>NC_141135.1:50400583-50773267 GCF_053477565.2 Lygodium microphyllum | reverse complement strand
CCTGCTCAACTAAAAGAGGAGAAGGGGAGACTAATTTGGTTTCAAAAACCGTTTTTGGAAAAAAAAAAGCATCTTTTGATAGCAAAAAGCAAAGGGAAGCTGAGGAATAGTTTTGTGACTTTTTCGGAGGGAAGTGGGAGAGAAGTAAGGAGTCTCACTTGTAGCTTTCTTGCTTACACAATGGGGGAATACACACAAGGGTGGAGGCTGAAAACAGTTTTCCTCTTCTTAGTTGTGTAAGCCAAAAGAACTCAAGTACAAAGAAATAGAAGAACCCTATATATGGGTCTCAAACCAAACTCAACTAACTAAGGTGGCATACTAACTAAGCCACGAACTAAAGTAGAGAAGGATAGCTGTCATGTAGCTATTATTAATGGGCGGTGTACCAACCACATTTACAACTGACAAGTCGGTGACATAAATGCACAACGGTCACCTTGGCATATCACGAGTGGAGCTCGATATCTCAACACTCCCCCTCGAGCTCAATCCCAATTCCTGCACACCAAGCAGGTCTCTGAACATGCGCAGCTTCTCTGCGCCCAATGCCTTCCTAAATATGTCAGCTACTTGATCCTCTGTGTTGACATAAACTAGATCAATAAGACCTAGTAAAACCCTCTCCCGCACAGTGATAATGCACCTCAATGTGCTTTGTTCTAGCATGATAGACTGGGTTATTTGCCAAGTGTATACTGCTCATGTTGTCACAATAAATGACAAATGGCCCATCTGTAGGCTGATGCATATCATAAAGTAGCTTATGCAACCAAGCTACCTCACATGCAGCCATTGCTGCACCCCTGTACTCGGCCTCTGTGCTCGACAAGGCATCTATAGGCATCCATGTACTGACAAATGTGGTCCCAATAAGAATAGCTATCATCTAATTCAAGGTCTAAATATGATGGAGTCAGATGGTAGACAACAACTTGATATCTAGCAAACTCCTGTTGCTCTCTATCCATCTATACTATGCTAGGGGTAAAAATACTAGCATAATCATGATGCTGATAAGTGTAACTGATAGCTTCTTGCATGGCAGTGGTACCGTAGTGTTGAAAATATGCCCAATACTGCCAATACAATAACTGAGTGTGTATATAAAGATACCTCTAACATGGTCGATAAATAAACTGGGGGTGATAGTGTAAACAAAATATAGTCATAAAATGTATACCACAATACATCTCACCCCGTGAAGGATACAAAAGCCTATTGTGCATTTCAAATTGGGAAATACTATAAGGACCTACATATATAAGATCAGAACTATCTGCATTGAAGCTTGAGCATCCATCCACAAAATCTCCATATCTGCATCCCATGAAGAATTCTCCCTCCCTCTCCCCCCAACAAAACAAAAAAAATACTGAAATGAGCAAGAAAAACATTCAGATGATTTTATCTATACCAATCTGACCCAAACTTCCCAATTCAGTCACAAAAGGTTTCAAGTGAAGACCGTTAACTCGAAAAGATTCATGTACTACTTCTAAGTTCTAAATATCCACTGAACCATTAACTCGAAAAGATTCATGTACTACTTCTAAGTTTTGAATATCCACTGAACCATTATCATAAACCTCTTTAATTTGAAATGGACCTAACCATCAGATATAAAGTTTCCTTGGAAATTTATAGTACTAACTATCATACAATAGAACTAAATCATTCTTTTGAAAGTCTCTAAGCTTCAAGCATCTATCATGCTAGGCTTTTTGTTGTTTATAACATGCTTCTATACGTTGTGAAGCAAACATATGATCCTCGTCAAGCTTAACTAACTTGCACAAGTGATTGGTAAGAGATTCCCACTCCCCAAGGAAATTAGATAATGCAACACACAAAGTAGGAACCTCCAATTCAATAAGAAATACAACTTCAATCCCATAAACCAAACTAAAAGGTGTGTTGTTAGTTGTTACCTTGTAGGCAGTGTGATATGCCTAGAGTACCTTTGGCAAGCATTCATCCCAATCATGTCTATTCTCAACTCTTGTTTTGGTTAAGATTGTCATCAAAATATGATTAATAACCTCTACAGTATCATTGACTCGAGGATAATAAGGGGTAGACTTTTGGTGTTTAATTTTATAGAGATCCATCAATTTTGAAATTAAATTATTCAAAAAATGAGATCCACGATCACTAACTAACTCTAGTGGACAACCAAAGAGAGTAATAATATTCTCATAAAGAAATAGAGTGACATCCTTGCCTTGATCAATCTTAAGCGCTTTAGCTTCCACCCATTTAGTTACATAAACAGTACATACCAAAATATATCTATTAGAACGATATTGTGTAGGTGGATCAATTGTACTAACAAAATCTATACCCCACTTCTCAAAAGGTACAAGGTCTTATACAGGGGTTAATAGCATTGCAAAATGTTTAATCAGTCTCCTAGTACGTTGACATTTATCACACTTTCTATCATGTTCATATGCATCCTTGTATGATATAGGCCACTAATAACCAGCAAAAAGAAATTTCCTTGCTATTAAATCCCCTACAAAATAGCCACCACAAGGTCCATCATGTGATGTAGTTAAAATCCATGGTACCTCATCTTCATGAATACACCTTTGATAAAAAAATTCATGAGAAAAATACTTATATAGAGAGCTTGACATCAAAATTCAAGATCATGATTGCCATAAAATACAACAACCTTCATGCTTAGTCGCAATTGGTGGATATTTAGTTGGACTAAGAAAATTTGCAATATTTGCATACCACGATAATTAAGCATTAGGTAGATCATCATCTACACCCTTGAGTGGTGATTTTTGCCTTTGAGAGGTGCTTAAAAATTGCCAAAAGAATCCAAATTTCATAATTTTCCAAGATGTCGGCTCTAGGAGATGCTCGTCGACAGTGGGGGACTTTGAGATGGACATGCAGTAATTTTCGGGAGTCGAATTGGAGGCTAGACAATCGAATGGGAGTGCCTGAAGCGGAGGACCAAAAGAGAGGAAGTGTAAAAGGACTTAGATGGGAAGGGGGGTGACCCTTGGGGTCTCCCACCCCCCCAAAATTTGACGAATGGGGGGGTGTTTTTTTCCCATGGCGTGAACAAAATGAAGTCGTCTTCTTGCAGGGCGCCAAATTTTTGAGAGGGAGGGGGCTATGGAACCTCAATGTAACCCACCAAACTGATCATACCAATTTGCTGATGTATTTCTTCGCCCTCCATTGCCACTATCCGCTCCTCCAATGGCTGCCCGATTGTTGAGTTCCTGTTTTAGTATTTCTTTCTCCTCCATGTCTCTTCTCTCTATGGGATGTTCATGCGCACTACCTTGCAGGAGGAATCAGGAAAGAGATTGAAGAAAATGATGATGGAGATTAATGGAGTTGCTAAAGATTGATGTGCAATATGAAATCAAGAGTGATGGAGGCTCAGTTTGTTGGTCACGCAGTCATTTAATGTGTCTCGGGTTTCGTAGAAACACGGTATGCCTATTTTTTATGAAGGAAATGAAGGTTTTTCAACATTTTATGATAGAAATGATGTTCTTATTCGATGAAAAATTGTTTGAGTGCTGGTTGCATCATGTTTAATTGTTGTTTATTAGAAAGTTTTGATTTCATAATGATTTATGTACGCTATTTAAATCCCGCAAAACCCGAAATGCGGTTTTTAAGGGTAAAATGATAGTTTTGTCATTTCGGATGGGTGAAATGTGTTCATATGGGGAAAAGTGGAAAATAAAATTGAATTTTAGTTTGCTAAAATGATTGGTATGAAAAAAAAATCAAAAAATAATAGTGATTATTGACAAATAAATGCTAAAAAATAAGGGAAAAATAGAAATACGCTTCATAAAAATAAAGAAAAATATAATGAGTGTTTGTGAATGTATGGTAGTGGTGAAGCATGAGATTTAGACTCAATTTTCTCTATCTCTTTGTCAAAGTTCGTGATTTATCACTTCTCATACATCAAAACATGACAAAATGAACCCCTATACCTATGCAATGGAAGCACTACCTAAAAGAAGGGGGTGGGGTGTTTGAATGATGCAATTTGGGTGCTATTTATTACAGATTTTTCTAATGTATATCATGATATAGGGTTCATTTTATTTTAATTAAGAGGCTAGTAGGATGAGCCTTGTCTCGGTGCTATCCTTGCATTGTAGCAACGAGTTAGTAAATGAGCATTGGAAAGCCTGATTGTGCACAACACGTACCATGGTATCAAAATACAAAGAAGTGGATGCATAGCACTTTGTTTAACTTTATGATGACCTATGCTTGAGTGTGTGAAATGACCTCAAGACGACCTAAGCAATAGGTTAGTCAATTGTTTTCTTAGGGAATTTTTTGGTAGGGACACATGGTATCTCCTAAAATACATTCAAAATGAAGGAGTGGAGCTTGAATCATTGTCGTGCTGTTGCGCATCCGCGCCGTAAACACCTCCGTTTCTTTTGTTGTGCATTTGTGTTATTTTCTGCGTGTGATTCATTGTGTGTGTGATGCATTACGATAATCCGCATCCAATGTATATATTTCCTTAGTGTGTGTGTGTGATTTTGTTTGGATGCATGGTGTGTGTGTGTTAGAAAAATATGAAAAACTGATGCCAAAGGACATTATCAAGCTGATGATTTCAATGATGATCTCTAAGAAAAATGTAGGGAATTATGGAATCAAAGAAAGGTTTGTGGAAGCGATCATCTAAGTTCAAAAGTTCTCATGGCATAGAGTTGAAGGAAGTCTCTCAAAAGCTGCTTAAGCGAGCAAAGCATTAGTGAAGCACCGAGGGAGTATTTTTCCATCCAATTTTCAAGGCCGAAGTCGAAGTTTATGCGCAGATTACTCATTGTAAAGCTGACTGACAAAGGGGCAATGCATGACTTCAAAGATAAACCTCAAAGTCTCAATCAATGCTGGTGCTTAAATCTTGTAAGGGTGTACAGAAAATATCTTGTCAAAGAGGAGGTTTTTTTTAATCCCTGCTCAACTAAAAGAGGAGAAGGGGAGACTAATTTGGTTTCAAAAACCGTTTTTGGAAAAAAAAAGTATCTTTTGATAGCAAAAAGCAAAGGGAAGCTGAGAAAAAGTTTTGTGACTTTTTCAGAGGGAAGAGGGATAATTTCGAACATTTTTGTCGTGATAGGCGTCCAGTATACGTTTGTAGAAGGGATGGTTATGGTGAAGCAATCGGAGCGAGTAACGGCTTCATAGGCACAGGACTGGTTATGGCTACTGTGGGACAGCTTAAATGGCCATACATCCATGTTCTAGTCTTCACAAAAAAAAAACCAAGTGTTGTAATTATTGGTCTCTGTTTCGGATTTCATGGTTTGGGTCTCATGTGTATATGCAGTCACACATTCGAGAGATGGATGCACTTCACTATTTGTGTTTTACTCATTCATAAGAGGGGGAATCAGACCTGTGCAAGAAATAGAGACTATGGAGATTTCCAGATGTGCTGCTATATGTAACAAACAAGGAGTTGGAGACCAGAGCCAAAGAGATGCACCTGTAATCAGAACTATCTTTTGCCTCTGAAATCATGGAATTTTAGGTTGCATTCAGAAGGTGGGCTGCTGCTTACTCTGTGCAATGGCAGAACAAGAGTACAAGGCTATGAACGGGGTACACAAAGGTGCTGATGTTTTCAATATTGGACTTCGCATCGCTTTCCTATCCCATTCTATTTTTTGACCAATGTATCAATAAGCACAATAGAATTTGCAAAAAGCTTATTGGAATGAATGAGTGATGAAATTGATAAAATCCTTCGAAAGTAATTGAGACAGGCGCGACAGGCTTGAGATACACACGGGGTTGAAGATGAGGGCCAGAAAATCCACTTGATTTAATGGTAATGCCACGTTTAGCTTCATCCTGGCATCTATCAGTCAGACGTTCATCACCAGCAACCTCTTAGGCAATAATGCTAGCAGCATCAAAAGCAAGAGGTGCACTCTTGAATCTTTGAAAGGATTGGAGACATGTCCAAGATTAACACGACTGGTTTATTACATTATTAGACCAGTCTGTACACTCTGCAATGTGGAAATAAGCATCCACCAATTCTAGTCCTGAAGCATGGCACATTTGCAATGAAGTAGGTGAAGTCAAGGACTGTGTTCATCTAGCATATCATATGGTGGTGCATACATTGCATTTGATGATTGATCCATGCCTGGCTGCTAAACAGACTAGTGGAGCTCAGATAGTGTGATTACAAGGATAATGACAGTGATAACTACAACAGTGATAGTGACAATGCAATGATAGTGAAGCTTAGAGAGTAATCAGACAGAAGTTCTTTGCCTCAAACTGAAGTTCTGTCCCTTTGCAGTCAGTATTGGTCTCGGATCTAACAGGTTAAGTGTCCACTTTGCGCATGCACCAACAGATCTCTGGTGGGAAAATAAGCAGCCTGCTTGCATAGCTCTGTCAAATCAGAACCACTATAGCCATCATTCAAGCTAGTCAGACATTCATAATCAACATCATCCTCCACATTCTCATCTTTCAGAACTAAAAGAATAGGGGAACAGCATGAAATTTCAATGGTTATTCTTATGCATACACAATTCCAAATGTGGACATTTGAAACTCTAGAACAGGAGTTAGATTGCAGATTCCAGTACATAGATTCTTTCAGCTCTCTTGATCTTCTGAAATCTTCTGCTGATCAGGCAATTGTCAAGTTACAAAATGTATATGCTGTCGTTATCCGTATTTGATAGAAATCTATGAGAACATCAGAAATCAGATGTGTTATACAACAGATGATTCTCTGCATTGAGGGACATGTTTGACTGGATTACTAGATAATGTCCATTCTTCTGTTCAATGTAACTGTCACCAGAATTTTCTGATCATGAATTTCTTGTAACACTCTTGACAAGAAATATAGTGAAATTTGGCATCAAATATTTGAATTCTTCTTGTTAGCCTCTTCCCTTGGTGTATCTTGAACCCTGTGTTCTGCAGCCTTTGCTTGAACATTACGACATTTCTGGTGAACCCGACGTGAAAGTGCTGCGTCACTTTTCAGCAAGATGGGAGACTCGCAAGAAGAGATGACAGATGACAATGTCATGAAGAATCTGTTTCAGTCATTTACCATTTATATGCAGCAGCAAGCTCACGCGAAACGTGATAGTGATGCCATGGATGCCTTGAAAGCTGTCCAACAGGAGATGAAGCAGTTTAATGGCCAGCAAGTGTCAACTTACTTGCATTTATATGAAGAAAAGATGAAGTTTTTTTGGGGTTTCTCAAGATGTTTGGCGCCGCTACTTCTTGCGGATCGTGGTGCGCGCTCTTGAAGTCCGCATTTCAGAAATTCAAGAAACACATGCAGGTTGGGCAGAGTTTAAGAAGGCATTAAAAGATGAATATTTCCTGGAGGATACAGGTCTTATGAATCGCAGGAATTTCTTAGCATGGGTTTCTATGCCTAATAAGGGATTTTCTGTTACCGCTCTTCTGCGAGAGTTTGAGAGCCGCTATGATCAGTTGGATGGGAGTGAGCAGCAAGCTTTGGAGATGCAGAAAGTGGAGTTATTTTTACAAGCTGCTGATGCTGATTTACAGGAAAAGTTGGATGATCTTTTGGAAGATCAAGCTACTGATTCAGGTTTAAAGACCGAGTGGAGACATGTCATTGATGCTGTGAATGCTCTTGTTAATAAGCAGCGTAGGAGAGTACAATTGCATCGTAATACAGGATCAGTTTCTGAAAAATCCTTGGAGACTTCTTCTTCTACTCCTGCTGCAACTTCTTTGCCTAAGCCTACTCCTCCTGCTGTGAATCCACCAGTTCCTGTTGCTCCAGTGCCCTTATCTATAGATGATGTTATTAAAGGCTTGGCAGATTTGACGATTGAAGCAGTCAAAGCTGAAGTTGGTAAGTTAAAGGAGCAACTTATGTCAGTACCTGATGTAGCACCTGCTCCTACCACTGCTTTTTCAGTTGGTCAAAGAAAAGGGAGACGATGTATTTGGTGGGATAGTACAGAGCACCAACACTGCAAAGATTGTGATGCTTTTCAGGAAGCGTGTAAGAAGAATGTAGTGTTCTGGGGACAAGATGGGAAGATATGGCTGACAAAGACTGGCGCTCCTCTTGACACGAACTTCAGTAAGGAAGGCATGAAGAAGCTTGTTGACGATATGGCTGCGCGATTAGCTTATGTGAGTGTTAGAGGAGATGCTTCAGCTTATGGAGTCCAGCTTGAGCAGAAATTAGATGGAGACTCTGCTTTATGGTCATCTGCCTTGGAGATAGCGAGAAGAGGGAAAGTTCAGGCATCTACTATGACTTGTGTGGGCTCCAGCATCCGAGGAGAAACGGGATGGGATTCTCCTGTTGATAGGTATTCTATTTTTGCTTATATGGCTAAAACACAGGGTTTAGATGCCATGGTTGAGGAAAAGAGAAGAAGAGATGAGGAGGGTCCCAGCACTTCCAAAAAGACTAGAGGGGGTGACTTTGTTTCACCACCTGTTACAGCTCCACCTATGTCAAGTTCTCCAGCTCAATCAGGTCCTGAACAACCTATGGGAGACAAGCAGATGAAAGAGAAGAGGCAACCAAGAAAAGAACTAGGATTTAAGCTCTTGTCAGACCTTGATATGCAGACAGATATGAGTAAGATGATGCAGTGATGGTTGAGAATGCTTCTGTTAATCCGCAATTGGAGAAAATAGTTCGGCCTATGCAGTATGAAGATGATGATACCCCTATTCTCATTCCTTGCAGCCATTTTTCACGAAGTCATTTGGCTAGAGCAACCACTGAGACGGTGGTAAGGATTGGAGAGAAACAAATTCCTTTGATCGCTTTAGTCGATCATGGTTCTGAGATTAATCTTATTGCTCGAGGTGTTTATGAGAGTGGCAAGTGGCTTATGGATGCAGAGCATGGCTGGCGCATGAGAGCCACCAATAATACTTCTGGTGATATGTATGCTGCTTGTCCGAGTATCAGAATTTCTATTGGTAATGTTGAAGAGGATTATCATTGCTTTGTTCAGGATTCTTGCTCTTATCCGATTATTCTTGGACAGCCTTTCATTACAGAAGCAAGAATGGAAATGAAAGTGATGGATGACGGGTCAGCTTATGCACGGATACGCAGTAAAGATGGTATGCGAGCTGTTCAGTTTATGACTGTTGGGGTAAATCATCCGAGAAACAGAGACTCCTTGCGTGAGGCACCACTACCTGCGAAGGAGTTGGATTTTCATTAGGTACCGCTGTCTTGCGAGATGCCAGTGGTACGGAGTGGAGAAAAGAGGAGATCTCGCCTCCTGGCAGCCAGTCTTTCTCCAATAATTTTGTTGGTTTTTCTTCAGATAGTTCAGTGAGTTATCAGAAAATTTCAGATTTGCCTAGAGCTTCCAGGCAGTACATTGGTCATAAGGAAAAAGAGTTGAAGAATGCAGGTATTTTGCAAGCAGAAGAGCATGTAGATGGATTGTATAAAGGGATGTCTTATGCAGATACATTGTTTGAGATGGGAGTGATGCTGAAAACTGATGTATGTAAGGGTGTGCAAACCTTGGATATGTTTTAGGAAATTTTTGGTTTTATGCTGAAAACAGAGTTAGAGGCTGAGAAAACTCAGCAAACTAAATTTATGGCTGATCTTGATCAGCTAACAGAGTTGTAGAGGGCTGAAATCATTCAGCCAACAGAGTTAAATGCTGGAAAAATTTAGCATATGGAGTATGAGGCTGCACCCATGCAGTCCATAGAGCCGAGGGCTGAATCCATTCAGCCAACAGAGTTGAATGCTGAAAAATTTCAGCATACAGAGTTTCAGGCTGTACCCATGCAGTCCATAGAGCAAAGGGTTGAAATTTTTCAGCCAACAGAGTTGAGAGTTGCTGAAAATTTGCAGAAATTGCAGCAAAGAAAAGAGTGCTTGAATGATGCCAAGGTTGACACGAAGTATAAAACAGTTGATAAGAAGGTTAAGCCGGTTGCAGGGCCCCTTCCTCCTGATAGGGATGAGCAGATTGAAAAAGCTATGAAGCAGCCTATGTTGAGAGATCCTGCAAATATTGGACATAAATTTACAACTGAAACTCTTGCAGAATTGAAGATTGGAAATGATGATTTCTTGCTTCGAGTGGAAAAAGAATATTTTAGAGAGATGCTTGGACATCATGGTAAGGCATTTGCTTTCTTTCCACATGAAATTGGCTGCATTAGTCCCGAATTGGTTGCACCTATGGTCATCTTCACTGTTCCTCGTGTACCATGGAATATACGTCCTATACATGTGCCTAAAGCACACTTGCCAAAGTTGATAGAGTTGCTAAATGAGAAGATTAAGATGGGAATTTTGGAACCCTTCGAGGGAGTATTTTGCCATCCAATTTTCAAGGCTGAAGTCGAAGTTTATGCGCAGATTACTCATTGTAAAGCTGACTGACAAAGGGGCAATGCATGACTTCAAAGATAAACCTCAAAGTCTAAATCAATGCTGGTGCTTAAATCTTGTAAGGGTGTACAGAAACTATCTTGTTAAAGAGGAGGTTTTTTTTAATCCCTGCTCAACTAAAAGAGGAGAAGGGGAGACTAATTTGGTTTCAAAAACCGTTTTTGGAAAAAAAAAAGCATCTTTTGATAGCAAAAAGCAAAGGGAAGCTGAGGAATAGTTTTGTGACTTTTTCGGAGGGAAGAGGGATAATTCTGAACATTTTTGTCGTGATAGGTGTCCAGTATACGTTTGTAGAAGGGATGGTTATGGTGAAGCAATCAGAGCGAGTAACGGCTTCATAGGCACATGACTGGTTATGGCTACTGTGGGATAGCTTAAATGGCCATACATCCATGTTCTAGTCTTCACAAAAAAAAACCCAGGTGTTGTAATTATTGGTCTCTGTTTCAGATTTCATGGTTTGGGTCTCATGTGTATATGCAGTCACACATTCGAGAAATGGATGCACTTCACTATTTGTGTTTTATTCATTCATAAGAGGGGGAATCAGACATGTGCAAGAAATAGAGACAATGGAGACTTCCAAATGTGCTGCTATGTAACAAACGGGGAGTTGGAGACCAGAGCCAGAGAGATGCACCTGTAATCAGAACTATCTTTTGCCTCTGAAATCATGGAATTTTAGGTTGCATTCAGAAAGTGGGCTGCTGCTTACTCTGTGCAATGGCAAAACAAGAGTACAATGCTATGAACGGGGTACACAAAGGTGCTGATGTTTTCAGTACTGGACTTCGCATCGCTTTCCTATCCCATTCTATTTTCTGACTAATGTATCAATAAGCACAATAGAATTTGCAAAAAGCTTATTGGAATGAATGAGTGATACAATTGCTAAAATCCTTCAAAAGTAATCGAGACAGGCGCGACAGGCTCGAGATACACGCGAGGTTGAAGATGAGGGCCAGAAATTCCAATTGATTTAATGGTAATGCCACGTTCAGCTTCATCCTGGCATCTATCAGTCAGACGTTCATCATCAGCAACCTCCTAGGCAATAATGCCAGCAGCAGCAAAAGCAAGAGGTGCACTCTTGAATCTTTGAAAGGATTGGAGACATGTCCAGGATTAACACGACTGGTTTATTACATTATTAGACCAGTCTGTACACTCTGCAATGTGAAAAGAAGCATCCACCAATTCTAGTCCTGAAGCATGGCACATTTGCAATGAAGTAGGTGAAGTCAAGGACTGTGTTCATCTAGCATATCCTATGGTGGTGCATACATTGCATTTGATGATTGATCCATGCCTGGCTGCTTAACAGACTAGTGGAGCTCAGATAGTGTGATTACAAGGATAATGACAGTGATAACTACAACAGTGATAGTGACAATGCAATGATAGTGAAGCTTAGAGAGTAATCAGACAGAAGTTCTTTGCCTCAAATTGAAGTTCTGTCCCTTTGCAGTCAGTATTGGTCTCGGATCTAACAGGTTAAGTGTCCACTTTGCGCATGCACCAACAGATCTCTGGTGGGAAAATAAGCAGCCTGCTTGCATAGCTCTGTCAAATCAGAACCACTGTAGCCATCATTCAAGCTAGTCAGACATTCATAATCAACATCATCCTCCACATTCTCATCTTTCAAAACTAAACGAACAGGGGAACAGCATGAAATTTCAATGGTTATTCTTATGCATACACAATTCCAAATGTGGACATTTGAAACTCTAGAACAGGGGTTAGATTGCAGATTCCAGTACATAGATTCTTTCAGCTCTCTTAATCTTTTGAAATCTTCTGCTGATCAGGAAATTGTCAAGTTACAAAATGTATATGCTGTCGTGATCCGTATTTGATAAAAACCTCTAAGAACATCAGAAATTAGATGTGTTGTACAACAGATGATTCTCTGCATTGAGGGACATGTTTGACTGGATTACTAGATAATGTCCATTCTTCTGTTCAATGTAACTGTCACCAGAATTTTCTGATCATGAATTTCTTGTAACACTCTTGACAAGAAATATAGTGAAATTTGGCATCAAATATTTGAATTCTTCTTGTTAGCCTCTTCCCTTGCTATATCTTGAACCCTGTGTTCTGCAGCCTTTGCATGAACATTACGACATCGTGTGTACTTTATATTAGAGCGACGCATCTTGGGGCCAATCCCCAAGGTATAGGAGAGTCGTAATGGGCCCACAGCAATCAGCTAATGGGTTGCCTCCTATGTATGTTCTTTGTGGTATTTGTTACCGATATGTATGGGATACTCCATTTGTTGGAGTTTGGGAAAAGGGCCACTGGACTATCTAGCATGGACTATCTAGCAACTACAAACACATAATTAAGTCTATCTAGTGTACATCAGTGTATTATAGATGCTCCTGGCACGCGAGGCCGTGTGGTGGGATTGTCTGTTGTGTGCATGAGGTCCGCCTAGTGCCATAGCTAGTGTCGGCCCATTTTAGATCCCATCAACCCTTCTCTATATCATTGGTAATTAACTGAGACATTTGATATGCAAGAACATGTGATTGATTGTCATGAGTAATTACTTCAAAATCACACTTTTGAAAAAGCAACATCTATCTCATATCTTGGCCACTAACTTTGGATTTATTTAACAAGTACTTCAATGCGTCATGATCCACATAGAAGATAAACTTGTTACCCAATAAATAATTTTAAAATTTAGTAATGGCAAACACCATCGATAAGCATACTTTCTTAGCCGTGGTATAATTTTTCTTTGTCACTACAAGGATTTGAGCTAGTAGCAATGCCGATTAGCGACGGCGGGTAGCGGCGTCGCTATTGGCGTCACTATTGGTGTCGCTATTTGCATTGCTATTTGCATTGCATGTGCAACGCAAATAGCGACGCCAATAGCGACGCTCCACAGGGAAAAAAAGCGGGCCGAAATCGAGCGCGGTTTCATTTCTCGTTTGCACATTGTGTATTTTGAGAGCGAGAGCGAGGGAGAGAGCGACCGTCGTGAGAGAAGGAGAGGAATAAGACTTGCCGCTGCCGCCACCGCCATCGTTGTTTGCGAAGGAGAGGAGGAGCCTTCATCGCAAAGAGGAGCTGCCCCACACTCGCCATATCTCATCGATGAGTCTCCCTCTCTCTTTCTTTTGCTTGTTTAAGGTTTAAATCACTTTCTCTTTTGCTTGTTTAGGAGAGGAAATGAGAGACAAAGAGAGGAATAGGGAGAGAGAGGGAGAGAAAGAGAAAGAGAGGGAGAGGGAGAGGGAGAGGGAGAGGGAGAGGGAGGGAGAGTGCATTCTCTCTCTCCCTCTCCCTTTTTGCTTGTTTAAGGTTTAAATCACTTTCTTTTTTGCTTGTTTAGAAGAGGAAATGTGAGAGAAAGAGAGAAAGAGAGGGAGAGGGAGAGGGAGGGGGAGGAAATGAGAGAGGGAGAGAAAGAGAAAGAGAAGGAGAGGGAGAGGGAGGGAGAGTGCATTCTCTCTCTTCCTCTCCCTTTTGCTTGTTTTATGTTTAAATCACTTTCTATTTTGCTTGTTTAGGAGAGGAAATGAGAGAGAAAGAGAGAAAGAGAGGGAGAGGGAGAGGGAGGGGAAGGAAATGAGAGAGGGAGAGAAAGAGAAAGAGAGAGAGAGGGAGAGGGAGAGGGAGGGAGAGTGCATTCTCTCTCTCCCTCTCCCTTTTGCTTATTAAAGGTTTAAATCACTTTCTTTTTTGCTTATTTAGGAGAGGAAATGAGAGAGAAGGAGAGAAAGAGAGGGAGAGAGAGAGGGAGAGAGAGGGAGAGAGAGAGAAAGAGAGGGAGAGGGAGAGGGAGAGGGAGAGGGAGAGGGAGGAAATGAGAGAGGGAGAGAAAGAGAAAGAGAGGGAGAGGGAGAGGGAGAGGGAGAGGAAGAGGGAGGGAGAGTGCATTCTCTCTCTCCCTCTCCCTTTTTCTTTTGGAGAGTGTTAAGATAGATTGTGAGAGGGAGAGGAAATGCGAGAGAAAGAGAAAGAGAGGGAGGGAGAGGGAGAGAGAGGGAGAGGGAGAGAAAGAGAAAGATAACATATATTGGAATGATAGCATATCCATGATTATGGTAATGGTATCCACTTTGCTTTTTTTATGGGTTCCATTACATCGGCTCCTTAAGAGGGCTAAAATTTAGTCATACACTTTATAAAGTCTAATTAGCAGATTTAAGATGCACGATAATAGACTTATCGATAATGGTATGCAATGTGCTTTGCCATGGGTCACGTACATTGGTGACTCTTTAAGATGGCTTAAAATTGGTCATGTCCTTCATAATGTCCAAGTAGGGGATCTAATTGTGATATGCATAATTCATTGTTTTTGTATTAACTTTATAGGCATAACAATTTAGAAATCATGCCAACTAGTCAACGGAAGGACTAAAAGAAAATGATACCCTAGCTAATGGTCATTACGGTACTTCATCAAAATGAACCCAAAAGTATTGCTATAGAAGAAGAATCCCTTAAATTGAGTATAGGATATTTTCTCTTAGGTCTTATGACTATGAGTAGAATTGATTGAAACAAATTTTATTACTATAGTTGATAAATTTCATAGATGACATTAATTTTAATACGCGATCCTAGGACAAAAAACCCACATTTCTAAGATGGTTTTTGTTGAGACTGATTTATTATTGGACTAAGAGATCCTCAATGATGCTCATAAATGGATTACTTATACTCAACGCCCTCTAGTGCAATTTTTTACAATAACGAATAATTATCTATCGGGACAAACAAATCCTTGAGCATGATATAGGGCCGAGATATAACATCAATAAATCTCTCAACTACTATGTACAATGCAAGATTTATGGTCAACTTGCAACTTGACATACATCTCCATAAAGCTATCCATTTGAGCCTCGTTTATTGTAATGTAGATAAGATGGAAAACGAAGAAGGTCTTATTGTTCAAGATCGCGAGGCGTATCTTAATCAGCATGTCCAATGTCCTTGCTCTCAATGCAAGTTGGAAATTAGATGAAAACGCCGATTGTCTATAGAACACGTACTACGATTTGGCGAGTTTCAATCTAAGATCATTGATCAGGCGATTGCGGATTTTTAGCAAATGGTAATTTGAAGTTAATATTAATCATGCATTGTACTCACAAGCTAATTGAAAACCATACACAATAAGATTGGGTCTTGTTGGCAAATTTTCTATCCAGCGGGGTGATGTCTCGACCCAAGGGGGAGTTCACCCTTTGCGGCCAATTAGAAGAGTTCGTGGACGTGTGATGGATGGATTGCAGGAGCCAATCCACCACTCGCAAGGCCCATCTATACCGTCAATGCCAGAGAAGACAGACAACCTTCCCGATCTACCTATAATCTTGGAGCCTAAGATGGAGGCAATGATCGATGCATTGATTCCCATGGATGTCGAGACATCTGATCCGCTTAGAGAGGAAGCATCCATACCATTATATGATGGGTGCTGAGTATCTCGGTTGAAGACATTGCTTGCACTCTCAAGTGTGCAAGCAACATACGGGTGAAGTGATACGAGTGTGACCGAGTTATTCATGTACCTTGCACATAGGCTTCATTGATTATTTTTTTTGACACTATTATTACAAACATTTGTGCTTTTTCAAGGTGTTTTATGATTTTTTCAGGTTATTGAAATATCATATATTACCACCTGCAAATACCATGCCTGAGTCTCGTGATGATGCACGATATGTTTTACAGAAGCTTGGCATGGACTACAATAACATCCATGCATGTATCAACGACTGCATACTGTTTCGAGATGAATACGAGACTATGGAGACATGTCCAAAGTGTAGTGCTCACAGGTGTCGATAGGACTTGCAAGGGCAAACCATCCCTCAGAAAGTTCTCAGACACTTTTCGCTCATCCCCCGCATAAACCACATGTTTCGCACGTCCGGCATGGCAAGCTTGACAACGTGGCATGTGCAGAATAGGTCCATGGATGGAGTTTAACGAATATCAGCGGATTCACGCGCATGGAGCCACATTGACTCTACCTTCCCAGGCTTTGCGCGAGAGCCAAGGAATCTTCGGCTCGGTCTCGCAAAGGATGGTGTGAACCCATTCGGTCTGTGCTCAACTTCTTACAGTGTGTGGCCTATAGTGCTTGTCAACTACAATATCCCTCCATGGCTTTCTACGAAGAAAGGACATCTCATCCTTAGCTTGCTCGTCCCAGGCCATTACAAAGTAAAAAATATGGACGTGTATCTTCGTCCATTAGTCGATGAGCTTAAGATTTTGTGGGAGGAGGAGGTCACTGTGCAAGATATGAGCAGGCGCAATGGTCGGCGGTCAGCCAACATTCGAGCCATTCTCATGTGGACGATGCATGACTTTCCAGGATTGGGAGAGTGCTCAAGTGAGCAGACCTCTGTTCTCCGTTGGTAATATCTATATTTTATCTCATTCAATCAAGTATTCACTAGGTTGTGGCTCGCCTTATAGGTCTAGTTACCTCAGGTTATCATGCATGTCCATTGTGTGGGCCACAGTTAGACTCCCGAAGGTCACGAACCATGAAGAAAATGATATATCAAGGATACGCCGCTTTCTTGCTGGAGAATCATGAACTCAGGGAAGGTTTTCTTGGATGACCTCCAACACGTATGAACGCCGCAAGCTGGTACAAGCTGAAAATGGTAAACCCGGAATCACATCCAAATGGAATGCGACGGTTCTCTGTTTTCTATGAGTTGCCATATTGGACCCGCTTACAGGTCAACCACTTGTTGGATCCCATGCATATTTTCAAGAATATGGGCAGCTTGCTATGGGACCACATCACAGGAAAGAGAGACACTATAGGGTCACGAATGGATTTGAAGGAGGTAGGTAAGATGGAGGCGCTTTGGCCGCAGTCGAGTGCTGATGGTGGAGTGCAGCTTCCTTGCACTCCTTGGGTTTTGTCCACCAAAGAAGAGCGCATTGTGAAGCAAGTAATCAAGTCTATCCGCACTCCGATTGGTATGATGCGTTCTCTCAGGTCCGCATTTTCTAAAGATGACCAATTATCAAGGCTAAAATCCCATGATTGGCATAAGATATGTCAAGTTTGTGAACTGAATGGATTGTAATTAGCGTGGGCATTTTGCAATTTGAGAAGTGGCCATTATTCATAATGCTTTCTCATTTGTGGCAGTTTGTCCTATCGATCGCAATCGTAGGATGCCTACTTCAGAAATTCACAGGGCCATTTACAAGTTGTCGACTTTGATGCAATGGATCTCACAGAAAGAGATTCAGACGTCCTCTATTGAATCCGCGAGGTGGGGAGTAGTGGAGATGGTCTGTCTCTTTGAGAAATACATGCCCACTAGCATGCTCACGATACAAGTCCACCTTCTTGTGCATCTTGTGGAGGAAGTGGAGATTGTTGGACTTGTCCATACGCGATGGATGTTCTTCCTGGAGCGCTTCATGAAAACCCTGAAAGGCTTTGTGCGACAACGAGCTCGGCCAGAAGGTAGCATGGCCGAAGGTTGGCTGGTGTCAGAGGAGTTATCTCACAATTGCTACCAATGGTGGAACCAGACAATGAAATGCTATGGACGCTGAAGGACTATGATAGACTGACTGGAGATGTGGTGGTTGGAAATGGGGTAGAAAAAAGAATGGATGCCTCAATGGAAGAGAAGGTGAATTGCTTTTGTATGTTGCACCATGCCTCCATGAAGACGTGGCTCGCCAAACACTAGATTGCAAGGCAAGATCGAGAGGAAGCGCGAGTTGAATTCCGATGCAGTACGCGTCATCGACCGATTCGATATCCGGAAGGCATGGAGGAGATGCCATGGTTTATGTCAACATGATGGTTGCATGGAGCCTTGACCGCAGCATCCAGCGAAGGGACAGAGGTCTCAATGGAGGAGTGGGAATTCTCGAGGGGATGTAGTCCAAAGATGATGATGGGTTTAGAATATGTCGTATCTAAATTTTATATGCGACATCTAGTTTGAGTGTTTCAATGTACAGTACAAAATATATAGTGCAGCGTGGTTGCACGGACGGCATTTTCACGTGGAGCGTATTGACAAAATGCGCTCCACAATGGACTGTGGTGTCATGGCAAGGTTTGAGCAAGAGAGCCGGTGACGAGCAACGGATCCGAACATGATTGTGGATGAGATGGAGTATTTTGGAAACTTGCAAAGTATTGTTGCGGTGGATTACCGTAGCTTCTCCATAATACTATTCGATGTGCAGTGGTTCAAAGTGGTACTTGGAGGAGCTGGAGCAACAGTTCGACGAGGTCCATCTGGATTTCTCGAAATAGATTCCGAAAAAAAATGGACAGATTTGCGCGACATCTTTGTGTTGCCGGCCCATTGTGAAAAGGTGCATAGAGTCATTTTCTTGCTAATTGTAATACGACATGGTTTATGTCACAATGGTTTGAACTCACTTTGTACGTATTTGTGAGCAGGTAATTTTCTATCCAAACCCCCGACAACCTTGATGGTGGTATGTTATACCTTCAACTCCTCGAAGTGCGACAGTATATGATCAAAGCGATGTTTCGGGCATAGATGAAGATAATATGCAAATAGAGGGGTCAATATTACAAGGGGTGGAGCCCGCCGCAAGCTTGGAGCCCGCATTGGCCAACAATGATGTAAATACAGGAGTCCAAGAAGTTTTTGAGAACGAGACAGACTCATTCTGTTGTGGTGACATGTCTATCGACCTTCCAGTGTATGCAGAGTTGTGTCAGGAGATTAACATGGGACCATAGGATACTTCATTCTTGGAGCATCTACTTACTCAATTCATTGTTTAGATCTCTTATAAAGGTACATAAGATATGCATTTTAAGAGGGATTCTTTAAAAATGATTTATATTACTGTGCTTTGTATAGTTTAAATTGATTATTCTAACAACATTTTTTATCTGTGCAGGTGACATTTTCAGGATGAGTCAAGGGAGCGATGAGGAGTTTCAGGACATGATGGCACGCATGTCTCCAGACCAGCTCGCGAGATTCAGAGAGATGGCAGACTAGGAGCTATCTCGTTCTTCGTCAGGGCGCTCTGCTAGATTTGCTTCAGCGTGATCAGATGCTTCAGCTTCGAGCAGACGATCTCGACGCTCACGACTTGGGCCAGAGGGAGGGACTGCATCGGGATCAGGGGGATGTTGCTGTGGAGACACAGATGTGGTATCTCCGTCTCGTCGTTCTGCTGCAGCTACGTCACCTTCAGGATTTGTCACACCTGTGGGGACGTCTACTCTAGTTACTCCGGCTTTTGCACAGCCGTCAGCAGGTGGCACCCCTTTGAGTGCCACTCCAAGAGAGGTTACCCCCGTCGGTACACCGGATGTAGAGGGGTCTCCTGGATATGCCCAGGAGCGTGGACGGAGATGGGAGAGGACCCATCTTAGGCAGACTCCTAGGGGTTATGGATATCTGGTTGATAGTAGGTCAGGAGCCATCATCATGAATGATGAGGGAAGGAGGGTGATGGCTCACATGAGAGAGTTGTGCCAACAAGTTTTTCGGCACAACGTCCTGGATCATTGGAAGAACATACCGGAGGGGAGCGAGGACTACATAGTAGCATCCTTGCACGAGGAGTTTCTAGTGCCAGCCGCAGTAGATAGATTCTCTACGGGTTGGATGATGGATTGCATGCGTGCATACATGTCACATAGACGATCCGACGCACGCAAGGCAACCAAGAGTGGGGCTGCAAAGCCCTAGTGGTTAGATGCAGACGACTGGCACCGACTGAGGGAGGAGGCTACAGATTTGCCAGGACGTTGGAGTCAGCAGCACGAGGCGGCGAGGGCACGACTCGAGGCTGGGGTGGTCCATCATCTTGGGAGTGGCGGCCACAGGACATATTTGGAGGACTTTGTAAGTTTCTCTTTTGTTCTGCTTGTTTGTTTTTTTGAAATATTCTTTGTACTGACAATACATTTCTAACAGTTAGCATTTTGTTTTCTTTGCACCACTCCATTACAAATCGTGATCTGCAAGGCCTTGAGACTCGATATGCAGAGAGGCACGGTCTCAATGTATTGATCGACTGATTGTATAGACGCGGTGGCCCTGTAAGTCACTCATCTTTCTTGTCCGTAGTTACCATGAGATATTTGAATGCATTATTGTATGGTGGATTGATGTGTTGTTTCTTTTTCTGCAAAATCCATTCGATGCTCCTTTGCGGCGGGACGAGCTTTCGGGGACAAGGATTTGTAGCTCGCCCTTGGATCCTTGGAGCTCACACACCTTTATTTTTTAGTCGCATGATATATGTAGACATTTTCTATGTATTAGTGACATCCTGTCATGATTGTACCAATCGCTTTTTATGTGATCATGTATTTATTTCATGTATCAGTTTTATGATTTCAGTATACATTCTTTTTATTTGCAAGCACTTTGTATACAGTAGTGCAGAAACTATTTTGTATGGCTCTCATACAGCACACAGTGCTATATGTGGCACGGCAGCTTGTGGCAGGGCAGCCACAAAATTTTTTTTTCCCTGTTACTGCCATCGCTATTTGCGTCGCAAATTTACTTCTCGCGTCACTATTGGTGTCGCTATGTGTGTCGCAAATTTACTGGTTGCATCGCTATTGGCGTCGCTATATGCATCGCAAATGCGACGCATATAGCGACGCCAATAGCGACGTTTCTATGGCGTCGTCAATAACAACGCTTTTTGTGACGACGGGGGCAAATTTTGTTGTTTGTATTTTCATTACTTTAAACGTCGGTATAAGGTCTATATCTTGTAGTGTGTATCACTTAAATTACAACTAGCATAATAAATTGGATGATCGATATTCTTATTGCTTGCTTGGCACAAAACAACTCCCATTGCGTCCATATAAGCATTGGCATGAATATGAAACTCTTTAGTCCAATCAGGGGGGAAAACCAAGATTGGTCCTTCAACCAACCTAAGTTTTAGTTTTTCAAATGTAGCTTGGCATGCTAAATTCCGATCACAAGGTTGATTCCTCTTGAGTAAGGTGGTTAAAGATAAAGCTATTGTTTGAAACAACTTGATAAAATGGCAGTAAAAATTTAGATAACCAAGAAACCCTCGTAATTGCTTCAAATTTTGCAATGCAAGTAAATCAATAAATTTTTGTACTTTTGCCAAATGCATTGCAATGTCGTTACTCAAAACTACATGGCCTAATAAGATGCCTTGTGGCATTCCAAAATCACACTTCTCTAGATTCAAAGAGACTTCTGTACTCTCACAACGTTGGAATACCTCTTCCAAATGATCAGCCATATTTTTTTTATCACCATATACAAAAAAGTAATCTAAGGAGACTTCCATCCATTAAGTAAAAAATTCTTGAAAATTTTTCATCATTTCTCTCTAAAAAGTAGTTGACACTTTACACAAACCAAATTGCATTACATAAAGGTAAAAGTGCCCCACTCTATAGTGAACGTAGTTTTGGGCTGATCTCTGGGGTTAATGAGAGTTTGATTATATCCACTAAACCCATCCATAAAGGAGTATAATTGATCTCTTGCCACTTGGTCTAACAATTGGCCAAAAAATGAAAAAGGAAAATAATCTTTATGAGTGCGCTTATTTAGTGATAATCCACACATATGCAAATTTTTCTAGAGTTCTTCTAAGAAACATATACATATAGGTCTAACATGAGGTTCAGTATCAATATAATGTTGACACAATTTAGGTTCCATGACTTTCAAATCTGCATAGCTCCAAGCAAACACATGAGAGTATTTCTTAAGAATATTTTGTAATTTATCCAAAGAAACACCTTGTAATTGACTACCTAATAAAATAGAAACTTATTAGGTGCCACATCAAAACATGTTGTTTCAATTTCAGAATTGTGCACATAAGCTGTTTGAACCCTAATAGGCTTGATCATTATACCTCAATAGATCTCATCATGGGTACATGACATAGCCTACTACCCCCTCTTGTATATTGTCCATCATTAGCCTCAGATGGTGGATCTTGAGATGGAGGTTTACAAGATGCTTGATACACAACTAATGCCTTGAAGACTCCTCTGGTTGTGAAAACTCAGTGATATCAACCATGTAATGACATGAGCTTTCTAAACCCTATTAGGCTTAATCACTATACCTCAATAGATCTCATCATGGGTACATGACATAGCCTATTACCTACTCTTGTAGATTGCCCATCATTAGCCTCGGATGGTGGAACTTGAGATGGAGGTTCACAAGATGTTTAATACATAGCTAATGCCTTGGAAGATTCCTCTAGTTGTGAAATCTCAATGATATCAACCATGTGATGATCTAACACATCTTTCTTCTCCATTGACGCTTGTGAGTTCTTTAAGCAATACAATGTACATGTATATTTATTCTTACTTTGGTCATGCAAATTTTGGCGATAATGTCATAGAATCTAATTATGACACTCAAGATATTGATGATCATGATAAGTCCAGGTCCATTTCTTTTGCTACAATTTAAGTATCAACCAAGTGGAAATTTTCATTTTCTTCTCCTTATGTATGATAACCTAAATAGTTAATAATCCTTTTAAGCTTTATGAAATTTGTTGGAGCCATTGGTTCGTGCCGTAAAAGATGTGGTTCAACCCCATCACCATAAACTATAAAGTCCATAATCTTTTCTGTAGGATGTGGTAAAATCCATTTCGTACCCCAATTTTCACTTACTTGTGCAAATACATTTCCCATTATTGATCTTAAGGACACTCTCCATTTGGAATGATTTAGTAAACATAATTGATGATAGAGTCAAGGGACATTTGTAGCCCCCTACCTCGTATGAGTTGGTATCATGACCCTTCTATTTTTGAATGTTGAGTTTGCCCCTGATTACAAGGCACTAATCGTTGCATCCCTCATAGCTAATTGGTCCATCAATTGAAATTATACTTGTTCCATGTTTCACTTCTCTTGTAACACCTGCTCGGTAAAATTCTTAGTCTGAATCACAATATCTTCTAAAGGATTCGTCTCTTTGATATAATATAGCTATAAGGATTGAGCCAACTTCGAGTTCTTTAATGCTTCATACTCTATAGTAGCTTCATCTATTTGTAGTTGAGTGATTTTATCCAATAGTGGTCGAATGAGATCACTATCCTCTACAACCTCATCTTTATTACATAAAATTTCATCCTCCAGCACATCAACTGAATAAGATTGAATTCCTTGAAGAATTTCCACTACTTTAAGGTGAGAACTCAGCTCATCCCCCCATTTGTCTTTCCAATATAACATTGTAACATAATACAAAACAATTCTTCCATTTAGAGGATCATCATTACCTTCTTTACAAGATAGAGATTGGAAAGACCTACAGCTCCTATTACTATGGGTTTCTCATAATTTTTCTCTCTAGTAATGGAAGTAGAGCCATTGAATAGACAAAGGTAAGTGATCCAAACCAAATGGAATCTCATCCATCTCCATAGGAGTAAAGGTAATAGGTGGATTCTTTGTTATCATTTCATTAATTGCCAACACTATTGTAAATTCTTTAGTATTTGTTTCATCACTTGTCTCCTCTATGTTGTCCTCTAATTTTTCTTCTTGTGTGATGACTTGATAATTAAACTCATACAAGAAATCTTGGGAATGATCATGCTCTTGTATTCCGTTAACAATTGACCCTGTACGCTCCCTCACTAAGCTATTCAACATCAAGACTAGAAGTCTCCCATTCTTCTTCCACATTTTCCTCATCCACAAAAACTTCTAGTAGATTAGATAAGGCACTACAAGAATTTGTCAAACAATTAGCTATATCACTATTGTTGTTATCTTTTGAAGAATAGTGCATAGAATATTCCCTCATTTCTTTAAAGGGTTTAACATTCTTTTGGTGCACCATATTGATTGTTGTCTTATTCCTGTCTAATGCGGCTCTATGACTAGATCCCTATATAACCAAGCATAATTTTGCTCAATCTCCAAGCTCTCATTTAATTCATCCTCAATTCTAGAGGCATTAGATCAATTCATATTTGTGTTCTCCTCCATGGGTTCATACAAGAATTCCTTGGACACAACTCTCAATTGTACCTAATCATGCTTGGGTCCTATTGTTATAATACCTTTGTGCTAGCTTTGGTCACACTAGGATTGCAACAACCAAGGTTTTCCCAAAAGAATTGGGTAAGAAGTAGCTCCTTGAATAGGTCACACTACCAAAAAGATAACATTAAATTCCAACCCCAAGATCACAGTTAGAATTTGACATAAGAGACCTAAGAGTGTCACTTTTTGTTGATCAACTAATTGTAGAATAATACTTGTAATCTCCTTCTTGTCATTCAACCCTAATTCAAGCATAATTTCTTTTGTCATTAAATTCACTACCACTCCGCCATCCAACTGAGCCCCAAATATCATGTGCTTCATCACTTCCATGTCAGCACAATTGGAGCCCCTAGGGGGTCCAAGAATAAGTCCATGATTCTTACAGATTCAACATCTTTATCTAGATTAGCAACTTTTGTATTTGGTGAGACACTCATAGGATTTCTCCTTTTATTCCTTCACCATACTAATATGTGATATATCTCTCATCTATAAGTAGGAGCAATTTCTAGTAATTTTCTCAAGTTAATAGACAAGTGTAAAATTTCCAACTCATCCCATATATCAAAAGATTTCCCTCTCTCCTTGTCATTATCTTTAGTTGTCTTTGAGGAAATGGAGCCACTCCCTCCTTAATCTTTGGGGAATTTAAAGGAATGGAAAAAGCAGGTAGATCTTTCAAATTAGGTGGTGAATCTGTCATGTTTATCATGATATATTGAATGTTTTGGTAAATATCTCTCCTATTTTGGAGTTTCAAGTGCAGCATCATTAGGCTCAGGACCCGGTTTTTAATCTAAAATAATTGCTAGGTTTGATTTTGAATGAGTGATTTTCCCTAACATATTTTTTCTTAATTGGTCTTTCCTCCAAATCCTCTACAATTTCTACTAAATTTGCAGTCAAATTACTTATGCCTTTATCCTTATCTTAGCTTTATGAAGATGTACCTTCCCCTAGACAATCCTTTTTATAATGACCTTCACGACCACACTTGGCACATAAAGGGACATAATCCTTTCTTTTATGCTCATTTGGGCAAAACCTAGCCACATGTCCATGTTGCGCACATCTCTAACAAACCACACTTGTTCCTACATCATTATTCCTTTTGAAATTAGGATTTCTATATGGTGAAGATTCCTTTCCTTTCTAGAATATCCTCCTTGTCCTTGATTTCTAGGCATTAGAGGTGTCCCCCTAGAAAACTAGCTAACTTTATAAAATTCCTTCACATTGGGGTTTACTTCAGCTAAAATCTCTTTCTTCATATCTGCCAAAGATTTGGCTATTAGCTCATCCATGTTAAACTCATCTAAACTCTGTCGTCCTATAGATGTAGTGACTATCGATGGTGGTGGATATATTGGGGGCCCCAGATACATATTTATCCCTCAATATGGTATTAATTATGGTGTCACACCTACACTTCTTATATACGTAGCCTAAGGAGCTATTAGAGCTCCTACATATGATGTGCAACTGCCATAGACGGTGACATGCTTGAGGGAACTAATCTAGGGTTATTGTATAATGCCTTTCTTCTCAACTAACCTAATTGCACTCCCTCCCACCATCATGCTTCTATGTTTACATTGGCCAAATTAGCTGGTTATTTAAGGCTTACATGTTTTCAAACAGTTTCATGTAATCCCTCAATAAATTTTTATTTTTTCATATCCTCTAAGAAGCACTTTGTCCCATCTTTCTAACTAATGTTTCCATCTTTTTTATGTAATGTTCCACGGTTTCTCCAGTGTTTTGTGCTAAATAGTCAAATTCTAACCCTAAATGGTCCTGAAAGCCTTGCCTCCTAAACTTAGTTAAGAATGCCTCTCTTAACACTACATAGGTTTCCCTTGTGGTAACAAGATGATTACCATACCACAAGGCTGCTTCATCATTCAAAGTTGTTAGAAATATGTGAAGTTTCTAATGGTCATCATCAATGATCTCATTTGCTATACACATCACTTCAAACCACTAGACATGCATGTCAAGATCGTCATCCCAATGACCGGAATATTGTGTGAAATCTATCAGTTGCACAGGTGCTCTCACAACCATATATAATACTCTTAGCAGTTTTTCTAGGTCTCTGGAGATTGAAACTACCTCTTTTGGGTTAGCAAATAGTCTACTAAGACCCCAATATTATATGAGACTATATATACTATTGTCCTATGTCATTTGATCAATGAGGTCTTCATCTGTCATATATCCTACCATTTCAGTGGGGCAAAGTTATAAAAACTCATGAAATCATCACTGTTTCGTCTTTGTCCTTTTGTATCTTCTTCTTTCTTCTCACTAGCAGTTGATTCCTTCTTTGAGCTACTCTTATTGGTACCATGCATTCCCTCGGAGCTTTCTGCTTGCCTCTTCCAATCATAATCTAACTCAATTCCAGCAGAAGACGGCTCTCCAGTGAGTTTTCCAATTTCTAGTGACAAAGTTAGCCCACCTTACAAAGTATTTTGTGGCTCAATGTTCAATTTTTCTAACTACTCCACTATTCGCTCAACTTTCTTTTCCAATCTTCTTCTGGCTCTCTCATCCCATGCTGACTTCTGGCTTTCACTCATTCACTCTAGTGTATGATAGCTTTCTCTACTATACACATCCTCCTATCACTCTCTATTATAAGAGCCCTTGTTTGTGTAAACTCAGCTTTCAAAGAATGTTAGGTAGTTCCTTATCCTCAGCCCCACAAGGTATATCATCACACACTAAGCTTTTTTACTAATCCTAAAATCTCAACCACTTCCTGAGCTTCATTTGTATCAAATGTTACTTTGACTCCCTTTGTTATTCCTATCCAAGGAGACACATGAGCCCATCTATTCTCCTAAAAGACTTGTACGCTTCTTTAGAAAACCAGTCACAATGGTGGTTCACACTAATGGTATTAAGTTGGATTTCATCAACTAACTTAAAATGTGATGTTAACAGCACAATCCCCTTTACTTCATCTTGAAACATCCAATTCCAAGTGCACAATTGCTCGACATCAACCCATAATTGAGATCCAAAGTGTTTGCTCCCATCCACTAACTCGATATCCCTTGCCTTATCTACGATAATCCATTGAATATCCTGTGGCAATCTAGGAAAGAAGCCTCGTAAGAAAGTTTTGTTGTAACAACTCATCAGAGTCTCATTTGCTTAGGTCGCTAATTTGTTTGCTTAATCTCAAAATTACTAATTAAGTCTTGTGATAAAGTCAAATAGGTCTAAAGTTCTAATCCTAAGCTCTATAGCTTCTCCCCATCTCTCAGGGAAGACCCCTTATATGTTGCTCCTGCGATACTTGTGGTGGTTTATTATTTGGCCCCCTTTCAAGATATTGAACTTTGGAAGAAGTTTGGTTTCAACTAATTGAAAAATATTATAGATCTTCCCTCCATGTTTTATTCATTTTATTGTGTCATCTTTGCCTTAAAATTTATTTCATTTTAGTTTATGTTTAAATTAGTAAAATAGCCAAAAACACCCTCTCTTCTCCTTAATTACAATGCTTGCTCCTCCTAGAAAACACACAAAAAATGACAACCCCCTAAGAAGCCCCCATATAAATAGGCAAGATGACTATATATGAAGTCATTGTGTTAACTAAGGATTAGAAGTGGAGGTATACGCTCTCTTTATCCCCAAATTATCAGTATAAAATACATTCTATCCTTCCCTTATATAGTCCAACTATCAACTCACCCCCAATATTCCCCTTTACGTTACTTGTGATCTTTCAAATATTACTACTTAACCCTTATTTTGAATAACAACTCCAAACATATTAAACCCGATTTATTTAACATTTAAATTAGAAAAAAAAATTATCTAAAAACTCTTAACTCTCCATTAAACTATGCTAATACTTCAATAAAGCCACTAATACACACTAATCATTACTTTAGCCTTGAATAGCATTTTACATATGAAGTACTTGCAAATGGATTCCATTGGCCATGAAATTTTAACAACAAACTCTAAACATAAAATTAACTACAGTCTCTTTTCATTTGTTTCACTAGTTTCTTTATTAACAAGACTTATTAATTTTTTTTATTTCTACTTAGAAAAATTCATTTTACATTATTACTACTCCAAATTTTTAATATTCATTAATTATGGCCTAAATATATAAATTTTACCCTATTTTGCATCATTTTTTATCATTTTAATCCATCCAATGCAAGAATTCAACTTCTTTTCATCCATTTCAAACTCAAAGATCATAAATTCAATGCATTCTCAAGACTAAATAATTAAAACTATGCATTTTTAATTCAATCTTTAATAGAAATTTCCATACCCGATCAATGAGAGAAATGAAGATCTTCAGCTATATTTGATGATGCTAGTGCTTGGTCCTCCTCTCCCTTCATGCTCAACAATCTTCAAGTCTTCTAATCTCCCATGTTTTTCTCTAATATCCCATCAATTTTCTTTAATCTTACTCAAAATTCTCTCCCTACACCCAAGAATGCTCCTCAAGAATGAAATGATGAGGAAGGAGATTAAATAAGTGATTGTCTGCAACCAAATGATGCTAAAAATGAGGCCAAGTACTGCAACAAAATCATCAATACACTCATGCAATATGGCGCCCTATTTTTGTGTTTTTTTTCTCTTCCTGCTCAATCCCCACTTTCCATAATATCTTCCAACTTCTTGAATATCCTCTTTTAAAATTTTAAGGTTTTTCCACTTGAACCAGATCTTTCTAGCACCCTTCCACATCTTTGGACTTATTTTTGACCCCACCCATGGCTTCTCCACCCGAATTCTATGCATGCTAAATTATACTTGCATTTCTTCCCATCTCTAAAATGTCTATGCTTTTCACTAAAAATCTTTCCCCACATACGCTTTCTACCACTTACTATTTTCCTGCTCCCTCTATAATTCCCCTTCTAAAATATTCCAACTTTCTATTTCTAACTCCACCTCAGTATGATTAAATACAGCTTTATGATCTTATTTGTTTTAAGTTTTTATGAAAAATGTTGCATAATACATAGCCAAAGCCTTTCAATTTGCATGAAAAATAGTGTAAAAATAACTCAAAATAAGTAGTTATCACCTTATGACTAGGGTCAAGTATATGAATCCGTGGTCTTGTTTTTTTGTTGCCTTTTTTTATTGATTCAATTTTTTTTCTTGTCCCCTTTTGATTCGGTCACATGTTCTTTTTAACATCACACAATCTTCTTCCTTTAGTACAAATGGTAATGCACAGTGCGCAATCAAGCTTTCAGCTTTTCTTAAGCAGCATGAATGCATCCAATGCAATTTCTTGTGATATTGTTTTCAATTAGATCTATTTCTTAGAATTTAGTGCAATGTGCAAGCAAGCATAAAACTATGACATATTTCTCAATCATGAATTTTTTAATCAATGAGTAAAACATAAAAGACAGTTGCTTGGCGTGACTCTTTAGGTCCCTTAGGTGTGCATGCTGAGCTCTTTTAGGTTGAGTGATCACTCTTAATTCTTCGCATGAGTCTACACCTTTTCCATCTTTTCAACTCTTAACTCACATTTGCTCAAGATTGGTTCAAATGGTCTATGCAAGAGTCTTCAATCCTTATCCTATCTCACATATACATGCAAGCTTCTCAGAGGTCTTTCCCAGGATCTTGTAATTCAAGAGAATGGATTCCTCTTGTTATGTGCCTAGCTAGTTGAATTGCAACAATTTTATCATGGTGGTGCCTCAAAATCATAGCTAAAGCGAGCCATAATCGATTGGTGGAGTATCTATGGCCCCTAGTTCATGCAAGCATTTCTCAACATAGATTGCATTTCTCAACTTAGGCCTCATAGTTGGAATTGGATTGTGTGCTAGTTCCATCCTTTTAGGGTTTCAACTTAAGGTTCAAAATTCTTGTGCTATAGCTCTTACTACAAGAGTTTCTAGGGTGGTGTGTGCCCTTGCTATCTTGTCTAGGTTGTCCTTTGAGGCTATTAGTTGCACTCTATCTCAAGCATCTGAGCCAATTGTACTAAGTCTTCAATAATTTCAAGGATGCAAGAAGCCAACTCCTAGGGCCAAACTAACATTGATTGACAAGGTTATTGTTCCTCTCCTTTGATACAAGTAAGTTCTTTCATTTTTGACTCTAGGTGTGGCTCCTCCTATAGTTGACATGTTTAGCTTCCACCTTGTGCAATCCCCCGACCGTCACTTGATGATTTCTTGAGATGAATTTATGAGGATATTCCCTAGTCACTTTATGTGTACAAGATCCCTATAAGCATGTATTGAGGGGTAGCACAATGTGCTTCTACTTGAGTTCTACCTACATGACACAACATCGTGGTTGGGTCCAACTGGTTGAGAGTCAATGACTCACACATGACCTTGGAATTTGGTCTCTTGTTGTAGTCCCCTTCGGCACCTGCTTACATCCCGACAAGAAAGTCACTTAGTATATTGTGCCTAGATTCCTACATTAGAATGTAGTCAAATGTTTTTGCAACCTATGTAGTGAATAGTCAATGCTAGTAATCTCAAGTGTCAAGGTCAATAAATCCTTTTGAGACACATGCATGAGTTTAACCCTATGCAATTGGTTATTTATGCCACAGGGGCTCAAGAAATATTTCAATTAGAAGGGAATGCTCTTTGCGAGAACTCCAAGACTTGAGCCTTTTGTGTGTACTAGGATTTGGGTCAAAGATTTGTTCATTAGTTCTAGGGTAGATTTGTGTGAAATTACTTGGGTGACCTTTTAATGGTTTCAATCTTGCTTTTGAGAGGTTCTCCTCTTTAAAGGTGTGCACTGGAGAGGGTGTGGTTGGTTTCAAGCAAGCATAAGTTCTACTTTGAGCATAGGATTTGAATGGTTGAGTCAAAAACTAGAGCTAGATACACTATTAGACTCTAGATCACTATCTAGAGATACCTTGGAGACCAAGTTTGGTACCTTGCATGCAAGAGGCTGACTAGCATATGGACTTATTTGCATGTTATGGTTTTTGTGGTCAATAAGCAAGCAAGGAAAGTCTAGGTTTACTTAGCTATTTGGATGTCCAATCTAAAGTGATTGGTTTAAGTGTAGGTATGAGACTTGCTTAATGTGGAGAAGTATAGGTTGAGTATTAGTTGATTTGAGTACTTGTAGAACTCAAAAAATGAAGCTTGGGTCAAATAAGAAATTCCTTTGAAAATACATTGTGAAAGTCCTTTGAAAATAAGAAAGTCCTTTGATAATACATTGTGAAAAGCAAAACAAGACAATCCAATGCAATAAACTGTTGGGAGTAAAGAGCAGTCGTGCGTAACCACCCACATTTACTCATTGTACACTATACTTGCACACCTATACACTACACGTGGCGGGTGCCCATCATGGTCACTTTATTGTTTATTATTTTAATGACTATTGAATAAGGAAAGGGCGACCATATATTGCGACTATTGGAGTTCCCACATACAACATCTCTCTCTCTTGCTCTCTTGCTCCATTCGCCGTAGCTCTTGGTTCCACTCAAGCTCTATCTTTGAACTAGTATTAGAGTTTGGACTTGAGGAGCTTCACAAATCATTTTCTTTAGCTACACTGAGAAGAAGCTTTAGCTCAAGGTTTTACGGTAATCATTGTTTCTTCTTCTTGAGGTATGCATTGAGTCTTCCCTTCTCCCAGCTTGTTCTAGCTTTCTCTTGGTCTTATTGAGGAGCTTTCCAAGGGTTAACTAAGCCTTATTGAGAGCTTATTGAGATGAAAAGCAACCATTCTATCCATTTTGAGTGGATATAGACCATGATGTAGAAATCACGATAACTATAGGCAGTTTGAGAACACTTTTGTATTTTGCCATAACTTTTTCATACAATATTGAATTTAGGCATTCTATAGCAAGAAATAAATATAATAAATAGTGCAGTAAGAGTTAAAGCTCTAGGCGCTCATAGAGTTGATTCTATGAAGTTTTCAATTCTCTACTTTACACACAGTAAAATAGTTCTTATTTCTACATCAAGTATTTAATTGATTTATATTCTAGTGATGCTTATGGAGAATGTTTGTAATGTTGGATGTTGCATTGATGATCCAAAAAGTATTTTGGGCTGATTTTTAGAGTCTCATTCATTGAAGTGTTTATTATTGCAATAACAATTTAGGCAAGAAGCATACACAACAATGAATTTCATACTTTGAATGCCTATTGTCCTACATGGTATTTTGGGTATGCACATGTCTATGATGATGTCTAGCATTGATCTATGAGATCAAATATGGTTATGACATGATTTGGAACCTGGATTTGAGCTACATTTGATGTACTTGGGATTTTGTTAGTTGCTTTAGCTTCCGTCATTGCTTAATTATGGGTATTTAAGCTTCATTCAATACTTATACTCTTGGATATATTTGTGATGTGCTCAGGCTTCCTAGATGCTTTGATGTATATGTCTTAAGCTTTGTTTTCTCACTTTACATTCCATATTCACTTCAAGTGGGAGATGCTTGTACTTACTTGGTAGACCTTGGTTCTTTAATACACTGGGTCTCTTGATTCATATATATGCTCTCTTGTATACTATTGGACACGATTACCTTTTCTTGTGGGCTAATTTGATTTCATATGATTTTGACACTAGCACTTACCTCTGACATCTTAGTAGTATGTTAGTGATGTATACATGCATATTGGTTATGCCCATTTGAGTGCGATTGCTCTTTACTCAATCAATTGTGCATTCCAATCTCCATAGTTGTTTTTGAGGTCTTCTACATGCATTATGTATATGCTTATGGGATGTATGGTTTACTAACACTTTGAGTTGACGCCTGACTTTGGTATCAATGGTTTATACTTAGTCACTACTAGTTGCATTCTTTATATTCCACTTTCAACTTGGATATCCTTGGTAGTGGGAGCTTACTTTCTTGCCTATTTGGCCACGATTGGATCGATATATATGGCTATATTTATTTCAATATTTTTGTAATTATAGTTTTCAACATTATTTTAGAGAGCAGATAGTTTTTTTTACAACTCTATTGATTGCAGTTTTTGGATAGCTATACCCTCATTTGTTCTTAGCCTTTTGTTGTCCTTTTGCATCAGTTTTGGGAATGTTTTGCTGATGCCAGGAGGTATATTTCACGGTGGATTCTGTGCCACGATGGATTCCGTGAGGCTTTACGGTGGATTCCGTAAACTTTGATGACCGGGGCTCATACATAAAGTGGATTCTTTGTGCTAGAAGTTGATGGGGACGCCTGTCCTTTTCGGGCGTTTCATTAATTTAGTGTGTACATGGGTGATTCCACAGCGGGTGATTCCGCAAAATCCATATTAAATTAATAAACGTTTATGAGTTTAGAGTGCGCACTCGTAATAAATTAAGGTTAGGATTTATTTCTAACCAGTTGATTTATTCATGTAGCTGAAGACTGCTAGGTATTCACTTTTGTCGGTTTAGTTGTATTATTTTACTAACGATTGTGAATGCTTCAGTTGATGTGTAGAGATAGTAGCAGTGGCGGAGGAAAGCATTGGAGGATAGCGAGTATTCGATTTATGGATTATATTTTGATGGCCGCATACCTTAGACATGGCGCCTATATTTTGTCACACCTATTTATTGAGGCATTGGTTATTTATTATTATTTTGTATGTGCATGGCCGCATGATTATGTTATTTCTACTTGGACATTGTATTGGGCATGTAAAGCAAACTCAAAAGCTAAATGCTTGCTATTTTGTAATTTGGGCTATTATTTGAGCTTGAAGATGAATAATACATAAAATACATGCTTTGTGGAGCGCTCACACAAGGCATGGGGGGAGATTGCACCCAATTGGTCTTTTGCTCTTGTCGTTCATGCATTTTACCTTGTAATTTGTGCAAAAAGTAGAGTTCTATTGTTCTTGGGGACCTTCCGGCATTCACTACGCGAGCGTACAACATCCGATCTGTGCACCAGTGGTATCAGAGCGAAGCTGAGATCAATAGCTTCCAATCGCTACCCATCTCGTGCGAAGGCGGAGCTCCTGGAACGATCGGGCTCTACGGTCAATCTCATCGCGAACGGTCGATACAGGCAGATTTCTGGCGATCCACAACCCCTATTTCCATCATCGGATCGTGAAGGACCGGTCTGCAGAGGCGAAGGACCACTTCCATCTTTCCTACATCAAGTCGTCTTCATACACAGAGATAAGTCAAAAACCTCCATATCTTCAAGCTTTAAAAACTAAAGCTTAAGAAGCTTAGCTTAAGCTTTAAGAAGCTTAAAGCTTCCTCAAAATTTTCATGGTCTCAGAAGACGTCGCGAAAAATCCGCCGCTGGCTGAAAAACGCCCCCCCCCCCCCCCCCCCACGATTTTACGTTTTGGACAGTAAGCTAAAGCTTACTTACCAAAGCAACAAGTTACTTAAGCTTCAATCAATCAGGTCACACAATCAGATTCAGCAAGTCTATCAAGTTGAAGTTCTACAAGTTTCGTAAAGCAAGCAAGTTCTGCAAGTCTACAAACTCTGCAAGTCACATTAGTCTGGTACTCTGCAAGTCAAACAAGTCAACTGGAGTCAAAACTGACTTCTGTCCAAAACTCATAGAAGGGTTGTTCCTGCGCAGAAACTCTGAACTGCAAAGTTGTTCATTGAAAGGTACTTTACCCATACGCAGGTTTGCTGAAGCATTTTCACATACGAAGAAGGATAAAACACAGATTTTCCAAAGATTGTGAAAGCTACACCCAAAAATACATAAGCCTTGTATTCCCAAACTTGAGCTACGCTCATCCCGCTAACTTGATTTTGAGTGAGAAAGGTCTTTTGAGTTTTGCAGGATGACAGAACCACATATGGATGATTTAATGGCTGAAGGCGACCTACCTGAACCTACGATGGAGCAAAAGCTGGATTTAATCATGATGCAATTGGATGAAGAACGAAGGGCTAGGCAAGCATTGCAAGTTCAATTGGCAAATTTACAAAGATCCTCTACCGACAAAGAAGAACCTCAATCTGAAGATCTTATCTGACGTACCATCGACGCGACTCTCGAAGCTCAAACCATCCGCAAGGAATCAAAGATAAGTAAAAGAAATTTCAAATTCTGTACTTTCAATGGCACTCGAGAGGGAAAAACTGTTCTTGCATTCATTTGTCAATTTGACGACTACTTTCATGAGAAAACCTATGCAAAAAAAGATAAAATCAAGTGTGTCACTAATCATTTAGTGGACAGAGCATCTCTTTAGTGGACTGTAGTACGCAAGAGTATAGATTGTCCCGCTACGTGGGAAAATTTCAAGAAGAAGATTATACAGAATTTCCTTTCTCCCTAATTTCATGAGAAAGCTACAAAACAATGGGACCTTCTTCAGCAACGGGATCGTGAGCCTATTCCTCAGTACACAGAGCATTTTTGGAATGCATTACTCCAGTTACGCATGCTTGAAGACGTACCTGAAGCGACACACAAGTGCAAGCATATGTCTAGACTCCTTGGGCATTACTACGCTGAAGTTAACATGTTCAAGCCTGCTACTCTTGAAGATGCCATTTCACTAGCTCATGACACTGAAGACAAGCTGCGAGGTAGAGACAGACGTCCACAGCAATTCCAAGCCAATAGTAACTATGGATCTAAGCAATTCAACTCAAATTTTAGAATATTTAATCCAGGTCATTTCTCTTCATCATCTTTCCGTAAGAATTGGGCAAAACCACCTGCTTTACCATCCAATGTTAATCAAAATCCTAAGCCTATTCCACAGCCAAATCCTAATGTCCCTAGACTTCCTGCCATTGCAAACAATGTAACCAAAGCCAAGCCAATAGTATGCTATAAATGCCACCAGCCTGGACATCTAGCAGCAAATTGCTATTCAAAGAAGCCACCTGCCCATATCAACTACCTTGGAGCAATGGACGATGAAGAACATGAAGATATGCCTGATTTCACCGAAAATGAGGACGACACTACTACTCCTTCGGATACTTTACCAGGTATACCAACTCCACATTCTTTATTGACCATGAAATGTTTGGTGCATGGAAAGGAAAAGATTATTTTGCATGATGACGGTAGCACTCATGATTTTATTTCAACAAAGCTAGTAAAGGAATTGAAGTTACAGACTGTACCTACGCATTATCGCATCAAAGCAGCATTCTTAGGCACTAGGTATAATGGTACACAGGAAGTGCATAACTTAGAGATTCAAATTGGTCAATACACTGAAAGAAGAAATTTCCTAGTTGTTCCATTACAGTCGAGTGACATTATTTTAGGTATGCCTTGGCGTCACCAGCATAACCCGGATATAGATTATTCCACACATTCAATGAATATTAATTTTCAAGGAAAACCTATTACATTATATGGTATGCATGCATCTAATGCTTTTCCACTGCTTTTGCATACTCAAGCTAAACGTGCATTACGCAAGAGTAGTAAATCTTATCTCATTTGGGTGAATGAACTGCAAGTAAAAGAAAATCATATGCATCCTAGGCATAAAGAATTTCTTGCACATTTTAAAGACTGTTTTGCGGAAGATCTACCACCTGGTTTACCTCCTTCACGTCCAGAAGACCATAAAATAGATTTGATTCCTGGCACACAACCACCTTGCAAAGCACCATATAGGCATAACTAGATAGAGCAAAAAGAAATCCAGAGTCAAGTTGAGGAATTACTAAATAGAGGATTGATTAGACCTAGTAGTTCTCCATTCGGTGCATCTGTTCTGTTAGTCAAGAAAAACAATAATACCTATCGTATGTGCATTGACTATCGAGCTTTAAATAAGATCACTGTAAAGAATAGGTATCCCATTCCTAGAGTTGATGACCTTATGGATAAACTGCAAGGATCTGCTATATTTAGTAAAATAGACCTTAAGTCTGGTTATCATCAGGTGAGACTAGATAAGTCAGACATATTCAAAACTGCATTTAGGACACAGTTTGGTCATTATGAATTTTTAGTGATGCCATTTGGATTGACTAATGCACCTGCTACATTTAGTAGAATGATGAACCATATAATTTTAAAATATCAGTATTGTGTAATTGTCTTCTTTGATGATATTTTGGTGTTTAGTCAAAATGAGAAAGAACATTATGAGCATTTGTCATTGGTTTTCCAGTTACTAAAAGATAATCAACTGTATGCAAATCCTGAAAAGAGTGAATTCTTTAAAACAGAAATTGAGTATTTAGGTCATATTGTATCATCTGATGGTATTAAAGTTGATCCCAAGAAAATAGATGCAATATTGAATTGGCCTGTACCTAAAAATGTGCATGAGTTACGCTCATTCCTTGGTCTTGCTAGTTTTTATAGGAAGTTTGTGCGTAATTTTTCCTTACTTTCTTTACCATTAACCAAACTTCTGAAGAAAGGTATTGTCTATCATTGGTCCAAAAATCAACAGAAATCCTTTGACTTATTGAAACATGCATTAACCCATGCCCCTGTCCTACAATTGCCTAATTTTAATAGACCATTCTTTCTAGTAGTGACTGATGCTAGTGGATCAGGAATAGGAGTGGTACTTATGCAAGACAATCATCCTATAGCCTATTCTAGTCTTAAGTTAAAACCCTCTGAATTGAAATATTCCACATATGACAAAGAACTATTAGCTATTGTACAAGCATTAAGATAGTGGAAACACTACTTAATGGGTTCAGAATTTATGATTAAGACCGATCAGCAAAATATTAGACATTTACTTAGCCAACCCCAAATATCTAACTGACATATCAAATGGGCATCCTTCATCCAGATTTTTCATCCTATCATTCAATATCAACCCGGAAAAGAAAATGTAGTGGCTGATGCATTAAGTAGAAGACCTGCCATTCATAATATTTCTGCTATATCTTTTGATTCTTTGATTGCTATGAAAGATACTTATCATCAGGATATTACTTTTCATGCTGATTGGAATAAATTAGTTCAAAATAACTTGATTCCTATTGATTCACTATCATATAACGATGGATTTATGTTTTATGAAAAGAGATTGTGTGTTACAGTTCCATTCCGATCTTTTGTTTTGAATGAGATTCATTGTCCTCCATATCAAGGTCATAGAGGTATCATATCTACTTTACGTACATTAACTGAAGATTTTTATTGGCCGCATATGGACACTGATGTATCTAACTTTGTTTCTGAATGTTTGATTTGTCAAAGAGTTAAGAGACATCATGGTAAACAGTATGGATTACTTATGCCTTTGTCTATTCCATCTAGACAATGGGAACAAATTTCTATGGATTTTATTACTGGTTTACCTAATACTAAATCTAACCATGATATGTTTTGGACAGTAGTAGATAGGTTTAGTAAACAAGCATATTTCATTCCATGTAAGAAAACTTTAACAGCATCACAAGCAACACAATTGTTTTTGAAAACTGTTTTCACTAACCATGGATTGCCAAAAGTTATTATTTCAGATCCTGATTCTAGATTTTGTAACAACTTTTGGATTACTCTGTTTGCTAATCTAGGCACAAAGATTGATTTCTCATCTGCATTTCATCCTGAAACTAATGGACAAACAAAAGCCGCTAATAGCACTATTCTAGATCTTTTACGTGCATATACTATTTCTAAACCTCAGACATGGGATACACATTTGCATTTATTACAGTTTGCATATAACAATACACCACACACATCTACAAAGAAAGCACCGTTTGAAGTGATTTATGGTTATAGATTGTCTACACATGTTGCATCTTTGTCAAATAGAATTCAGAGTGCTGATGATATTGCTAGTATGCATAATACTATTTTTTATGAGGTTAAAGACATGATTGCCAAAGCCCAGCAATCATATACCAAACAAGCGAATAAGAAAAGACAAGCAATGAATTTCAAAGTTGATGACTATGTTTGGTTGAGAATAGAAAAACGTAGACTACAAAGTGTAGATAGACACCCAGTTGTTAAATTAGCCCCTAGATTCTATGGACCATTTAGGATCATTCATAAAATTAATGACAATGCATTCAAGTTAGAATTATCACCTCACTGGAAAATTCACAACGCGTTTCACATTAGTTTATTAAGACCCTTTAGAGGCCAATTACATGTACACCCTGTTTATGAAAACCCACCTTTATTAGAGGAAGAGACTGAAATACTTGAACCTGAAGCTATCATAGATACTGATTTTATGACCACTAGAACTGGCCGAAGATATTCTAGATATCTAGTTAAGTTTAAGAACCATCCTGCAGAGGAAGCACAATGGATGCACGCTAGAGACTTAAATGATTTTCCCACTCTATTAGCTCCACATTGAGCTAATAGCAATTGAGGTCAATTGCTATCCCACCCCGGGGGTATGATGCTAGGAGGCATATTTCACGGTGGATTCCGTGAGGTTTTACGGTGGATTTCGTAAACTTTGATGACCGGGGCTCATACATAAAGTGGATTCTTTGTGCGAGAAGTTGATGGGGACGCCTGTCCTTTTTGGGTGTTTCATTAATTTAATTTGTACATGGGTGATTCCATAGCGGGTGATTCCGCAAAATGCATATTAAATTAATAAATGTTTATGAGTTTAGAGTGCGCACTCGTAATAAATTAAGATTAGGATTGATTTCCAACTAGTTGATTTATTTATGTAGCTGAAGATTGCTAGATATTCACTTTTGTCGGTTGATTTATGGATTCCGTGAGGTTTTACGGTGGATTCCTAAACTTTGATGACCGGGGCTCATACACAAAGTGGATTCTTTGTGCGAGAAGTTGATGGGGACGCCTGTCCTTTTCGGGCGTTTCATTAATTTAGTGTGTACATGGGTGATTCCATAGCGGGTGATTCCACAAAATGCATATTAAATTAATAAACGTTTATGATTTTAGAGTGCACACTCGTAATAAATTAAGGTTAGGATTTATTTCTAACCAGTTGATTTATTTATGTAGCTGAAGACTGCTAGGTATTCACTTTTGTCGGTTTAATTGTATTATTTTACTAACGATTGTGAATGCTCCAGTTGATGTGTAGAGATAGCAGCAGTGGCAGAGGAAAGCATTGGAGGATAGCGAGTATTCCACTTATGGATTATATTTTGATGGGTGCATACCTTAGACATGGCACCTATATTTTGTCACGCCTATTTATTGAGGCGTTGGTTATTTATTATTATTTTGTATGCGCATGGGCGCACGATTATGTTATTTCTACTTGGACATTGTATTGGGCATGCCAGACTCTTTGGGCACTGCCCATTAGCTTTATTCCTATTTTGTGTTAAAGCAAACTCAAAAGCTAAAAGCTTGCTATTTTGTAAGTTGGGCTATTATTTGAGCTTGAAGATGAATAATACATAAAATACATGCTTTGTGGAGCGCTCACACAAGGCATGGGGGGAGATTGCACCCAATTGGTCTTTTTCTCTTGTCGTTCATGCTTTTTACCTTGTAATTTGTGCAAAAAGTAGAGTTCTATTGTTCTTGGGGACCTTCCGGCATTCACTACGTGAGCGTACAACATCCGATCTACGCACCATTTGCTAAATTTATAGTATCACATCCTCTTATCATTTGTAGATATTTGTTGTCATAATGACATATTCACATCAATAGATAATGCTGTTTTCAACCTTGAAAATCTTGATGGCAATAACTTCCAATATTAGAAGACAAACATATGGCAAATCTTAGTGCAAAAGAGGTAGGTTAAGCCATGAAGTTAGCTAGCATAAAGCAAAAGATTTATGATGTAGAGGATTGGGTAGAACTTGATGAACTATGCAAGTCCATTATTATTATGTCATTATCAAAGCATGTGCACTTTAATTTCATTGACACTGACATTGGTGCTTATGCATTATGAAAAAATATTTGTGACCTTGATGACAAGCAAAGTTCTATACCTTAGTTGTATTGGGCTGAAGAAGCTTATGGACCGCATAAAGGAGGGTATACATATGTCTACTCATTTGAATGAGTTTCATTTCATTTTCAACCAACTTGTATTGTAGGGTATTTAGTTTGAAGATAATATCAATTCTTTGTTCTTGCATGTTACATTGTTTGAGTCATGGGACACCTTTCATACTAGTATGAGTACTCATCTACTTGAGAGTGCTCTAGTGACCAAATAAGTCAGTTGGAAGAATATTGATGTAGCCTACACTTCTCATGCATTGACTATTAGAGGTAGAAATATTGGTAATAACAATAAAATCCATGGTAGAGACTCCTAGCCCACCCAACAATGGTAAGTCTTAGTCTTGTGGACAATCTTATAGTAGGTCCCATGGATGAAATTCCTCTTTGATATGTCATTATTTGTGAAGTGGGGTCATATTTGGTTGTAGTTCTATAAAATGCACAATGATAGGATCAATGAGAAAGGAAAGAGGAATGTGCAAAATAATGCAAAGTCTGATGATCGTAGCATTATCCCTATACCAACATAAAGATTGAAGAGATAGATGCAGTGCATAATAAGTTTGATGATGACTATATCTTAGTTGCTCTATCTCTTGATGCTACTTATTTGATTTATTATTTATCTACCTACTCTCAATGTTAGCGAATTGATTTGGGGGCTTCTTTCCATGTTTTTTCACATCAGGGGATGAGTTTCCTACCTATCTAGGTTTTATGAGATTGGAATATGATACTACATTAGATATCATTGGCATTGGGGATGTTAGATTGCATGATAGTATCATTGGAATTGGGGATGTTAGATTGCATGATAGTATCATTGGAATTGGGGATGTTAGATTTCATTTCCGTTAGGCAACTCTTTTGTTTTACACAATGTAGGTCATGTACTAGCTTTAATAAGAAGACTACTCTTTGTTAAATAGTTAGATGATGCAAGTTATCATGTCTCTTTTGGTGATTCTGTATGGATGATTACCTATAGTCACCTTTATTTTGCTGAAGGTGTGAAGGCAAGTAGCCTCTATTCTTTATTTGTATCTGGGTCTGTTGACCATGTATTAGCAGCCATAACTAATTTTCCCCTTTAGTGCATGCCTTGAAATGAATGAAATTCTTGAATTTTTTGTAGTATCTTCCACCTTTTCATTATTCACGTTTTGATTCATGTGATCATTGTCTTTATGGCACATAAACATGTAACACTATCATGATACTACGCATCGATTCACCAAAAACCTAGGAGGACGGATGTAGGATAGTTGAGTAGTAGGAATAAAGTGAGCATCACTTTTGCATGTTTTGGACTATTAAGCAATGTAGGTTTTACAAATCTTACTCTTTACTAGCGAGGTTTAATAATTAATCGAACAAAGTGAACTCATGCACTATGGGCTAGAGAGGTGCATTGTAAACTCAATGAGGAACATAACATAATGGTTCTTGATGGGCTACCTTCTTTTTCATTGGAGGTCAACTAATGGATGGTGCTTATATGTAAATATAAGAGGAGTTAATGGGATTGAGTACCTCTTGATTGACCTCTTATAAGCTATGTTGAAACTAGTATAAGACTTGCTTCTATTAACTAAAGTGTTGAACACTGCACTAGAGAACTTGATCAAAATAATGGACCACAACTTTCCATAAAAGTAAAATAAAAAGAAGGAGGTATTCATTTGTGATCGTCATCATTAAATAGGAAGCGAGCTACTTCCTTGTTAGCACATTCTTGGTAGTCCATCAAGAGATATCCTAGATGGTGCCATCTGGGATTCCGTGGAATACCTTGAGGTTTGTTTTCTAGGTTTTCTTGAGTCTACCTTGCAGTGAAAGTTTTCAGCCATTCTAATGAGGAGTGACCTAAGATTTGGATTCTTGATAGTGGTCAAGTCACCTATCTTTCATCTAGCATCAATATTTTAAGTTCTCACCTCTCACAAGATCACTCAATCTAAGGTGGACTTGCATTGCACTTGGTCTAAAGAGAATGGGAGACAAAGGGGAGTATAACACCTCGACCCCTTTGCCCATAAGGCAAAATCTCATTCTGGTCCCCTAAAATGATGCAAGTTAGGTTCTTCCTAATATCTAGTGGCCATTTGTTTTACCTATTTACTAATGTAATTTTTATGAGAAAAGCTCTTGGCTAATCGAGACCACATGGCCGTAGGTCTAGACCTGTCGTCGAGGGCCCATCCACCTACTTCCCTCAATAGAGTATGTTTAATTATCTAATTATCTACTACTTTAGGTTTGACATATAAACACAAATTCCTTGATTATCTTATGGCACATGTTTGCTACACGCCTTTATTTAACGACGCAAGAACAGTGTAAAGCAATTCTTTCTCAAATAAATCCTTTAAGAAAATATCTTTTTACAATGCTTCCCATCCTGACTAGACATAGTATTAACCTAAGGGCATTATTCCTACCAAGTTCAGTCCCTCGACTAGTATTGGGACTCTTAGAATACTATTTGGAATCAAAGGGTAATTGTTAGTTTGTAAGAGTCTAAGGAATTTGTGACCAGAGCCCCTTGGTATTGTTAGCTCCTCCTGCCCAACTAGAATTCCCTACGATAGGACCTTTCCTATCATGGTTGGTCCATACTCACCAACAAGAAAACAAAAACTCCTTGGAGTAGGTTTTATTCAGGCTAACCTTGCAGAGGTCTAGCATCATCAGGGAACATTGCCTCTTTCAACGATCTATGCCCTATTGTCCATTCATTATCTTGATAATGAAAAAAAATCAAAATCTAATTTACAATCACAAATAACTTACTTCAAATATATCACACATAAAAAAATTTGATGAATTTTTTTCTAAGAGTACCCTTTTCCTAGAATGACAATATCAGGGCTAAACATAACATAAGTGGCAATATCTTCCAATAATCATCTTGGATTACTCTTTTCCTTGGGATCTAGCCCATGTTAAATTTTAACAACAAGTTATTTTTTCAAAACTTTCATTTTCGAGAGTTTGGATAATACATCAATCCTTCCAGGACTTCTATAAGCAAAAACTTCCATGGGATTTTGTTGGTCTTTGTCGAGTGATAACTTACTAAATCCAAAACTCTTAGTTATTTTATTATGAAAAATATTTTGATAAATCCATCTCAAGATTTTTCTAGAAATTAGCATTTGTATTTATTGATATGAGGTTCCATCAATTTAGTGCAAATGGGATTCGGGATTTTAACTACTTAAATATTTCTTGTTGCAAAAATCATAGTCTTTGAGTCTAGTTCTTGGTAAGTTCTATTTGATGCAATAAAATCATAAATTCTTTTCAAGTAGTATCATAATTTCCATGCATCCTATTCCTAATAAATCTCACGTAATCTCAATTAATCCTGTTAAATTTGCAATTATCAAGGTAAAAGAAATCTCCTCAGTAAAATTTTATGCATGAGATTATATGCAAAATATTCTACTCTTACTACTATCATGGATGCAATTTTCCTTTGCCAGTTCATGAGATGACAATCTATCATTGTATTTAATATTTAAAGTATTAGAGTTCAGTATGGTACCTTGGGATTTATGGCAAGCGCTTGGGGTTGTTGTTGGTATTTACAACTTCGTTTGTAAATCCGGTACTTGCCATTCCATTTGTAATGGTCAATATACTCGTAGCATTATTAGCTACTCCCACTTCCACGGCCTTTGTAAATATTCTCTTTGGAACCATGGTCTCCGTTCAAGGAATTGTAGAGAAGACTTTGATAGTACGGCTATGGGTCATCTTGATTTGATTGATAGAGATGATGAGAATAGAAATTGAGAAGAAATCGAGTAGAGTCTCAATTCTACAAGGGATTGAAGATAAAAGAGATAGGATTTGATTTAGAAAGGTGACAGAGTATCCCCCTTGTCTTTGCAATAACAATTATCCCTCTCTCTCTCTCTCTCTCTCTCTCTCTCTCTCTCTCTCTTGATTCAAGAAGAGTGTCTTCCCTTGATTTAAGCTAATGTACTCTATGGCTTCTCATGCCCCATATTTATAATTTAATTAAAGGAAGGGGGACTTCGTGAGTTGTGGCCAAGAAGAGGAGTTCTTTATGGAGGGTATCTTGCCAATACAACAATCTAGAAGTTTTTGAGATGCAATTTGATGCTAACAATATATTCTTTGAGGTCTAAAGAGGTTGTTAGAGATGCTATGACTGATTCATCTAGCTTTCAGGTGATCTTTCTTCAATCTGGGCATCTTGTTGAACTGACAAAAGGGGGAGATTTCTAGAACCTTTTACTAAGATTGGGAAGGAAGATATTAGGCTATTTTTTTGTCTTTCAATTTTCTCAATTTGGAGAGGAGGGGAAGATGGCGACAAATATATGGAGAAAAGGGGGGTTGCATTCAGCCGTCATCTTCTTCTCTCCATTAAGCCCCTATGCTTTAATCTTCCTGAAGTCAAGTTTTGACTTGCTTGACTTACCCAAGTATTTAAACTTTTCTAATTGAATCTAAACTTAACTAGCCATAACGGTCGTGCACATGTGGCATTTTCCATGTTAAGTTATTCATAGCTATATCAATCTTGAAAGGTATCGAGGTACAAGATATAGATTATTTTATTTGAGACACCATTTTTGATAGTTTAAGCTCTTCAAATTTAATGTATGAGAAGTTGAAAAAGTCGAAACATCACATCCACTTTTCCTTAGAGGAATCGAGATGTCCTCATCTCGAATGAAACTAGGGATATTAGTTAGATAGTGATTTTTCATCAATCCAAGTGGCATCCTCTTCAGGATAGTCTTCCCATTGGATAAGATACTCCCTAAGGGTTTTACTTCATAGAATCCTCTCTCGCTTGTCAATTATCTTATCTGGTTTAACTTCAAGGATTCCTTGACTTGGCATCACAAGTTGTTGGTCATTAAGTACATGATCAAGGTTAGGAACATAGGCTTTCAATCGTTTGACATGGAATACATTATGCACTCTGAAGTTGCCAAGGAGTTACAGCTTATAAGCATTAGGTCCTAAAAATTTTAGCACCTTATATCGTCCACAATATCTGGGACTTAGCTTCTTGAATTCCCCCATAGATAAGGAACTTTTATTTGGGAAAACTCAAATAAAAACCATGTCACCTTCTTTGAAAATGCATTCTTGTCTTCGTTGATCAGCATATGCTTTATGTCGATCCTTGACAGCTTGAATATCTTACCTTGTAGGCCTTTGTTTGCAGATCCATTTCTTCAAGCATTTCTTATATAGTTCCACCCATAGGGTAGGATCAGAAAAACTTAGTGGTGTAAGACAACCTTGCCCATACAATGCCTAGAGAGGAGTCATTTGAATACTTTGATGATATGATGAATTGTAGGCAAATTCATCTAATGGTAGCTATTGGATCCACTGCTTAGGTTTCTTATTACAATAAGCTCTAAGTAAATCCTCAATGACTTGATTAACCCACTTCATTTGACCGTCAATTTGGGGATGGTAAGCGGTACTGAAGCAAAGTTGAGTTCCTAGAGATTCAAAAAAAATCTTCCAAAAGTTTGATGTGAATAGAGAATCATGATCACTAATGATTCTCTAGGGTAATCCACGGAGAATCCATGTGATCTAAAAATTTCATGATGAAAATTTTGGAGATATCAGAAGCCTTGTAATTGGCTTTTACAGGAATAAGGTGTGTAACCTTTGTCAACATATCAATGACTACCATAATTGAGTTATACCCTCCTTGTACTAGGGATAATCCAACTATGAAGTCCATGCTGATATATTCCCATTTCATTTGAGGGATGTCAAGTGGCTTGAGGTTGCATGGAAACTTGACATGTTTCGCTTTAATTCATTGTTGTCAGTTTAGGCATTTGGTAACATACTTAAGTACATCACCCTTCAGTCTCTCCTAATAGAAGCTTTTTCAGACCTCCATTAAGAGTCTTCGCGTATCCAAGATGACTTGAAAATATAGAATCATGAGCTTACCAAAGTATTTTCTTCTTGAGTTTTTAACTTTCACGAATACAAAGCCTTGTCTTGAAATACACAAGCTCCTCATTTAAAAATCTTGATACTTAGACTTGAGTTTTGGATTTATATCCTTAATGGGGATTTGTCTTAGCATTCTCTAATAGCTTGGATCCTTCATTGCTTCTTCTTTAGCCATTTCTATGATAGGATTATTGGGCATTGAAATCATTGTAGCAAGAGTTTCTACCCTAGATGGTTCTTTGGAGATTAGAGTATTGAGAAATGATTTACGGCTTAAGGCATTTGCAACTACATTCTACTTACCTAGTCTATATTTGATCTCAAAATCAAATTTCTACAAAATCTCGATCCATCAGTGCGTTGCCTCATATTGAGGTCTGATTGAGTGAAATCTCACTTCAGGCTTTTGTGATCAATGACTAAGGAAAACTTGTTACCAAGTAGATAATGTCTCCATAACTTGAAGGCATAAATTAGAGCAATTAATTCTAGATCATACGTGGCATAGTTCCTTTCATTGATCTTTAATTTCCTTGAAACATAGGCTATTGGATGTCCTTATTGCATAAGCACACATCCCAATGCAAGAGATCTTGCATCAGTTATGACTTACTTCAAACTTCTTGCTATGTTAGGTAGCCTTAAAATAGGGGTGGTTACCAAACTATGCTTAAGCTTTTCAAAGCTAGATTGTTTGATAGATGTCCACATAATGATGACTTTCTTTTTGAGTAGGTCAATGAGAGGTGCAACGATCGAGGCTTTGATGAAGACTCTATACCAGCCTGTTGGCCCTGGAAAGCTTCATACTTATTTGGATGTTGTTGGAGGTGGCCAATCAGCTTGTATGTCTTTGACCTTGGCTAGATCCATTAAAATGCCATATGAACCCTAGATATTGAACCTGCTTTTTGAAGAAAGCACATTTCTTCTTTTTAGCATACGGCTTGTGATTCTCATTGTTTCAAGAACTATTTCCAATTGTGATTCATGGTCTTCTTCATTCTCGGAATATGCTAGGATATCATTGAAGAAGACAAGGACGAAATCATCAAGATAAGGTCTGAAAATGTATTGCATCAATGTGTTGAAGGTCTTCCTCCTTTATTCTTATTTGATAATCACAATAAGTTCATAATGACCATACATTGTGTTAAAGGCAGTTTTGGGGATGTCTTCCTCCTTGATTCTTATTTGATAGTAGCTCGATCTGAGGTTAATCTTTTTATTCTTTGCTCCTTGGAGTCAGTCAAGCAACTCATCTATCGTTGGGATTGGTCATTATGAATGGTCATCGTTGGGATTGGATATTTAAATTTCACTATAATGACCATACATGGGATTGGTCATCGTTGGGATTGGTCATCGTTGGGATTGGATATTTAAATTTCACCATAATGACCATAATGACCATACATCGTTGGGAAATTTCACTATCACCTAAGTTCATAATGACCATACATTGTGTTTAAGGTAGTTCCCAACGATGTATGGGATTGGTCATCGTTGGGATTGGATATTTAAATTTCACTATCACCTAATTCAACCCATGGTAATCAATACAAAGGCGAAATATTTCTTCATCTTTCTTTTTCTAAAATAGTACCGGGGCTCCCCATGGTGAATTATTGGGCCGAAGGTATCCTTGGTCTAATAATTATTTGAGTTGTTCTTTTAGATCAATGGCTTCAAGAATTGACATCTAGTAGGGTCGCTTGGCTATAGTTAGGAGCAACGCTTGGAATGAGTTGGATCTCATGATCTACCTCTCTTATCGAGGGAAGCTCTATCAATTCTTTCGAAAAAACTTATGTATAATCTTTTAGCCAAGATGATTGGTCCCTTGGCTTCACTATGGTGCTCAGCCTTGTTGAGTTTAATTAGATAGATGGATAATCCTTTCTTTAGTCTTTTCACTATTCATGAAGCTTTAGCCAGTTGAACTTTAGGGTTTCTTGCTTCTTCTTGAGTGGTTACTTGTTCTCCTTCTAAGTTTTGAAATGTAATTTGACCCTTTCTGCAAAATGAATATGGGCATTTTTTGGAATTAACCAATCCATACCTAGCAGGCATTCATAAGCTCTGAGATTCATAATTCAGAAACTCATTTTGGAAGAATTGCCACCTAGACTAAAATCTACCTTGCTAGTCTTTTGTGTTGGAAAAACTTCTTTACCATTTGCTAGCTCCATAAGCAATCTAGGTGCAAGAGTAGTGCTTAGGACTAGCTTTTTCACACATCTTGGTGATATGAAAGAATGGGTACTCTCACAATTAATTAAAATTTGGAAGGTTTTACCTTGATAACTTGTTGGTATTTCGATCACTGAGAATTCATGATTCAGACCCTTCTTGTTGAGAGTGGCATGTACTCTTGCTCTTTCCATATTAGCTTGCATCATAGGATCTTTATTATCATTGATATACTTTAGGGTTAATCCAACAACTTTGCCCCTACAGCTTGGTTCTACCGTCAAAACTGCCCTTAGTGGTTGTTTGGGTGAAGCTTTGAGCTTGTCTCTTGAAGTTTCCTAGTTCCTTGACGTAAAAGCACCTTGGAGTCTCATTGTCTTTTCTAGTGGGTATATATAAAGTTTTCCAATGAATTTGACTTGGCTCTCTTTGCCTTGTCTGGCTAATAATTCCCTTGGGCTCTTTTCACATAGCCTTGGGAGTTGCCCTTATTCTAGTAGTCTTTATTCCAAATTTTAGTATTTCTTGGCCTTTGCGCCATCTCTTGACTATTGGGGCCACACTCAAATCAATGCGTCTAGTAAATCTGATGGTCACATTGACTCAAGGCATGTATTCAGGGGTGGATTCTAGACCATTGCAAAATTTGGATACTTGTTGTGAAATATCCATTGATGGTGCATATTTTAGAAGTGTTACAAACTTCGAGTTTAGTTGCTTCAAATTGAAAAATTCATTAATTCTCTAGGCTCAACATGCAGGTGGAAGGTATCTCCCATGCACAACATCCTTAAGCCTATCCCAAGGTGATAGCAATTTTGAACATTCCTTGGTTCTTACACAATTGTTTCCACCAAAGACACGCATCTCTTGTCAGTTTTAGTTTTGTGATCATTGCTTGATTTGATGGTGTAGTCCCTGTAACAATGAAATAATCTTCCATAGATTCTATCATGTTTCTACCTCATTTTACGAGTATCCTTTCCCTTACCATCAAATCTTGATGGCTTGTACTGCTCGAGAATAATTTTTTTCTCTTGAGCTTCTATGATATTGAGGTTTGAAGTAACATCCTAGGAATTTAAAAAAATTTCATGATTAAATTTTTCTTTGGTAATAATATTCAAGAAATATGTTAACTTGCTGAATTGATCTTATTGATCTTGGAAAAGAAGTATGTATTACTTAGTCTTCTTGATAATAATCATGGTTTGTACATCAAAATAAGATTTAAATTAGGCTCAAACTTGTTTCTATCTTTCGGCTTATTTGTGGATCTCGGGTAGCTCAACAGATGTTATCGGTTTGAGTTATGGCATGTATATCCACATTTTGATATTTAGTGAAAAGGTCTAGATATCCTTCTTTGTAGTAGTTATGATGAGGGTCACTCCCTAAAATAGCAATTCTATTGATTGGGAAAGACTTAGTTATTTTTTCATAAACGTAATGATTTTGGCGATCTGATTAGCCATTAATATGAAAAATGGGGTTCTATTCAAAGTCATTGAAGAGAAATAGTTCAACAAGCTTTACACTCTCCATCCACCATTGGATTTCACCTTAGGTTGATCTTCATGTAGTTAAGATGATAGGCTTCAATGTAACAATTTATATTTACCCCAATGCTATTCTAGATAGGAGGGATAAGGACTATAAATCCTCTCTAAGATAGTCATAGAATTATTTCGCCACTCAACAAATGCATGGGGGATATACACATGGTCTGAAATACAATGAATTTTTTTTATTTTTTACCTTGAAATAAATTACTATTAGTTTGTGATAACCTATTTTCACTAGGATTTAACCAATCTAGACTTCTTTTTTTTTTTTGAAAAAGTATAAAAAAACTGATAATATTTTTTCATTATTCTCAGTTACTAAGGTGACAACCAGTTGTGATTACAATAGATGGACATAAGTGATTCCTTACATCAATAGGAAGGGAATACATTATTTAAGTAGATCAAAGGCTTATATTATTCTTGGAAAAGGATTCCTTGTTATAGTCTAGGCATGGCAACGTGACACATCTATTAAATAATAATTAGGGTTTCAAAAATGAATATTAAAAAATCTATATTTTAGGAGAAGATTAAATAATCCATCTTTTTTTGTAGTTATGATGACTAGAGCGACCTACAACCATCACTCCGTCAATCGGTATAACATTTGTGACCCCTTGGTAGATATACTAGTTTAATTTGGCTTGTCATCCTTCGGTGAATATATTTGAGTTTACTCTTGCCTCATAGAATAGATAAATCTTAGCAACTTTAAGTGTTTCCATCCATTTCATCCTCTTTAAATTGTTATGGATGTAAGCAAGATGGTTTACATCAATGTAATAGTACCCTCTGCTTAATATCCATCCTCTTTCACAATACAATAGCAAAGGATTGTTTATCTGATCTAATATTCACATCATTTGGTTTCTCCAGCTGAAACTAGATGCGTGTATGGCTAACATAAACATGACTTGGAAAATCAAGAATCGTTCCCAAGGTTTGTCCTTCTGCCAGAAATCAAAAGCATATATTAACAAAGAGAGAAATTCACAACTTAAGGAAAAGATATCTTAAGTTATAATTAGAAACCTTTACTACTTTTTATAATTGCATCATATCATATATTAACGTTGGCTCTGATACCAATTGTAACGTGCATGCTGGAGTCACTTCCTCTTTAGCAATTTCTTATTAGTCCATCAAGAGATATCCTAGACAATGCCATTCAAGACTTTGTGGAATAACTCAGAGATTGCTATCTAGGCTTGCTTGAGTTTACCCTATAGTTGAAGTTTTTGGTTGTTCCCATGAGGATCAACTTGAGTTTTCGGTTCCTAACATTGGTCAAGTCACATATTGGTCAACTAGCATTAGTATTGCTAGTTCTCACTTCCATAGGATCAATCAAACTAAGGCGGACTTGCATTGGAGTTGGTTCAAAGAGAATGGGAGACGAAGGGGAGTATAACACGTTGGTTCCTCTACCCCCGTGTAGTAAGGAAAAATCCCATTCTGGTCCCCTAAAATGATGCAAGTCAAGTTCTTTCTAATATCTAGTAGCCATTTGTTTTTCCTGAAATACCATAATAGAGAATTTGAAAAATTTTCAAGTCCCAATTTCAAATAAGTGATGGAAAGATAGCTTATATAATATTTAGGGTAGACTCCACTTCAAGTAAGACAATAAGATTTGAACATGTGGCCAAATAATAAAGGTATTGGGGATTTCCAAAGTGCATGGAAAGTTCCAAATTCCCTAATATAGGGTTATATTTACTAACGTAATTTTTATGAGAAAAGATCTCGACTAACCAAGACCACTCCGCCATAGATATGAACCCATCAAAGACCCTAACTTCTCCTTAGATTGCAACAGCTTCTCCTAGAAAGAAGAGTACAACTGCTAAACACAGGCTATTATTCACTGCTAAACCAATTAAGTACCATATGGAAGCAGTGAATAATTCCTTGGGCATATAATTAGATGGAGTCTTGGCAGGCATGAACCTATCCTGAAGGAGCTAACACAATTATTTCCAAAAGGGATAAGAGATCATAGAAACACAAACACTAGATGTAATGCTGGCCTGTTTAGTATCCAATAAGTCCTTAGTCTATGTCTACAAAAGCTTCATAATTTTTGCATTGGAAAAGAGCTTGCACGCTATTGTAAAAGTCTCCCCATGGTAGGGAAGAGACAAATACTTTTCTGATCCTTGAGATGTCATCAAGAGAGTGTATCACAAACATGACTAGACTGCTTGCTATAAGAGGTTAAGAACTCATCACACAAGAAAAGATAACGAGGAATGAGTGGCAATAAGAGAGCCACAAAATGGGATAGGCAGGTGTTAGTAATAAGGTCCGATTTTGACAATTGAGAATAATCACAATTGATCAGAGGAACATATTGGATCGGGGGAGGAGTTCCAGGTGCCATTCAGATTATTTTTAAAAAATGCACACAATCAAGATGCTTAGCCCCACCACTAGCCTCATGTTGCCATCATGAGAAGGATGCAAAGAAAAGGAAAGAGTAGAGAACCACCAAGCACATCACACCATGTCCCTTGCGCTCTCACTATCACACTCTTCCCTCCCTCTCTCTCTTACTCCCTCTCTCAATAGCACATGAAAGCTAAAAGTAGTAGATAAAAACTTAGAGAAAGGAAGCTTATAAGAAGTTGGCCCATTCAAATGACCCTATGATGGTTTTTTCCAATATAAAAGTACAAAAGCTAACTAGGACTCTACTCTACAAAAGTTATTACAAATTGCATGGTAGTGAGCCTCAAGCTCTTAGCTTTAACTGATCCCATTATCTAGATAACAAAAATTTAATTGATGTGGATAAAAACTTTAATCTTTTTTTTTCTTGGGCACTCCCTTACAACTTTGCTTGCTTAAGATGGGGTTCACACACACACACACACACACTCTCTCTCTCTCTCTCTCTCTCTCTCTCTCTCTCTCTCTCTCTCTCTCTCTCTCTCTCTCTCTCTCTCTCTCTCTCTCTCTCTCTCTCTCTCTCTCTCTCTCTCTCTCTCTCTCTCTCTCCACTAAAAAAGAAAACACCAACTTTATGTAATCACAATCTACATTGCATGTTTTCTACAGAAAGTGGTGAGGAGGAGAAAAAAAAACATGTAGTAGCATGTTAGCCATTCCTATAAACTTGTCAACTCCAAAATGAGGAAGATAGAAAAGTTTCAATCATGCTATTTTTTTTACTAGCACTAGTGTTGTGCCAATATGTCTCTCTATAAATATTTTAAATAGCATCAGTATATCTATCAATATATGCACCAATATTTTCACAACAAGTAAATACTAGTGTACTTATTGACACATATTCCGCCACATATTTTGGCACACATTGTGGTATCAAATATTTAATGCCACATGTTCAAATTTTTTAAATAGTATTCCCCTCATTCCTTGTAGTGATCCATCTCTCTTCTTGTGCGTTTATGCAAGATTCTCCTATGTCTATTATGGGTATTCAATGTAGGGATTCAAGCAAGTCCCCCACTACATAAGTTTTGTCACATTTCACTAAAGTAATTTGCGTAATTATATTTACGTACATGCTTGTAATACATGAAGCATATGAGAGCCTTGACTATACAATAAGGCTCCTATCTTGGATGCCCTTTGTTGTAAAGTAATCTCATATATTGTTGTGTCATATATGGAATAGAAGACATGCATTAGACAAGCTATATTTGTATGTGTGAACTTGATGTGTGTGTTATTTTCATAAGAACCTCTTATAACTTAATGCATATTATGGCTGAAAAGAAATAGTGTTATGGTCCATATATGTTCTAGAATAATAGAGATAACTTGGACAAGATCTTTGGTTGAGTTTCAATGCATACATAAATGAACTTGATCAGTGTCTAATTCACACAAGAACAAAGTCTTCATAATCATATTATGGTAGAAATGAAAGTGTTTCAATCCATGCTGAAACATTTGGAATGAACATTCATAGTATTGAAATTAGACCACAAAAGGATGGGATATTCACGAAATCTCTTATTGGATCATAGAGTGCACATAGTGGAGAATAAAGTTTAGAGACTCCAATCCTACAGAAGATACTTGGCTTAACACATGCTTTTAATTTGGTAGAGAGCACTTCTTCCTTATTACCCCATTGTTACCAGTAAGCACACCTAACTCACTCATCTTTACCATGGACATTTTAAATTGTTGAAAGAATTTGCTTTGATCTTTTGCATATTCCTCCACTAGTTCCTTTGTGTCAATAGCATTCAAAAGAGCTGTATCAGTGTGAAATGTAGCTGTTTTAGCCAACACGTTCTTAAAGTAACTATTGTCAAAGATGTCCTTGGTGATGAGGTCAAGCTGAATTGTCAACTCTGCATGGGTAGAGTCATTTGCTGGAAGGCAAATACGAGATAAATGAGTTGCAAATTCTAGATTAAGATCAGTTGAAATAGTGGGGGAGATTTGGGAGTCTATGAATTGGCAATGGGCTTGTCCAATAGTATGTCCTCCTGTTGTTGTCATATTTAGCTTGTTAGTGGAAGTCAATCAAAGGACAAATGTGCTTGGAAAAAAGAAAATAAATCATGTAGCCTAATGTGATTATTTCTTACATGTTTGTAAAGTCACATTTAGTACTAGTTTGAAACAACATTATTGAAGAAGAAAAAAAGTGCTATAAATACTTTGAGAAGATGAAAACAATATATAGTTAAAAAGAATCTGAGGAGTTGTGCTTTCCATGTAAAGTATATAGTATCATAAATGATTCCATGACTTAGGATACCAATTCATTAGAATAGAAAAAACCTTAAAAGTAATGACAAAAAACCATTAATTTCATTCATGTGAGAAACAAATGGTTATTAGTTCCATTCATGCGAAAAAGAACACAGTCCAACAAGCTTCTTTATCTATGCATGCATAGAATAGTATATTTAAATAAGCTTACCAAGAAAACAAAATGAACACTCATGACATACAAATCCTTCGATAAAATTCCTTCCAATGCTGAAAATTAGGTCTCACTTATATTTTCAACAATTTAAACTTACAAATAATGATTTCTAATTCTAGAAACTATGCAAATGCCACAAAATGTACCTAATAATGCAACAAGGTCTATAACATCCAAGCTATGATTTTGGAAGTTTTGCTTCAAAGTTGAGATGTTTAAAGTTGGAGGTGGAATGTTTGCAACCACTGTTTGATTGGATGCAGCAGAATTGCTATCATGCCGACCAGTAGCAAAGGTGACTTTGGGACCACCAACCTACTCAATTTAGTTTCAAACAATCAGTTGTAGTAGCTATTGAAATAGAAATAGTTGTGATTTCCTTTAGTTGAAGAACTAGAACGCCTTCAAGTGTTCTAGCATCAGGACTTGTTATTCATCCCACAAAATCCATTATTTTGTATTGTTTTAAACCTAAAGTATACCTTGAGCTTGTCAACATAATGCGCTAGAATGCATGTATCACACGTTGGAGATATCTAGAATGAAAGAGTGTAGCTACTACTCTTGAGACTTAAGTCAATAATTTATTTGAAATATCATTTTAGAACAATTTTGTTGCCTACCAAATGAATTGCAGCTGCAGTTGATAAGGAAATAACGTCAGCACATGAAACAATCCCAGGACATGAAAGCTCTATTGCCTCCTTGATTTCATCAAGTATATTTAATGATGACATTCGTAGCGATCCATTGTTCGGACTGGCAATTTGTTCTGTAATAGGTGAATCAAGCAGGATGGAAGCATCACAACCCTGCATCATGGGCAATGTATGAAAGATTTTGATTAGTGCTAAAGTGCTTCGTGCAAACGGTTAAAGAAGCTTGCATGATAATAAATAGATAGGAATGAGAAGGACGAGGAGGAGTGAGCAGGTAGGCAGTACTTGGACGAAGCAGTCGTGGAACTTCAGATGCGGATGATGCCGGCAGCTTCGCTGGGGTTTTGACGGATGACGGCCTTCACCTGCTCCTCCACGATAGTGTAAGCGCTCGGGCAAGAGTCCTTGTAGAAGTCGTAAGAGAGGCCCGGAGGCGCAGACTTCAAATGAAGATCACTACTCCGTTCTTTGTATTGATCGACATGAATATTTATATCAGCTGGTCTGCTGGCCTCCACTGAATATCCGCGCATGATTGAGACCACCATCATCAGAAGCACATTCACGTTGATGATTAGCAGCATCAGTAATGGCGCACGTACGAGCCGACCATCTCTCCGGTATAACACCATGCTATTGGAGGTGTGGGGGCGCGGGGGGCGGCGGACTACCTAACCCTAAATCTGATATACTGCAGGAGAGACTGCCGTCCAGCAGCTGCTTTAATAATACGGAGCCTAGATTCGTCTTCCTGTGCACTAATACCCTCTTCTCAGAGCCCCTAATTTATAATGGGCGAGAACCTGCGATGATCTCTCTCTCTCTCTCTCTCTCTCTCTCTCTCTCTCGTCGATTCTTGATTGAGTCTCCGCGAAGAAGCGATCAGACAATTTGACAGTACCAGTCATGATGATGGCAACGCGTGCGTGCGTGGATCGGGCTTGGGACTCATCGTTGCCTCCATCATCGTGGGAATCTGCCGCTTCTTCGGCCTCGTGGCCTTGTTATGGAAAGCTTGAACAGTTCCTCGAGCGTACGATGGATCAGATGATGCAGCTTCTCGGCCTTAATCAGGGTCTGCCTTCTTCCTATTTGCAAGGCAGACAGCCGGGGCAACATGGACCTCGTCTTCTCGTATACTCGTAATAATACTCCTCCAATACCCTCTCCTAAGCTGCCCAATTGTTTCCGAACATACATGTTGCTCAAGTGTCCTCGTCTGGTTGGTAGAAAGTGCTAATCAATGGCCCTACCACGGTATATTACTTTAAGATCGGCAAAACAGAAAAGTGAACATGAAGATTTTGATATTGGGTGCATTCAATGCGTCTTAGCCTCGTAAATAAGTTCTAACTTCTCCCCATGAACCACTTTCTCTCTTCTTCCATAAGCTTGCACCTTTTATAGTCTCCTAATTTTGGAGAGACATTGGTCACTTAGAGGGCTTGGTAGTCTTGAATAATTAAATAATCGGCATTTGATGATTGAGAACAAGTTGGAGAGTGATTAAGAGAAGGATAGTGTAAAACTCCTTCAAATAGAAGGAGTAGCGTGCTTTTTTCAAGCATTGTTGTAAAAGATTTATCATGGTTGTGGCAAACTAGTCATCAACTTGCTAGCTTATCACATACTTCCATTATCATTGTCCATGGATATGCATACTCGTCTTGTATAGATAACAATTTTAGGATTCCAAAGCCTAAAGTTTAGGATGGCCAATTTTCAAACCTTAATAGGATATCAATATGATTTTACACTACAAGGAAATAGGGCTTATAGGCATGCAAATTGACATGTATTTCAAACTAAGCAAAAGAATGCCAAGAGTGTTTATAAGTACATTTATATTCGTGTCTAGAAACATGTGTCCATAAGTGTGTTAAGTCTGCAATTTAGATGGACCTATAAATGCAAGGTTTCCTTGGTACAAGAAAGTCCAAGGAGTTACTCGTTTGGAGTTCAATTGCATCCAAAACAAGGAAGACTAGGGAACTAACTGACTGCACATCTTAAACTAAGCAAAAGAATGTTAGGCATTTCTATAAGCACATTAATATTCATGTCTAGAAACATGTGTTTACAAACATGCTAAGTTGTCGATGTAGGTGCACATATAAATGTAAGTTTCCTTGTGCGAGAAAGACCAAGGAGGTACTTGTCCTAGCAACTCCTTGATTATTTTCTTAAAATATATGGATGAGACTTCACAAGGAAAAGTGTTGGTATTCCTTTCTTTTTGGAGGTCACATTGCTAGTCTTTCTAGATGGCGTGCCCTTGTCCTTACTCTTAGTTGAAGATTTTTGTGGAGGAGGGGAGTCGAGATTGACTAGTGTGATTGTCATATCCAAAATCCACTCAATACACCACTCCCTTATCCACCACATATATGAATCAAGGTACTCTTCGCACTGCGAGAAAAAATGTAACAAGTTGGAAAACTCAAAAAATGGTTCATTTAAAAAAAAACAATATGGAAAAGGCTTACATTCACCCCATCTATCTTGAGTATCTTTGAATCTATTGTCATGTTCACATTTGAAATCACTCTCCATCCACAAGAATGTGTATCACTTTGCAAGATACTTCTTGTTGGAGAGAGCTACATAGTTTTTAAGGATCAGCAATATCCTCATATGTGGTGTCCAAGAAGGTAGCCACGAGCCTTCTAGCACTACAAATGGAAATCACTCTCCATCCACAAGAATGTGTATCACTTTGCAAGATACTTCTTGTTGGAGAGAGCTATATAGTTTTTTAGGATCAGCAATATCCTCATATGTGGTGTCCAAGAAGGTAGCCACGAGCCTCCTAGCACTACAAATGGAAACATGTTACTAAAAAAGATAATCACATAAAATAAAAAATTAACTAAAAAGCAAGTAGTATTTCATTAAAGACACACTTTTGCTTGGTCATGGATACCACTTAAGAGAGTTCATGAGGATAATTTCTATGGTGAATATAACAATATATATGAGACTCCAATATCCTCTGCAAAGTGAAATATTAGTAAGTAATAAATACGATAAAGAAGTATACATTAACCCATTTGAAAATTTGCATACCTTTCGATGTAAGGAAAAAAAAATGGTAATTTGTGATGGAATCAAACGTTTTGATAAATATTTCTATGTTTGAACCAGATCTCGAAAACAATTCCACTAATAACAGTGGATCAACAATAAATATACTTTTAGAGATTTCTAGGTTGAGCGAAGCAATCAACGCCCTAAAACCAATAACAAAACCAAAGGAGTGTTATTTGCAATGAATAGCACCATCATTTCATGTACAAAAAAATTTGAGAGTCAAAATGGCTTACCTTATGCAACAATAGACTATAGAATCTGACAATTGAATATCTTTTTTAACAAGCATGGACTTGTCCTCACGAGATATACTAAGATAGTTCTCTTCCTCAGAAGTGCAAGAAACATTGACAACCATTTGCACATTCACCTCACCCATTCTCTTATAATTGATAGGGCCAAGCACATCAATTTTTCTCTTGCAAACTTCATCCTCATATTCTATGACCTCTTGCGGTTTTTCTTGTTGGCAAACTCTTGTTGGGACATGATCTTTGTTGGGTAGAGATGTGTCACATCCTCAATCTTTGGCCCTTTTGCTCTCCTAGACAATTTTGGTAGAATGTTAAGGATCTCAAAGGCTTTTCTATCAATAGTGGGCTAGGGCCTCAATACTTTGTCGAACCTATACATGATTCTGCTAACCATACTAAAATATTTGTTCATCAAGGTTACCTTATAAGCATGACCAATAGCAATGTGTTTCCATGTGAACGTATCTTGCTCACACATGAAATGCAGTTTGATCTTATAGCCCTAATTATTTCCTTTTTTCAAATATATATTTTTAATAGTCCATCATTCCAATGCATAGATTGATCGTCATTCAATTTTGCATTATTGTAGGTATTTTCTTACATGATTTTTAATATTTTTTAATGTGAACATGCTTTTTTCTTATCAAAATGGTGTATTGCTTGGATAGCCTTGAGCTATGCATCCAACTGGACAATTTTCCTTTTTTCTCCACTTTTTGGTAGCACAAGGATTTCATGTTACTAATTTTTAATGGTCTTTTCACACGTTTTTTTATGTTTTTCCTATGTGAATGTGTCCTCTTGCCACCAGAACCGCATCTTGACATGAGAACCCTATCAAACCCCACTAATCAAATAATTTTCCTTTTTGTTGCACTCTATTTCAATTGACAAATCTTCTCGAATCTGTGAATTTTTTGTCTCATGGCTATGTGTGTCCACTTAACCGCCTAGTTTTTGCCTCAAATGCATGTCATCGGTTTCGACACCTAGCAACCACCTGCGATGCTGCTCCCCTTCCATTCATTCCTAGCATCGCAAATTGTTTTACCTCTCACCAGTTTGGTTCTTCTTCTTCTTCTTCTTCTCTCTCCTCATCTTGTGCTCCTCTCCCCACCTCTATTCCTCTTCTCATTTCCTCCTCCCTATACCCTCCCCCTCTTCTCCCTCCACCACCACCCCACCTCCTCCCTCCCCTCTAACCTCCACGTCCACCTCCTTAGAACCCCCAACACTCGCCTCCTCTGCCTTGTGTAGTGCTCTACCCCACCCATCCTACTCCTACCTGCCATCTACCCCACTACCCCCCTTGCTTGTCCCCCAACCACCCTACCCTGCCCCGCCTGCCACTGCTGCCCTATCCTACCCCTTCTACCCCCCCCTCGCAACCACACATGCCCACCTCGCTCACCCTCTCCTTCCCCTTCTTCCATATCCTCCTCCCCCTCCTCTTCCTTCTCCACCCCTTCTTCCTCCATGTCCTACTCTCTACTCCCCTACCATCTCCTTCCCCAACCCCCCTTATCCCCTATTTCCCCCACATGTTCCCAAACCCCCTTTCCCATCCACACCCCCATCCCCCTCTAAATACAACCCCCCTAATGCTCCCTTTTCCTACCCCCTATTCCCACGTTGGTCCATACCAGGGGATACCCAATCATCCAATACCCAGCGATCGACCACTACAGCCCTTGTCCTATCTCGTGCAACACACGTGCGGACCTGGGTGTTTTTTTCCTCGTTCAATATTGTTTGTGCGTGGATTATCGTGTTCGTGTGTATTACGAGGTTGATTTGCTATTCTTCACACGTGAGGATATGAATGTTGTGTTGCTCGTACTAAGGCACTCACAGAGTGTTATTCGTGTATAGCATAGCAATTCGGGTACACACATTCCCGTTATTAATTCACACATCCTTCAAAATTTAATTACAATTTATTAAAAATCTTTTACAAATCAAATAAATACATTAAAAACATAAAAAATTACCCCCAAAAATATTTTTAAAAATAATACACATAAAGTTAAAAATTTAAAATATTGAGTTTCAGTTAAAAATTCCCAAAATTTTAAAAAAACTAAAAAAATCAACCAAAAATTTTAAAAACTCCTATAATTCATAAAAAGTGAAAAAAAATTGCTAAAAATTTTCAAACAAATTGAAACAATTCATGATGTATTATTTTCACATTTTTATTTAATAATTGCCCAAAAAAAAATCAAATCAAACGAACTAAACCAACATAAACATATATCCTACATGTCCCAATATTATTTAATTAAAAAAAACACACAAACCGTTGATTGATCATACCCCAAAATCCATACTTTTCATTAGTTTTATTTGTTATTTTTTTAAAAAAAAACTTTAGAAAAACAAAATAAAAAAGTAAAGTTGTCTCCAAAAGAAATCGTAAAAAATACAATTTTTTTTTCTCATATTATCAATTTTCAACTTGGTTGGATTGTATTTTGGGATTACTTTGTTGCTAGAGTTTCCTCTCCATCAATTGATTTTCATATACTCACTCAAATTAAGGTGCATTTACACACCATGTAGATATCTAATGTTTTCCTTTCTTTTTAGTGCACCACAAACCACATTTAATTGCTAAAATGAACAATCGAATCACCTTTTTCACATGCATCCACACTCAACACACAATGTTAAAATAAAATAAAATAAACCTACCATTCACATTATACGTGCTTCATGTGCTGAACATGCATATTGTAATTTGTAATGAAATAAATCAGTTGTCACTCTTACATGTGCTGGATTTTTTTTTTGTAAAAATGAATATGCATTAACAGACCTTCAGAGTTAGATTCAAAGTCTGAGATTTGTTTCATGCACCGTGAACGCGTAATAAATTTCTTTAATGGATAAAAGGAACTACTATTTTCTTTTTAAGATTGATCACCTAATAAAATAATTTTTCCATTAGTAATAATAACTTGTTAAATTGAACCACCATTAAATTTGAATCTATCTATACTACACATCCATCATCTCATCAATGAATGTGCTATGTGGATATGAGGGTGATGCATTCTCTTAAATAATAAATCCCTATTGTTAGGTGTAGTTTGTGGTCTTGGTTCTATAGTGTCAATGTGGTGAAATTTGTTACATTTTTTGTGTTTTGATGGTCATGTTGATGTAGTTTGGGGTACAATGTATATATCTTTTTTATTTTCTTGCTTGATACGAGAAATTAGGGTGCACGTATATTTGTATCTCACGCAGCTATCAATCGCATATGTGTGGATAGGTCATGGCAAATTTTTTCTAGGATGTGGTTTGCTAGAGGTGGTCTTTCGAGTTGTGTATAAGTAAATACTTTATTAAAATCTTACATGTCTTTTGTTCTGCTATTTTGCAGTTGTATGAGGATTGTGAGATACCCTTTGGCTTGCAAGAGACTACAACAATGATTGAGTTCAATGTGTCTTTACTAAAATTTTAGTACTAGTGGTTGCTATTACTATTTGTGAGGATAGTTAGTGGTTATAAGTAGAGATGTGAGAGACTAAGTGAGAGCTAGTCTACTTCGGATGGTGAAACTCCCAAAACAATACAAGCTCTATACTTGTTCCATTATTGGGCACATTCATGACTCGACATTTTTGTTCCATGGGAGGGATTGTGAAATCAATAGTCCAAAACACTCGTGCAAGAGATCGATGGTAGATTGATTTTTTCTTGCACATTAATGGTTTTTGAAATATATATGGTTAGGTAAGAGGAAAAGAGAGAGAGTTTGTGTTGATGTTGTTTTCTTTTGCTTTAGTTTATTGAAATCTATTATTGAAATGTAGTTTTAAGTGTGAATAGAATAGGTTTAGAGATAGGATGCATGTTGAATACTAGTTTGAAGATCTAGGAGAAGAACACAGAAGTCCAAAGAGTCAAACATGAGTGTTTTGAGAAATAAGCATAGGATAAGTTATAACCTATATATGCACACATAAAGTAGACTATGTGTGAAAAGTCCTAAAAATTTTCAAAAGGTATCTATCTCTTTAGAAGATAATTGTGGTGTATTAGTAGTGAATGAAGGAAGAATAATAATAAAAATGGTTAAGCCTCTATGTCTCTTGCTATTGACCCTTCCATTGCCCATTCGTTTCTATTCTTGTCATTTGATATGAGAGTAGGAGTGTAGGATCAAAAGCTTGGATCAAGGAGCGATTCAAATAAAGGTCTACATCGAGTTGAAGACTTGCTATCCACCATTAAATAGGCACTAGTCTTTGACTAATTCACCCAAATAGGTACATTGGATTCTGGGGGGGTCACCTTATAGAAGCCCTCTATACAATGTGCATTCAAAGGATATTTTAAAAACCCATGTGAATTTTGGAGGCAATGGTTATATCCCTTCTATAAATCTAAAATTCAAAGAGTATGCATTTTCATGGCCCCTTCTATATAATTCAAATTAAAGCATGATGCTGCAACATTTTAGCCATGGAATTTTCATTATGATCTAAGATGGATATTTGGACATGATAATATAACGAATGCTTTGCAATAGATCTATGACATATATCTATATACAAAAAGCTTCAAGATCCACATGTCCAAAGCATGCCATATACACAATGTGTGAGGTTCGTTGATTGTCATACATACACCACCTCTTGTCCTCATTCTGCCTTGTTTATTCACTGTTAAATATTTAGCATTCTCATCATTCTTTTCTCTCTTTTTCTCTCCCTTCTCTTTGTGTTCAACATTTGCAATCATTGCATGCATACACTTTTCCATCACTACATTGTGATGTGGTATTAAATCAAGTTCGAGGCCAATCACGCATAAATAGATCTGAAATGGAGGATTTGGTGCAACACAAAGGCTATGTTTTTAGCATATAGGCATATTGAGAGGGATGCACATCAACACATGGCTCAAGCAAGCAGAGATGGGTGTGAAAGTAGGCTTCTTTGATGCTTGTTTGTGCAAGAACAATTGTCAAAGTGTGAAGAAGATTGCATTTCAAGCCTTTTGAAGAAAATTTGAATATTTATCACCTCCCACAATAAAGCTCTTTAATTAATGAGCAAAGAAAATCTAAGCCAACTATCTTTTTAGAGCAAGATAGGGACTATCCAGCTCATACAACAAATTGTCAGCAAAATAGACATCTCATGTGTGAATTTGTGCATTGCAATGGTCACTTATGTATTTTATTGCCAGAGTGTGTAGACTAGTTGCCCATTTTACAATTTTTTCCAACTTGTATTATTGGGCTAGCTAACTTGTGTCAGACATGGATGTAGCAATGGAAGCATCAACACAAGGATAGAAGAAAAAAAAAACAAAAAAACACACCAAGGAAGATAACTTAGAAGAATGTTAAGAAAATGGAATCCATATACCAAACACGAGATAGTGGTGTACGACAATAAGACACTAGTTGCACATGCAATGGCACCAACTCCCTTTCTCCTACAAAACTTGTATGTGATAATGAATGACTGAGGAGAAGTTTGAATATAAAGAACAAAACATGCCATAAATGGCAGTAGATTGACCATAATAAAATGACCAAATAAACATCATAATTGTCACAATAAAATGTCTAAAATGCCTAGAAATGTCAAGCATGAACTAGACTCACATGAGCTGACAAGATTTCTAACACCCTCTCTTAGATCATGGGTGATTTGATACAATAGAATGATACAATGATGATGACTCATCATAATCCATACAACAAAAACCACCAAAATAGGACCATGGTTACCCAAGTAGTGGGTGATGAAGCCACCACCAAGGTGCCCTAGAGAGAACCTAAGTGATGATGTGGAGTGTACTATAACCTAAAAAATAGATAAGAATCATAACAAATCTCTATGTCTATCAACAATGTCTCGCAATATCATACAAGAACATCCTATCAAAAATGCCTCTAAACATAAGTGACCATGGATTTCTTGCATTTGGCCAAGATGACCAAAGTGTCTCCTCATATAAGCTCGAACTAGGAACCAATACCACTCTCTATCAAATAATAACACATCATGAACTTGGATGTCAATCCCAACTCTAAGATTTCAAAACCTACTAGACTTCAATCGATGTTTCAAGGACATCCCCCTTTGGAACTTGTGCACTTGTATACCTACATAGACAAGGCATACCTACCCCATCTCACCACCCACTCACATTTCCTGTCTAGAACTGGAGACTCGTGAGGGATGATCGCATCATCGGTACTAGAAAACATGAGGGTGCACCAAGCCCTTCCCATGGTGTGAAGAAGATGATCTTGTCCACCCCTTGGCCTTCCCCTTGGTTGGAGGATCTGAGTCAAAGTTTGAGAAAGAGGATTACTCAGCAAATAGGTCAAGATCCTACCTCATCTCTGTATCTGCCTTCTTCGAAGAAGCCGCTAATTCTTTGCAATCCTTGCACAAATGTCCTTTCTTACCATAGTGATAACACTAGGCCTTCGACTTCTTCTTCTTCTTAGTCCTCTCTGAAGCTATAAAAGCCTCATTGGATGAACCAGACTATGAGGGAAGCCTCTCTTCTTGTGTTCAAGCAGTATCAGTGACATATATAGAAAACCGATGAGTGTTGATGCTGTTTGAGCTTGCAATGCATTGGTCACTCCATTAAATTCTATAGGGGCTTGTAGAGCACATTTCCCACAAGATGAGCCTTTGAAAGGGCAAATTGCATATGTTGAAGTTGGTCCTATATTTGTGTGATATGAAGTAAGAAATACGAAATCATATCCTTCGGCTTGAACTTTATCTGTTGGAGCTGTCCATATAAAGGGTAATGGCATGCATAGGTGAGGGAGTCTCATACAATATCTGAAGCTTTGCCCAAATTGAAAAATTCATACAGGCAATGATTTTGCTGGAAGAACTTCTTTGGAAATGCAGCAAAGAAGGGAAATTTATGCATTAGCATCATCCATATCCAATGTGAGCAATGCTTCTTCGTAATTGTCCTAGTCAAAATTATTTGGAAGAGGAGTAGGACGCTCACAAGCTTTAGATACAACATATCATAGCTGCTTCTACACAATCCAAGCTTTCATAACAACACTCCATGTGAGATAATCAAGGCCATGTAATTTCTCATCGATGTAACAACATGAGGGAGCCATGTAGAGATGATAGGAATAGAAAAGAATGGGAAGAAGAGGAGGAGAAAAAGAGTATAGTCAAACCAAGAGCACAAACTATACCGCAAAGTTCACACAAAATGGATAAGGTGAAAATATGAACCAAACAAAGCAAAAATGAGTGTAAAATATTGTCAGCCAACCTTGCATAAGCACAAGTAGTGAACATGCAGAAGGGTTGAAGTCAAAACATAGTCTAGTACTTGCAGTAAATGTAGTCATTCTACATAAAAATAGGTCACCTCAACTTGCTGTCCCTAAAAGTAGATGGAAAACTACAATACACTAAGAAAAAGAGAAAAAATCAAGAAAAAAATTAGCAAAATATGATCATCCATGTTGGAAAATCAGTTATAGTAATCAAGAACGGGTCCAATCTTAGCACCTAAAAAGCCAAAACATGGACTTGAAACAATAGGAAACAGTAGCACAAACTAGGATCCTAAAATCTAATACCATGTCAAAAGTGGATATAACAATGGAATCATAAACACATGTTGTAATAAACTACTAAACGCAAGGACAAAATAGAAAAAAACATAGAAGAACACTTCAAAGACGAGAACTCAGAAGAATGTTCAAAAAATGGAATCCATATATCAAACTCAAGACAATGGCATACAACAATGAGTCAGTGGCTATATAGGCAATGGCACCAGCTCCCTCTCTCTAACAGATTATGTAGGTGATAATGACTTATTAAGGAGGAGGAGCTTGAATATAAAGGACAAAAATATGCGATAAATGGCACTAGGTCGACTAGCATAAAATGCCCAAGTAAACATCATAATGGCCATAATAAAATTCCTCGAAAGGTTAGCAAGCATGAACTCGACTTAGAAATTTTAGAAACAAAGTTTGTGGATGAGGGTGAAGATGAAATGCTAGCAAAAGGACTACAAGATACTCATGTCTTATTTGATGTTCAGGTAGATGTAGATGATGGAGAGAAGCATAAAGAAGACATTGGGATGACGCTACCACTTTTCTTCCAAAGGAAAGTATGCATACAAGAGTATGATTTAGGGATATTGGCAAGGCATGACATGATTAATGGACTACCATTTGATCCAAGAGATAGTTTCTAGGCCACATGTATGATCGATTGGCTAAGTATGCTATGGTTCTTTGACCCAGGAGGGCAATATGGCTGTAGGAGATTGCGGTGGACAAGCAGGGCTGAACTAAAGATGTCTAAATTTTTTTTAATTGGGAGAGGACTAATAATGGCTGATGCATCCACAATGGAATTTGATACCTTGGGAAGGTTCCTACAAAGTTTGGTTAACATGAAAGTTCTTATACCTTCAAAATGTGGAGTTGATGTTTTTCCCGAGAGGATTGTATGCTGTAATGAATAGTCGCAGGGTGCACAAATTTTTTTAGGAGGGCTGATACCTTTAGAATTTGGTACTGGGCTTCCAACAAAGTTGTAGAATGCAATAGATGCTACAATTTTTCTTTTCAAATCTTGGAAATTTGAGTTACCATTTTATAGATACGAGTAGTTCTCTACAAGATGATGATGTAGGAAAATTTTCTAGACATGATAAGACTAAATTTGATGGATGTAAATTATTGCATGTGATATATGCTTTGATAGAGATGTTTGAGACTGACATGAGGGTACAAAGGATAGGGATGAAAATCAAAATATGTGAGAAAAGTGATACAGAAGAGGCAGATGTAGTGGAGAGCCACATAAAAGATGAGAAAATTGATAGAGATTAAGAACTTAAAAGAGGTGAAAGAAAGTTCTCAAGGAGTTAATGAACAAACATGTATTGATATGGCTACAACTATAAATTGACATTGGAGTGAAGATTGAACCGCTAAGCAAATCTTGATTGGATCATTCTTATTGGAATAACACCAAGACAAAATTTTAAGATGGAGTTTACGAGTGCCTTGGCACCCAACAAGGCCGCTCTTCTTGTATTTGAGTTGAGAGCTTATTGAACATGACATTGTACTCGGGATTTCATGGTTATACATAAAGAGAATAATGTACTACTTTTGTTTCCAAATATACATACAGGATTTTGGTGTTAGTTGATTTTTCTTCTATCTTATATTCTATCTTGCTCATTCCTTGCTCATTCTTTGTACCCTTGTGGTTTGTGGCTAAACACACTATCCTCCAATAGGATGTGAGCCAAAGTCTACAAAGAGGAGTATCCTATCCATGTTACAACTAACTAGGTGACATCTCCAGTTGTTAAAGATCTTGCATTGATTCTTCTACAGTGTAAAGCAACCTATTTCCACCACCTTCCCTATTGCATTTGGAGCTAGACCACAACACAAACCTATGCGTGATTCAGTGGACCCTTCATACTTGTTGGATGGGGACACTGCCTATGCTATTCATCCCAAAGCCTTAAAGACACTAATTGTTATTATGTATGGCTCTTGCTGAAATCGTCATTTTCCCTTGCTCTAGCCTTTTTTTTTTCTAGACTTGTGATCGGCCATAGCAATGTACCTATATATCTTCAAGATAGGAAAGAAAGCTGCCATTTCCCTCGCTTTAGTGAAACTTGACATGCCCTAGCAGAAATATCTTCGCTTTGCTTCCAAAACAGCAAAGGAACTATTACTATTTTTAGAGAATTTATAGCTCAAGGAAGGCTAGCTTTGTTTAGGAAACCATTATTTGTAGCTCAGGGAAGGTTCACAAATTTGTTTAGGATTTATACAAGATATGCAACTAGTGAAAAGGGTGATTATCAAAAATATTGGTAAAAGGCTAGTTGTGGATGAGTTTGCTGAGGCATTTGTAGGTTGTGCTATCTATTCTCTAGTAGATAGTTATTCATATTATGATTAGTTTCACCTTTCTTTGGAGAATAGAGACCTCAGGACCATGAGGACTCCATTAGGACTTGTCATGATGTGTACTTTATCATAAGGAGCTATGAACTCAATAGCACACATGATGAATGCCATGAATAAGGTCTTATGAGAAGATATTCCTCAACTTCCTATGAACTTCGTTGATGATGTTCCTATTTAAGGTTGTGTAGAGATAGAGAAGAATGAGAGATGGAATGAGTAGGGATGGAGAAACTTTGTTGTAGATCATATTTTTGATTGTGGATCAGGATAGAATTTAGTATTTAGTGTGAATAAGGTTCTTATTATAGGTCATATGTGTGGCTACTATGGCATGAAGCCTTCTCCTAATAAAGTAAATGCTATTGAGAAGATTATAGAGTTTTGTTCTACTACTTTAGAGGATCCCCCAAAGCATATATGCTAGCCATAAATGTCCTTCAATAAAGCACTTGCAAGAAAACAAAGAAGATGTTGTTGCTTGGATATCCTCCACACCTGCACAGGCTCCATTGGTGTGCTGATTAGAAAGGACTAGTGGAGAGCAATAAAGACAAGGAGTATTGGAGGTGAGAGAGGCGATTCAAGGATGGGCAAGAAGGGCAGATATGCAAAACATAAAGATGAAGGGTACACTGCAATAAATGTAGTAAATAGTTCAGAAAACATATTACCTAGCTACAAAAAGGGATTGCTAGACAAAAAGAGTGCCCATCATAGGAAATGTAGCACAAAAGGGAAGTTTTTCCACCTAAAATAGATTATCTCAGCTTGTAAGACGGCCATCAAGTCCAAATAAAGGCCATCGTGGTCCAAATAATGGATATCTAGATCAAAAGAAGGGCTGCCTTGTCTAGGACATGACTGCCCGAATTTGTGGCACAACATGAAAAGTTGAAGGTAGTTTCTCCAAGAAAAAATGTAGGAGAGGGATGGACGATAGCACGTTTGAAAATGCACACAATGAAGGGGCCTATTTCTACAAACATTGTGCTACCCAAGGTAGATGAATACAAGCAGTCTGCTAAAAATAGGCCACCCTACACGATTTTGTACTAAAATCATGTTCCGCCGCATGTGTGGATGGTGCCCAGCTAGATTTTTCATGGATAGTATGTTTCTCTTCAAGATCTCTAACTCCCATGCATGGCTCTAATACCATGTGAGAGTGTGCAATGGAAAGAGGAAAATGAACATGAAGAGGAGAAAAAGAGAGAACACATGAGAGGGAAGGAACAATGTGACTACAATTGCTAAAGGTACAAGGCTACAACAGTTAGCCCCAACACACATTGAGGTTCACATGTATGACATGACCATACAAGACACACATGACTACTAACAAAACTACCCTCTATGGTCATGTTTGAATGGAGTGCCTCCTTGACACCTATGACATTAGGGATTTTATTATTGTCCCTATACCCCAACCTATCATGGATCCCCATATACATATGGCACTAAACCATGTATTGGTAGAAATTTCCATCTAGAAGCTACAAAAGCTATTTGCCGACTATAGAAGCATCCTATGCTAGTGGACTCCCATGTCTCTTGCCACCAAATACCAAGTCCCCAACCCATATAGTAGATGCATATAAACTCATTTGATCAAAGATGAGATAGAGAAAGAGATATTAAAATATACGTAGGCCTTTAGAAAATGAAGGAGGACGAGTCTTCTCCAAACCTACCAAATGCTTTAGTGCTCCTTGTTCAAGTCTCTCAACCTTTGCCTCTGCTACTAGCTTGGCATGCTCCTAAACAATGCACCCTCATATGCATTATTAGTAGATGAAGCTTGTTCTGACTCAAATTGACATATCCATGAGGTATAACGTTCTTGATTGGAATCCTAAGCCCCTAGGATCAATGTTAATTCATCAACATCAACTCTCTATTAAGGCATTATGTATGAGATAGAAATTATAATGGCAAGAGAATCCCTCTCTACAAAAATAGCTTGTCTTCTTTAGAAGAACACATGGAGAAGCCTCCTAAGTGCAGTCTTGTGCTAATGAGAAGTACAACCTGAGCTTTTGATGAAGCTACATTTTCCTAAAGGCAAAGAGGGTGCCAGTAGGGATGAGTTGCCAAATCAAGTTTGGCTTATTATATTGCCTTATAAATGCTTTAAATTTTTGGATTTTGCACCAAACTTTTGGAATCCATCCCATAAAGGTCAACCTATGGACTCCCCCTTTAGATTTTTGTAGATTAGCTTAGAGATCATGCACATGTTGATAGAAAAAATCAACATGAAAAAACTTTCAAACTTCAACATAATGAAAATTATTCAATCCTTGAGAAATATACCATGCAAGCTATTGTATCATTTATTGCATGATGCACAACACTATTTAATGCAAAAAATCCACCACTGCCACCATTGGAATCTTGCATATCATGTCACTCCATGTTGACATTGCTAAAAGGAAAGTGAGTACAAATTCATGTGTAGCAACACTATGAAGCAGGTCTTGAAAGTTCATGAGGGAGAACTTGGAGCAACATCACCATGCCCTTTTCCAAATATTTATTTGCAAAGAAAATGTCTCTCCAAATTAGGAAATTCATATTGGTGATGATCTAAAATATTTTGACCGCCTTTTTACCCCATATTCAAGTCCATTATATCAAGTTGAGAGCAAATGGTGCATGTAAAGATTGCATCCTACTAATGCACTTGGAATTTTTTGAAGTCTTGTAAATATATTGATTGATGGGACCTAAAATGGGCCGGCACTGGCTATGGCACTAGCCAGACCTCATGCACAAAACAGACAACCCCACCACATGGCCTCGCAGGCCAGGAGCATATGTAATACACTTATGTACACTAGATAGACTTAATGATGCATTGTCAAAGAGTTTTCTGTTCATGATATAAATCATAGAGTTCTTATGTTTTTAGAAGAACTTCATTAGGATTCACATGAGGAACTTTCATACATAATTCAGTCATTGTTACCCAACATCCGACTTAGATATCACTTAATTTCATAAGTTCTTTTGTAACTGTCATGCAATTTTCAGTTGTACCATGTATATTGACAAAAATTAAGTCTATGGGAATCCACAACTTGATCAACTGGAGGTAATTGACAGTCTGTAGGCTAAGTCACATTGGTTCAAGAGGAAAATTTGTCTGGAAATCAAGAGAAGTGCGAAAAGTCCACTAGGTTTGTATGGGACCTGGAATAATGGACTTATATGACTTATAAGTGACCTAAATGGTCAAACTGAAGTGTGGGAGCTGAAGGGAGTGTAGCCCACATTTTTCGGCACAAAAATCGGGCCTCCATACCTGTGGTAGATGGAGGGTGAGCTGAAGGCTATGGTGTATGCTCCAAAGCATGCAAACTCAAGGCAAACTGAAGCTAAAGAAGGAGATACAAACAAAGAAGGTGAGAGCTCTTCTTGTGAGTCCATTTGGTATGACGAAAATGAATGGTATGACAATCCATAAAAGGGAAAAACCTGAGAAAAAGTATTCAGCCTGCTCTTATGTACGTCTTCTTTCATTCTTTTACCATATTCATGGTCCAATGAAGCCTGTCTTGTACCCAAGTACTTGAGTGACTTTGGGGCAAGCAAAGGGGAGGATTTGGAAGGTGTATGGGCTGTTTTGGACTGAAAAAACCAGTCATAAATAGGGCAGCCCACTGTTCTTGTCCATTTTGATGAGAACAAGTGATCTATGCGGTGTAAGAGAAGGAATTGACCTCTTAACATCAGGGCTTCATTTGTAAATGATTAGAGAAGCTTAATCTTGGGATTATGTGCATTTTTGGAGCTTGCTTATGGGCTAGAAATTATTGTTTTAAAATAGGGCTGAAGTGAATTTTATGCTTTGTCAAAGCATTTCATGAGTTTTTGATCTATGTCTTGGATGTAGAAGAGTCTACCACCAAAATACTTATATCTTAGAGTTGTTATCCATTAATATTCATGAAATAGAAACCGTTTGAGCTTGCATTTGAAGTATGCATTTGGATTAAATCTGAGATCATTCCTAAATGTATTGGCTTATTATCCGCATATGCATTTGATGTAATCAAGACAAAGTCTTTCATTCCATTCATGTATGCTAAGTAAAAGAAAAAGCTTGAGGTCTTCTTTTTCAACTAAGTCATCTCAAAACCCAAATCTTATCAAACCCCAATCTTTTCTCCCTTTCCTAACCTTCTGCTCTAAACCCCGGTGAAAGACCTTCAACCCCCAACACGACGACAGTGGTGAACCTGACATGAAGGTCAGCGCAGAAGAGAAAGTACAATGGGAGAATCATCAAGTTTGGGAGGAGATGCCTTGCAGCAGCAGTTGGTTCGTCTGATGCAAGAGAGTCAACAACAACAATTGCAATTTCAGCAATAATTGCAACTGCAACAACAGCGGGGACAAGATGAAGAGCGGAATGATGCCGCCGCCATTAAGGCTTTGGAAGCAGTTGGGCAGGAGCTCAAGCAATTTAATGGGCAAAATGTGTCCTCTTTTATCTGCCTCTATACTGACAAGATGGTCTTCTTTGGAGTTCCTCATCATGCTTGGAGCTGATACTTTGCCCGTTTGGCCGTGCATGGCCTCCAGGACTGGATTCATGGTCTCTTTCAAAAAGATGCGGGATGGTCTGCATTCAAGAAGGCTCTTCGAGAAGAAATTTTTCTTGAAGATTTTGGCCTCATGACGAAGAAAGTCTTCACTGAATGGGTTGAAAGCCCCAATAAGGGACTAATCGCCACCACTGCTCTTCACTGCGAATTTGAAAGCAAATTTTCTCAACTAGATCCTGACGATTAGTAGGGTATGGAAAGCCAGAAGATTGAATTGTTTCTGAAGGCTGACAATCCTTTTCTTCAAGAGAACCTAAATGATCGGCTTGAAGATCCTGACTCTGAGATGAGATTGAAGACTGCTTGGGGTGATGTCACTGAAGCAGTTAATATGATTGCTCGAAGAGAGCGGATGCGCCTCATGTGGGGTTCTACCTCTGCACCAACTAAATCCATGAAGGAGCCTGTTCCTGTATCTCGACCTCTTGTCTCTATGGCCAAGCAACCAAGAAATCCTGTTGTTCCACCTCCAAAGAAGGATGTTATGGAGGAGCTGATCAAGAGCATGCGGTATCTCCATCTTAATCTAACGGAGATTAATTCCAAGGTGGAAAGGCTTGATGTGAAAGTGGAAGAAAGAGGATGGACAATTGCCCAAAGACCCGTACGAGAAGGCTTCAAAAGATGCTATATTTGGTGTGATAGCCTATAGCATGATAAGAGGGAGTGCAGTGTATTCCGTGAAGTTGAAGCGCAAAAATTAGTCTTTTGGAAGGATGGTAAAATTCATGCAACCGAAACCGGGCTTCCTCTTGAGCCAAATTTCGGTAACGGTGGCATGAAGAAAATACTTGAGGATTTGGCAACAAGAACAGCCTATGCAACTGTTGATGCAGCTACCTATGGGCTACAAATTGAGCCAACTAATGAAATTGTTAAAGCATGTAAAGCTGATGTAAAATCTAAAGTCTGGATGTAGGCCTTAGATCGCATGGAGCAAGGCAAGGCAACCAAAGATGATTTAACTACTGCTAGTCAATGCATCTAAGGAAGAACCGGATGGACCAAGCTAGTTGATTCACTTTCAGCTTTTGCTCGGTTGGCTGAAATTAATAATCATGAAGCTATCATAGAAGAAAAGAGAAGAAGAGATGAAGATGTTGCCAGTCCCTCCTCTTCGGGGCCAACTAAACGTGCGACTAGAAGTAAACTAGATCAGCAGAAGGCATCCACCATCGCCAGAGCTTGATATGGAAAATTCCCCACAAGCAAAGAAGACAAAAGGAAAGAGAAAAGCTAAACAAAGCAGAATTGAATTTACATTGGGTGAAATTCTCAAAATTGCAAAATGAGGATTTCATGATGTAATTAAACCAAAAAGACAATATGTTGGTGAAGAAACTGAAGAATTTGTGCATGCTTTTTTGCAAGCACTTCATGTGTATTTATAGGATGAAGAGAAGCTGAATACTCAAGGGATTCGATTGGAGGCAATCAAAGAATTGATCGCAGCCATAGAAGCCAAAGATGAAGACATCTATGAAGCAGAAATTGAAGAAGCTATTGCAAAGAATGTTATGGTGGGGTTTTCTCAATCTAAAGAGAAAGCCATGCAAAGGAAAGAAGCTCATCTTCAGAAGATGCAAGAAGAGATTGATGCTCATTTTATTCCTAGTAGTCATTACTCCCGTACCCATTGGACAAGGGCGACCACCGAAACCGTTGTCAAGATTGGAGAAAGAGAGACTCCATGCATTGCCCTCATAGACCATGGCTCGAAAATCAGCGTCATGTCAAGAAGTCTCTACGAGAATGGTGGATGGCCCATAGATGTGGACTCGGGATGGCGCATGAAAGCAGTCAATAATTCATTTAGCAATCTCTATGCGGCATGTCCATATGTACGGATTACTATTGGTAATGTAAAAGATGAATTTCATTTCTTTGTTCAAGATTCCTGCAGCTATCCTATCATTCTTGGTCAACCTTTTATTTCTGAGTCTCGTTTGGAGACAAAGGCCCTTGATGATTGTTCATTCTATGCTCGGATAAGAAGTAAGGATAATGACAAAGCTCTCCAATTTCTGACTGTATGTGCAAATCATCACCGGAATAGAGATCGATTGAGAGATCATCCTGTACCTCCTAATGCCCGAGAATTTAAGGGTTTTCGGGTAGCACTGCTGTAAGTGGAGGCTATGGCGATGCTTCATGTCATAAAAATTTTCCTCCACATGTAAAGGGGGCTATGCCAAAAGCTGACTGGCAGTATTTACGGCCAGTAGTGTGGGTTGTTATAAATAGTTTTTAGCCATGAATAGGGCTGAAAGAAAGCATTTATGTCATGTGGAGTGAGAGCTGAAGCAAGTTGATGTTTTGGTTGAAAATGAAGAAATTTCAGGGCTATTTCATGGGCTGATTTATAATGATACATTGGCTGAAATACATGCAGCTGTTCATGCAGAAAATCAGGCCGCAAATCAATCCATACAGGTATGCACATTGGATATTTATGACATAATTCAAGAATTTGCAGATCATGAAGCTTTCGGATAGCCAAATAAGGTTGAGGTAAGAGTAGAGACGAAGTATAAGATAGTGGACAAGAAGGTCAAACCGGTGGCAACTCCACTACCTCCCGAAAGTGAGGACTGGCAGAAAGAACATCCAAACAACCAAGCCTTCGTGACCCCAAAGATATTGGTCACCAATTTACAGCTGAAAGTTTACAAGAGCTAAAAATTGGTGAAGAATCTTTTCTCTTGCCAGCTGAAAAGTAAGCCTTCATGCAGATATTAAAGAAACATGGAAGAGCTTTTTCATTTCAGCCTCATGAAATTGGCTGTGTGGATCCAAGTGTTGTGGCACCAATGGCGATTTTCACGGTCCCACACGTTCCTTGGAATCTTAAACCAATTCCGGTACCAAGCGCTCATTTGCCTAAGTTACTAGAGCTTTTAAATGAAAAGATAAAGATGCGAATATTGGAGCCATCTTCAACTCCGTATTCCAATCGATGGTTTACTATGCCTAAGAAGAATAAATCTTTGCGATTCATTCAAGATTTATAGCTTGTCAATAAAGTCACTATTAGAAATGTTGGTTCAGGGCCAATTGTTGATGAATTTGCTGAGGCTTTTGCAGGTAGAGCAATTTATTCCATGGGTGATTTATATTCAGGTTATGACCAATTTCAGCTTGCTTTGGAGAGCCGAGACATTACCACAATGAAGACGCCTCTTGGTTTAGTCCGCATGTGTATACCTCAAGGAGCTACAAATTCAGTAACTCACATGATGAACGTCATGCATAAAGTATTGAGAGATTATATTCCCCAACTAACTCTTCCTTTCCTTGATGATGTACCGATCAAAGGATGTGAAATTCATGAGAAGAATGAAGAACTCAATGAGCTTGGATGCCGCAAGTTTGTTTTCGATCATATTAATGATTGTGCTCACATCTTTTCTAAATTGGAAGAAGTCCATCTTACTCTTTCAAGTGCTAAATCTATTTTTGGAGTTCGCGAACAAGTTCTTATGGTAGGGCATATGTGTGGTCCATATGGCCGAAAGCCTTCTCCAACCAAGATTGATGCTATCAGCAAAATGGGGGAAATTTGCACAAATGTTTCAGAGGTGAGAAGATTTCTTGGAGCATGTGTTTTCTATCTTATTTGGATCCCACATTTCGCTCATGTTGCTCAAAATATTTATCAACTGTTAAGAAAAGGCCAAAGGTTTATATGGGAAAAAGAGCATACTCAAGCTATTCAAAAATTGAAGAAATCGCTGATTTCTGCCCCCACCTTAAAGATGGCTAATTACTCTAATGGACGGCCTATTATACTCAAAGTAGACACAAGTCCTATTGGGATAGGATGGGCAGTCGGTCAAGATGATCTTGAGGGCAACAGATATGCAATCCACTTTGGAGCAAAGGTTCTTAATGAACGTCAAAGAAGGTATGCTCAAATTAAAAGAGAACTTTGGGGAGTTGTAACTGCATTGAAATGTGACCGAGAGTACTTCATGGGCGCACACGTAATAGTTGAAACAGATTGTCTTCCATTCTTGGGCATGATTGCCAACTGCTCCACTCCCGACATAGCTATGCTAAGATGGATAGCCTATATTAAATCCTTAAATCTTGATTTGAAACATATTGCAGGAAGAGATAATCCAGTTGTTGCTGACATGCTTTCGCATGCGAAGAGATTATGGATGAGGAAGAAACAGAGTCTATATTTGCTAAAAACGATGCTGTAATTGCAGGTTTAGATTTGAAAACAGCAAGTACTAATGATGGTTCAGCTCTCAAAAATGCAAGTACATCATTAATTAAAGCAAGTATAACAAGTTCAGCTGCTACTGTAACAAAATTTACAGCAGCAAAGAAAGAAGAAACATCCATGGAAGGATGATGGGCAGCTGAAAGACAGCATGCTCAATGTTTTGTTTTGGTTTGTTCACACTTTAAAGAAGAATATTATGCAGGTGATTGGCTAAAAATTGGCCAATTTCTAAGCACTATGACAAAGAAGGAAGATTGGGCTAATGAAGAGTTCAAGAGAATCAAGAGAAAAGCTTATGGCTTCTTTCTCAAAGATGGCTACCTTTGGAGGCATGTGAAAAAGAAAGGAAGAGCGCATGTTCGTGTCTTAGGAGATAAGAAGACTCAAAAACAAGTCATGCAATAATTTCATGAAAGCCTATTGGTTGGCCATAGAGGCATATGGGGCACTTTTGCCAAAATAAAAGAGAAATTTTGGTGGCAAAACATGTATAAAGACATTGAGCATTTTGTCGAGACTTGTCATGTTTGTCAAATGTACTCTATGGTTAAACATAGAGATGGGCTTCAACCTACCTTTCCTTTATCTATTCATTACAAATGGGTTGTTGATTTAGTAACTATGCCTACAAGAATTTGGAACATGAGATATCTAGTGCTTGCTAGTAGAGAAGATCTCACAAATCAGGTGGAAGGAAAAGCCTTGACAACAAAATCCACTCAAGCCATTTGTAGATTTTTACTTGAAGAAGTATTTTGTAGGTATGGCTGTGTTGCCAAAGTAACTGCTAATACAAGAGAATTGGATGCCGATGAGGCTCACCATTTCTTTGCTCAATTAGGAATCAAGCTATCTCTTACATCAGCCTACAATCCTGAGGGCAATGGTAAGTGATGGGACCTGAAATGGGCCGGTACTGGCTATGGCACTAGCCACACCTCATGCTCATAACAGACAAACACACCCTCATAGCCTCGATCTACTGCTAAAGGAAAAACTGCCCTAAAAGCCTAATCTATTCGTTTATAGTTTTGTAGTTTTGTAGTCCAATGTTTCCCTTCCTATGAAATCCACAGAGGAAGAACCCATACACACTGGCAATAAATACCACGATAATCACATACATGGGAGGCAACCTCACAGTACAAACACCACAGCCCCACCGCAGCTCTTCTACATCGCAGGGATTGGCCCCTTGATGCGCTGCTCAACATATAAAACAAACGAACAAACTCCACTCTTCATCTCCAACGTCTCCAGGAGATATACCATGTTTCCCTACTAAATAATCCCACAAGAACCAAACGTCTATCCTACAGCTTAGGATGCCTTTCCACACTCAAACGTGGGTCATTGTCATTGAAAACAGGTGCTATGCATCTAGGATTTATATTCTTTGACACCATGATCAATCATGCACATGCAAAGGTGAATGATTCTAAAGTGCTCAAACATCATTTCCAAATCAACAACGTGCTTTGTACAAACATGCTTTTAATGCTTATTCACTAACGCATTGCGGCGATGAAAGGATAGCACCGAGACAATGCTCGTGCTACTATCCTCTTACTCAAAATAACATGGACTCTATGCCATGGTATGCATCTAAAAATCAGCAACAATCAGCATGTAAATCACACCATTCAAACATCCCAACCCCCTACATTTAGGTATTGCTTTCGTAGCACAGGTGTAGAGGTTAATTTTGTCATATTTTGATGTAGAAAAAGTGATAAATCACAAACTTTGACAAAGAGATAGGTCCAACTGAGGCTAAACCTCATGCTTCACCACTACTACACATCCACAAACAATTCTCATATTTTTTCTTATTTTTCCAAGACGTATTTCTATTTTTTCCCTTATTTTTCTCATTTTCTTGATTTATTTAGCAATAAAATATACTATTTTTTGGTTTTTCTTATTCCAAACACTTTAGCATACTAACATTCAATTTATCTTCCATATTCCCCCCATGGGACGACTTTTTCCCCACACGAAATGGAAAAACTACCATTTTGCCACTTAAAACCCGCATTTCGGGTTTACAGGAATTAAATAAAGCATGCAAATCATTGCAAAACCAATATTTTTTGATACACAGCAATTACTCAGAATGAAACCAGCCCACAAACAAATTTTCACTCAATAAGAACATAATTATCATCATAAACTATAAAAAATCCTTCATTTTCTTCATAAAAATGGTCATACCGTGTTTTTACGTAACCCGAGACACCTTGAAGGATTGCATAATCAGCAAACTGAGCCTCCATTGCTCTCAATCCAATGATGTACTTCAATCTTTAACATCTCCATCAATTTCCATCACCATTTTCTTTATTCTTCCTCCATCAAGATGGCACACATGAACAACCCATAGAGAAGAGAGAGAGGGAGGAGAGAGAAAGACTAGAATCTGTTCTCTTCATTCAGTCCATCATTCCACGAGCGAAGGGCAGCGATAAGACCAGCAAAGAGGGAGAAGTTACCTCCCATTATCAATTGGATAGGGTCTTCATAACCAGGAAATCAACATCCATGGAGATGAGGCGCATTTTTCGACCGCCTGATGGCGCCATCTTCCCACGTTTTTCTCCACGAAATGTTGCATGAAATGTTGGGGGGGTTAAAATTCCCCAAAGGGCACCCCCCCTTTGGTCCCAAACTTGTCCACCTTTTCACATCTTGATCCTTTTGTGGCCATTTCCCCGTCCTGCATCCGATTCGAGCTTTGAAAAATCCTGGGTGTCTGGCTTAACATCCTGCATTGACTGGCAACTCTTGACATCCGGCATGGCAGTCAAAAAAATTATAAAAAATCCACAAGTGTCGCTCGGGTGCCTTTTAAAAGCCATCTTTTACTTGGTGCTTAAAATCGTCCTAGCTGGAGCCGCTGCCTTCGATGTTAAATATTTTTCGCCTAAATTCTGAATTTTTTGGCAAATTTTAGGTACATCTCGGGCTCAAAATTTCTCTCATTGGTGACCACGGGATAGGGCAACTCAGCTCGTCGAATCCCACAACAGATCTGCACAAAACAACCAAAGGAAGCATCAAGCTGATAAAAAATATGTACATACTAAAACACAGCACAATGCTCACCCTACCCCCTGACAAAACCAAGGCATGAAATCCACAAGGAGTAGGCCTAGCATAATCTGATAGAAGGTCCGAAGCTAGTCACTAATCAATTGCTCCAACACGGCCAAACTAAAAAGAACTATCAAAGAGGTTTCCCTAAGTGGTGGTCTAAACTACCTACCTAACTAAGGACAACACAACCAGGAGCTCCTACTAGGCGAGGACTTCTATAGCCTGATCAAGAAGTATTTTTTATTTAACACACTTCTTCTTTTAGGTTTTGTTTTTCCCCATACTCGGGCATGTGAAAAGGAGGGAGCTGAGCATAGTGATCCAAGGAGAACAGGGCATCGGCCTCAGGTCCTGTCTCGGTACCCAAGAACCTACCAAGCCCTTGTAAGGCGACACTTAATCCTTTTCTTATGCTCACTTTTATTTTCGCTCCAACCTTCCTTTATTTCTCCTTTTCCATCAAGATGCCACCCCTAGGAAGACAAGGCATCCGCCCTGGGTCTGACTCGTCCCCAGGAGCCTACGAGGCCTCCGCAAGGAGATGATCAACTGCTTCTAAATTTTCCTTTCTTTTCTTTTCTATTTTTATAGGGGTTAGAATCCCTTTTTACACACCTTTATATATAGTTATTTTCTTTGAGATATTCAGGGTTTTTTTTCCTCTCTATCATCATCATTTTTCCTTCGGCAGGCTTCTCTAACTGCCTCACAACTAACAAGAACTCCTAGAATGACTGCCTAGCAGGCTAGCAGAACAGGGTCACTAGAACTACCTTCGAAAACAGGTCTTTCGATGCCTAGCAATGTCATTACACGAGGCAATGACTACTCAAACCTCCCTCAGACATACCCAACCTAAACCTGGGACTTCATGCCTTGGACGCCGGTCCCCAACAAGAAAAGAAAATCCCCTACAAGTACACAGACACATATAGCATAAAAACAGGGTACTCGAAAAGGAGATATATCACCTAGATAGGGCCACGAGAAGCTTCCGCGCAACAAAGGCTCCTTCCAAGCTCTTCTTTGAACCTGTCTAGCACAAGACTAAAACAAGAAACCATTAACCGCACCTGTACTAAACAGACGACTAGCCCTCTTGGCCTAATGAAATAAAGCATTTCACTACAAAACCTGATTGGCCCTCTTAGCCTAATAAAACAAAACATTTAAACCTCGCAGAACTGGCCCTCTTGGCCTAACGAGATAAAACAGAATAGCACCTACACATCCCTCCCTGAAATAGTACAGATATACAATAATATGCTCCTTTCCAAGGAGGAAAACCTCAGGCTCATAGCCCTAAACTAAATGCATGAGATTATGACCCATCCCTCCTGCATATATAGCAAGAGGTGTATGCATAACATGTTGTCTAATCAACCTATGGGTCCAGGACAACAATGGTAGATTGGTCTCGGCTACTCTTTGCATCACCCATATCAACCATCGCCTACCATATATCGCATGCTCTAATAATATTTCCCACAAGCGACCAGGTCCTGTCTCATTATTAATAGCAATATCCAAACTAGGACCACAGTTGAAGAAAAGGTCTTCTTCATAAGCAAGATTTGCCAATGAATCCGCAAACTGAGTCCAATAACGTGGAATCAGCTGAAGAGACACTGTCTCAAGCTCCTCAAGTAGGGTCATCGCAGTTCTATGATACATACAAAGAATGGGATTCCGCACTGTGTATATCCCATCTAGCTGATTCAAAATCAACTAGGAATCCCCTTTTACTAACAATCGCCAAATACCACCTTGTTTGGCAATATGCAGTCCCATAATCAAGGCTTTATACTCCGCCATATTGTTAGTGAATCCTGCCCCGAGATAAGCAACTAACTTCATCGTAACTCTACGTCAGGGATCTCAGATTACTACTCCAACACTCCCTTTTTTATTAGGACCCCTGGATGCTCCGTCAAAATATAATGTGTACGTCCACAATGGGTTTACACAGCCTGCCATCATGAACTCCTCTACTCGTAATTATGATAGTCAAAATTTAACATGTTTAGAGGGTGAATTGACAGCTCCATCCCGCCTTCTTCATTAAACTCAACAGGGATACTTGTCAACATTCGTAAGCCGTGATGACAGAAGACTTTGATCTCCCACACAAAGGTTCCATCTTCTTGCTCAATCACTTTGTATCCTTTGCTCCACCAGATAAGTTTCCCTTGATGGTATCTCTGCTCTAGATATGGGTGCTCCAAATAAGAAATTAACCGCCCCATCAACCAGCTTTAAGCTCTTTTTCAGGTCTCAAATCAGCCCTAGCATGGACCTGCAATGCATTTCTCTGTATTAGCATACTTAGAAATAATAAGGTTTAATCTTATTAAGATTAATCTTATTTTTAAACTCTACTCCCTGCAGATCAGCTAGTAGAGCTGTAGACCTATTTTTCCCTATCGTAACAATCTTGTAGGGGCCATCCCATCTAGGTTCCAGCTTCTCAGGAGACATCTCCCTACGTGCATCATAATACAGAACTAATTGCCTTTTTTTAAAGGTATACTTCTTTGCTTTAAGGTTGTGCAACTGCTTCATCCGACATTTAGCTACTTCTTGGTGTAATAAGCTCTGCAACTTCAACTCATCCAGGTGGGCTATGGTCGTGAAATGTTCAAAGAGTGAATCCTCATCTCCCACAAAGAGTGGTTAATTGCAAATTGTATGGTTGGCAACTCGATTTCGAGGGGTAACACACATTCTTTCCCATAAACTAATTTAAATGGATTATGGTCAGTAGCTCGCTTGAACATTGTATTGTACGCCCATACTCGCACATACAACTTCCTGTCCCAGTCTCGTTTCTTCTCAGAGACTATTTTAGACAAGATACCCACAAGCTGCTTATTAGTACTTTCGACTTGTCCGTTTGCTTGCTGATTATAGGGGGTAGTTTTATTGTGTTTGATTTGCCAAGCTTCAGTCAGGCTTTTTGTAAACGCCCCGAACAACATAGTATGCTTAACAATTATGATATTCGCTTGTTTTCAAGATTTAATATAAAAGAGAATGAACACTTAAAGCTGAAAATGAAAATTACTCACAAAATTACAGCCATGAAAATGTAAAAGTAATGGAGACAAGATTGAGGGTTGAAGATGGGCAACCCCCACCCCCCCGAAGGAATGTATTTCTGCTCAACCCAAGTCCCTTAGGGAAGAGCTCAATTACAATCAACCTGGGAGTGAGAAGAATTAATTCTCACTCTCACAAGATCATGCAAAGATGTACAAACACACATGCATTATCTATTATGCAATGATAAGAAGTGATTTCTTTACAGTATGAGAGAAGAAAAAGGGAAAATCAATCTTTCTCCATCGTTGATCAGTAGTACATGGATAGGGCTTGCTTCTTGTTGCTAAAATGGAAGAAAGAGCTCGAGAAGGAGGTGCTGTAATGAATTTACAGGCTTGCTGTCCTATAAAACAATAGTGATAGAAGAGGGAATATGGAGGAATTTGATAATGGAGAAGTGGGGGATGATGATGGGGATGGATGGGGCCAGTTTATGGCTATCTGTGGGTGTTGTACATGAGTTTATAGCAAAGAAAAATGATGTTGAATGAAGAAAAACGAGCTCTTATTCATAGGAGAGGGAAGAGCTAGTACAAAAGGGGAAAGTGGAGTAGCACAAGACAAGTGTCCAGCCACATATCATGAGATATGACAAGTGGTGGGACACTCGGAAACTTGTGTGACAAGTGTCTTGACACTTGTCTCTTCTCTATGGCCTTCCTTTTTGGGTTGAATACTGTCAAGAATAGAAACAACCAAATTTAGTAAGCACAGTCAGAGTACAGAACTTACTATTTTTAGAATGACATCCCTATTTTTTAGGACTAGCATTTTTAGGCTAATTCGAGGCTCCTAAAATTTAGGAGATCCCTAAATTTTAGGGATCTCCTAAAATTTAGAGACCACCCCAATATGGGTGTCATATGAAAGCTTTTTCCGTGTACATCGCAAAAATGATATTAGAATCTTCATGTGACTTTCCTATGCAAAGAAATGTGCATTTCAAGCTTTCAGCCCACACATACACATTATACAAGCATTTCATGATTATGCCATCTTGTTGATTGTAAATGTCTGTTTTGGTGGATCTAGCTCACACTTCAAGGCATCAATCCTTTCTGTGTGCAAGTCTAACCCTGATATGCGTGAGTTCTAGTCACAGTTGCCCAATTGGGCCATATAGGTGGAAGGGTGAACTATCTTTTCTCTAACCCACTGCGTGGGTCCACAATAACCTGTGACCACTCATCAATGGCCAGCTCCAATGCACTTTTCTTTATATCTAATTAGTGCAAAGGAAATAAATTTAATAAATTATTATATAGACAATTTAATGAAAAAGGATACAAATTCTGTTTCTATAGAGTTGTGACAGCCCTCTGGCTTTTATTCAGTTGTCCTTAGCTGAAAAGCTTCTTGATATTGCTGTAGAATATTTGGGTAATCCTTCATGAATTTTTCATCTACCCACAATGCATCTGTTGTGGGTACATTCTTGAATTTTAGTAAGAATTTTCGTGTCACAAGGCCACTTCTCGTGGTTCGATCCTTGAGAAACAAAATCTTTTCAGGTTCCAAGAGTTGCTCTGTTTCTTCAACTTCTGGGGGATCTTCAGTAATGGGTTCCTTTGGTTCTGGTCCTATGTAAGGTTTTAGCAATCTTACATGAAAAGCGTTGTGTATTTTCCAATGAGTAGGGAGCTCAAGTCGATAAGAAACTTCATTTATTTTCTCAATCACTTTGAAGGGTCCAAAGTATCTACTGGAGAGCTTTGGAAAAGATGAAATTTGACCAGAACCTTGTTTGAGCCTACTTTTATCAAAATTTAGCAAGACATATTGACCTTTTTCAAAAGCCAAAGGTCTTCTTCGTTTATCTGCTTGCTTCTTTTGTCGCTCTTGGGCAACTTTGATAGTGGCTCGAACTTGATCCTTTGTAGTTTTTAAATCTGAAGCAAACTCATCAACAGCAAAAATCTTATCTTTAGTGCGAATAATTGGAGGAGGAATCACTTTACCCTGTACTATTTCATTTGGAGCTTTCCCTGTGGATGAGTGCACTATATTGTTGTAAGCAAACTCCAATAATGGAAGATATTTCTCCCATTGTGACTTATGTTCAGTAACATAAGCTTTCAACATATCCAAAAGAGTAAGATTCTTCACCTCTGTTTGGCCGTCAGTTTGAGGATGAAAAGCTAAGGAGAACTTTAAAGTGGTTCCCAAATTCTCAAATAAAGCACGCCAAAAGTTACTTGTGAATTTGGAGTCTCTATCTGAAATGATCTCAGAAGGCATACCATGTAATCTGAAGATATGTTGAATGAAAAGTCTTGCAGCTTGTGTGGATTTCAATGTTTTATGACATGGAATAAAATGTGATTGTTTGCTGAATCTATCAATTATGACCCAAATCATATCATGACCTTGAGGTGTTCTTGGAATACCTGAGATGAAATCCATTGTGATAGATTCCCATGGATCTTTGGGCACTCGAAGAGGTTGCAACAATCATGGAATCTTTTGCCTATCATATTTGGATTTTTGGCATACCAGACAAGCCTCAATGAAGTTATGTGTATCTCTTCGTAATGTTGGCCAATAAAAGTAGCGCTCAACTGCACTTAGAGTGGCTGCCCTCCCTCTATGCCCTGCATAAGGGGGTTCATGACTTTCTTTAAGCACCTTTTGTCGAACAGGAAGAGTGACACAAAGGCGATTGTTCATGAGAAGGTAACCGTCTTTGATGGAATAATCTGGATGAGAACCTCCTTGCTGTAAATTTGACCAAATTGTTGCAAAATCAGTATAGTCATCATAAGTATTCTTCATCGTTTGAAAATCTTCATGATGAGCCACTGTAATAGTTGCAATGCGAGGCACTCTAGAAAGTGCATCAGCAACTACATTTTGTTTCCCTGGAGTGTACATAATTTGAAAATGAAACATAGATAAGAAATTTTCCCATCTTGCATGTTTCTCCTGCAAATGCTTTTGAGTCTTGAAATACTTCAAGCTTTGATGATCAGTTTTAATAAGGAATTCATTGCCTAAAAGATAATGTTTCCATATCTTTAAAGCATGAACCACTGCTAAGAGCTCCTTTTCATAAATATCATACCTTTTCTCCACATCATTTAGACGGCGGCTTTCAAAGGCTACGGCATGGCCTTCTTGATTTAGCACTACACCAATACAATCACCGCAAGCATCTGCTTCCACCACAAATGGTTTTACCAGATCTGGAATGATAAGAATAGGTCCAGAAGTAAGAGCTATTTTCAGCCTTGTGAAAGCTGCCTTCTCTTTTTCCTTCCATTGGAAAGAGATCTTCTTCTTTGTAAGGTCATGAAGTGGAGAAGCCATATGTGCAAAATGCTTGATGAAGCGGCGGTAATAAGAACATAAGCCAAGAAACGATCGCATCTCATGTACATCATGAAGATGAGGCCATTCTTGGATTATCCTGATCTTTTCAGGATCCATCTGAATCCCTTCAAAAGAGATGACATGCCCAAGGTAATTTATTTTATGCATGAAAAATTCACTCTTTTTACCATTTACCAAGAGTTGATTTTGTTGTAGTAATTGTAGAACAATATCCAAGTATTGATGATGCTCCTCTTCATTCTTGCTAAAGACAAGAATATCATCAAAGAAAGTACCGACATATTGTCGATGCTCTCTAAAGATGCGCTCCATCATTCGATTAAAGGTGGCTGGTGCATTGGTTAATCCGAAAGGAACCACCAAGAATTCATAAAGACCGTATGAAGTGCGGAAAGCAGTTTTGTGTACATCTTGTGGTATTACCCTAATTTGATGATAACCACTCTTTAGATCAATGCGGCTGAAAACCTTTGAGCCTCCTAGACGATCCAAAATGTCGTCAATTCTGGGAATAGGAAACCGATTCTTCACAGTGATTTTGTTGAGGGCTCGATAATCAATGCACATCCGGAATGTGCCATCTTTCTTTTGAACAAAATGGTGAGCTACTTGGCCTAATTAGCCCACGGTTGAGTAGGTCTTCGACTTGCTTTCTGATTTCTTCTTGTTGAGGACGGCTCACACAGTATGGTGCTATATTAGGAGGAGAACTGCCCGGGATAATATCAATATGATGGTCTTCTAGCCTTTCTGAGGGAAGCTGATAAGGAAGATCTTCCGAAAAACAATCTTTATACTTTTCCAAGAGCTGAAGTCGCTCTTGGTTTTCAGCATTCATATTATCTTTTATATCAGTGACATAAAGCAGACAACATTGAACACAATCCTTAATTGCTCTAGAGACTTGCATATGGCTTACCATAGGTATGGTGTCTCCAGAAACTCCAGCTTGGATCTCGTACTTCTTGCCTTTGTTGGTGAGTTTTACCTTCTTTTTCTGAGAGAAGATGGTTGAATCTACTCTATGATTCCAGGGCATGCCAAGAATCACATCGCAACCATCAAGGTCTCCGATACAAAAGGTATCTTCGTCACTGTAGCCTTGAGTTTGAAACTTGAGCTTGCCAATGTAGGGTATCATAGTCTTCACTGTGTCACCTTCATCAACATTTAAAGCTTGGCGAACTTCTGCCGGAGTGTCTATCTCTTCATTCTTTAATCCAAGCTCTTTAGCTAACTGCAAGGAAATGATATTTTCATTCGCCCCAAGATCTATCAAGAATAGTGCTTGCTTACCTTGCAACTGTCCCCAAGATTTTAATAATTTGTGCGTCTCTGGAGTGTGAGTTGTGTTTGCAACTACATCACTGATAGCATTGATTTTCACTGGCTACTTAGGCTTGTTGTCAGAAACCTTGCTTTGTCCCTTGTTTGGACATTGCTTCGCTATGTGGCCTGTTTGTCCACATTTAAAGCACTTCCCTTCTTTCATGAAGCGTTGCTTTTCTTCTTCGGAAAGTTGCTTTGCTTGTGGGTATAGATTGGAGCGAAATTGAGGAGCATTAGGAGGTGCATAGGGCTTCATCTTCTTTTGATTTGATGGCTGCTTTTGCCGTTGTTTTTATCCTTCATTTGGGGCTGAATACTCCTCATCGTCAGCTACTCTCTTGTTATCATTCTTTTGGAATGATTTGTTGCCATTGTGCTCCATTTCCCATGTCTCAGCATGGTCAATGAGTTCCCTGAGACTAGAACAATGATAATGATTAAGAGCAGTACGAAGTTTAAAATGCAAACCTCCTTGAAACTTCCTAAGCTTTTCCGAACTGCTGATCTTATTGAAATGTTGGACCTTCAAAAGTAGCTCCCAAAATCTCTTGGTATAGTCACCAAGTGACTCATTTTTCCTTTGCCAAAGCCGATCCCATTCCATTTTTACATCTCTTTTGAAATGAACAGGAAGAAATTGGCTTTGTATCATGCAAACAAAGGACCACCATGATTTTGGGGCAGCATGATCATATTGCAACCCCATCCACCAAGTATGGGCTAAGTCGGTTAAATGTAAAGCTGCAAACTTAATCTTTTCTTTTTCTTTATACCTGTCACGACCATACAAAATTTGAAATTGACGAATAAACTTCAAAAGAAGGTCAAGATTTCGAGAACCATCATACATACTGAACTTGATCTTCTTTTCAAGTTGAGATAGTGACTTAGTCTTCTTCTTCTTCTTATGCCTTCATCCATGCTTGGATCTTGAGGTTGAAGATGATGAAGTGCTTGATGGGGATGAAGATGGATATGAGGGTGAAGAATGTCGATGCCTTTGACGATGATGAGGTCTTCCACGAGAAGGGTGTGACTCTTCGTTACTAGAAGAGGATCCATTAGAATAGGCGCCAGATGACTCTGAAGAAGAGGATGAGCTTCGACGCGATCTCTTTCTTTGTCTTGAAGTAGAATGGGACTGCCTCTTAGAAGTAGTTGGACTTCTTGATCGGCTCCTTTCATTGGTATGGCTTTGTCTCCTTGAAGTAGATGGGCTTCTTTCCTTGAATTCTTTGGGATTCTCAACTTTTTCTAGTTTGAGAAGTTGCTCACGAGTTTGTTGATTCTCCTCTCTAAGACTTTGAATGGCTTGAAGGATAGCACTCGACTGATCCATTGAGACTCTTAAGAAAAAAAATATGCTCAAGCACTCAATGCAAGGGCTGAAAACAAACAAACTGATAATTGTAAGCACTACCAGTGTTGGGGTGAGGAACGAGCCAAAGCTGTGATACCACTATAAACGCCCCGAACAACGTAGTATGCTTAACAATTATGATATTCACTTGTTTTCAAGATTTACTATAAAAGAGAATGAACACTTAAAGCTGAAAATGAAAATTACTCACAAAATTATAGCCATGAAAATGTAAAAGTAATGGAGACAAGATTGAGGGTTGAAGATGGGCAACCCCCCCCCAAAGGAATGTATTTCTGCTCAACCCAAGTCCCTTAGGGAAGAGCTCAGTTACAATCAACCTGGGAGTGAGAAGAAGTAATTCTCACTCTCACAAGATCATGCAAAGATGTACAAACACACATGCATTATCTATTATGCAATGATAAGAACTCATTTCTTTACAGTATGAGAGAAGAAAAAGGGGAAATCAGCCTTTCTCCATCGTTGATCAGCAGTACATGGATAGGGCTTGCTTCTTGTTGCTAAAATGGAAGAAAGAGCTCGAGAAGGAGGTGCTGTAATGAATTTACAGGCTTGCTGTCCTATAAAACAACAGTGATAGAGGGAATATGGAGGAATTTGATAATGGAGAAGTGGGGGATGATGATGGGGATGGATGGGGCCAGTTTCTAGCTATCTGTGGGGGTGCTGTACATGAGTTTACAGCAAAGAAAAATGATGTTGAATGAAGAAAAACGAGCTCTTATTTATAGGAGAGGGAAGAGCTAGTACAAAAGGGGAAAGTGGAGTAGCACAAGACAAGTGTCCAGCCACATGTCATGAGATGTGACAAGTGGTGGGACACTTGGAAACTTGTGTGACAAGTGTCTTGACACTTGTCTCTTCTCTATGGCCTTCCTTTTTGGATTGAATACTCTCAAGAATAGAAACAACCAAATTTAGTAAGCACAGTCAGAGTACAGAACTTACTATTTTTAGAATGACATCCCTATTTTTTAGGACTAGCATTTTTAGGCTAATTTGAGGCTCCTAAAATTTAGGGACCTCCTAAATTTTAGGGATCTCCTAAAATTTAGAGACCCCCCCAATATGGGTGTCATATGAAAGCTTTTTCCATGTACATCGCAAAAACGATATCAGAATCTTCATGTGACTTTCCTATGCAAAGAAATGTGCATTTCAAGCTTTCAGCCCGCGCATGCACATTATACAAGCATTTCATGATCATGCCATCTTGTTGATTGTAACTGTCTGTTCTGGTGGATCTAGCCCACACTTCAAGGCATCAATCCTTTCTGTGTGCAAGTCTAACCCTGATATGCGTGAGTTCTAGTCACAGGCGCCCAATCGGGCTATATAAGTGGAAGTGTGAACTATCTTTTCTCTAACCCACCGCGTGGGTCCACCATAACCTGTGACCACTCATCAGTGTTGACCAGCTCCAATGCACTTTTCTTTATATCTAATTAGTGCAAAGGAAATAAATTTAATAAATCATTATATAGACAAATTAATGAAAAAGGATACAAATTCTGGTTCTATAGAGTTGTGACACTTTTGATCACTTTATTTAAAAAATGCATTCCACGGTCCGCCACTAGTTCCTTCGATGGACTGAAACGGCAGATAATCTGCACTGAAAGAAAACTTGTAGTCTCTTTTGCATTGTCCTGCCTCGTCACCCACGCTTCTGACCATTTTGTAAAATAATTAGTTGCTACTATAATGTACCTCTTCTGAGTAGTAGACGACGAGGTGATAGGACCCACAAAGTCAATGCCCCACTTCTCAAATGGAAGGATAGCCATAATAGGCGTAAGTGGGTGTTTCTTATTCTCTCTATTGTCATGTCTTTAACAGATATCACATCTTTTAACATACTCAAAGGAATCTTGGCAGATGGACGGCCACCAATATCCAGCTCTTAAAGCTTTCAGAGCTGTCAACCGTCCAGTGAAGTGCCCTCCACATGCAGAGTCATGGCACTCTTCCACATTGAAAGGAACCTCGACAGGTATCACAAATCGGTGAATAGATATCATCAACACCCTGCCGATATAGTGTTCCTGCGATCAAAGAAAACTTCAAAGCATGTTGTCTAATTTTCCTCTTTTCTGATTTTGATAAACCAGCTTGAGTGTCTCCTGTTGATAGATAATGCGTAATAGCAGCATACCAAGATGGAATAGAAGCTGTATCAATTTTAAACATTTCTTCAATATCACTTCCTTCAGCCAAAGTCTCTTTTGGCTCCCCAAAATCCACAAGACATTCCACAATACCATGCAACCTCGGTGGCTTACTCTTAATCTCATTATCAAACTCCTGCAAAGTGATTAACCACTTTGCTAGACGATCAGGCAGTTGTAGCTTGTTCATAAGCAATCTAAGCCCTTCCGCCTTTGTATAGAACACTACCTTCTCATAGAGGATGTAGTGTCTGAATTTTTTAGTCGCAAAGGCCATCGCAAGGCACAACTTCTCCATATAGGTGTAGTTAATTTCTGAAATGTCTAATTTTCGACTAGCAAAATTTATCGGATGATACCACTTTTCCTCCCAGATTTGGGCTAAACAGCACAGCTGATACTATGCATGGTGGCTGCTAAAAATATGTAAAATACCTCGCCTCTTTTAGGTGCTTTTAAAACGGGTGGTTTTACTAGCTCCTGTTACACATCCTCGAAAGCTACCTTACAAGGGTCGCTCCATACAAATAGACAGCTAAAAGATAATAAGTTTGTTAGTGGCAACGTCCTTTCTGCCAAGGCATTTATAAACCTCCGATAGTACCCTATCAACGACAGAAAGCTATGTACCTCTTTCGGAGTGCGTAGTGGACTCATGGCGATTATAACCTTAATCTTTTCAGGGTCTGTTGCGATCCCTACTGAACTGACCACATGGCCTAGCAATAGCCCATAAGGCACTCCAAAGACACACTTCTGTGCGTTAAGAGCGATACAAAATTTTTTGCAACGCTCAAAGCACTTTCTTAAGATAATCAACATCCTTTCCCTCACAGTGGCTGCCCCCAGGTCATCAATAAATACTTTCAACTCATCTGGGGAGATGTCACCAAAAACACAATATTGGTGAGTTTGGGAATCTCCCAATTCCCATTTTTTGAATACTAAAAAGGTGGCACCTAGATAACATGCGCATAAGTTTCTCAAAACCATATGATGTGACCTATCATTAGAAAGCTCTTGAAAAATGGAATCTATTGAGCTATAGAGTGCTCAATTTGGCGCTATAGTGTTCAAGTTATGACAAACCCAAAAGATTTGACCATGTGTCCCAAACTCATGGGAAATTCCCATATTCCCCAATGTGGTGTTCAAAGGTCTTGTCTGTTGTTCGTTGCCATGATCCAGGTGCATTGCACAATCCAAAGGCCATCACATGGTACGCAAAAGTACCAAAGACCGTAATAAAAGTTGTTTTCAACTTGTTCTCTTCTCCAATTTCCATCTGGTTGTATCCTACAAAGCAATCCATAAATGAATATATTTCCCTACCTGCTATTTGATCCAAAATCTAGTCAATAAATGGCAACGGGTAGTAATCCTTAACCGTTTGCTTATTCAACTCTCTAAAATCTACACATAGTCGGATTTGGTTGTTTTTCTTCTTCTTGATGACAACTGGTGAACACCATTTAGTGTGCTATACAGGGAAAATTAAACCAGCTTTCCGTAACTTATGTAACTCCTCAAATATCCCATCCCTCAATTCAGAAGGCATACGCCTTACTTTCTGACGCACAAGATAGTCGACCTTCTTTTACAGGAATAGTATGAACAGCCTGGGAGGAATGCCTCTCAGCTCGTCATAACTCCAAGCAAAGATGTCATGGAATTCTAGAATCAAGAACTCCCTTTTTGCTGAACTAAGCATGGAACCTAATTTAATGGGCCGCGAATCATTCGGCGAGCCAAGTTCTAACTCAATCACATCCACGTCTCTTATCCTATCTTGCAGCTCTATCAGCTCATTTAGAGTTATCTGATAAATATCCTTTGTAGTGGACCCCTCTTTAGATTCGTCACTGGATGATGTCTCACTACGAGATGGATCATCTGTTGTTTCTAATTCAGTAGAGGATAAAGGAGCTCTCTCACTCCGAGGAGACTCAGGGTAAGCATAAACTATTACTCGATTAGCACCTCTACCTAGAACCACTCGATCGGTGGTATATCGGCTTGACAGTCTGTTCGTAAGATCCAAGGCCTACCTAGCAAGACTCGATAGCTAGGATTTCCTACAAATCTTATCACCCTGAAGTCCAAGAAGCATTCTACATTTGCAACTCTGAACTATTATCAGCCATTCTAAGAAGGGTGGAGCCATCTTTTTGGATGCCTAGACTCAGCCTCTCCATCAACTCTGAACTCATGATATTGATGGAGGACCCAGTGTCTACGATAGCATGCTCTACTAATATTCCATCCACATATGCTAGAACCCTAGGGCAATTCTTTTCAGCATGATCAAACCAATCTTCCCCTACTCATGCTATGCCCAAAGGTTCTACAATATACCCAATACACAGGATCTTCTTGAATTCCTTGCGTACTCTTGGAGATAATTTAATCAACTGTAAGAGGTTTACATTTGGCTTGACTTCGCAAAGAGAACTTGCTAAATCAAAATCATGATAGGTAGCCAAAGCTCTCTTTTCTCGCCAAACTATTCTCTCTTTTGGTCTTGGGACCAGCTTTGGTGCTTCTCTTTTAGCTCTTGCCTTCTTTCTTGGCACTTCCTCATCCTTCTTAGGATCAACTTTTTTTTCAATAGGCCTTAGAGGTCCACCTTCCACACCAGGATTCAGGACTTGCGTCCCCTTATCCCATTGCTTAGGGTTCCCCTCAACCGGTTTTGCATTATCTTTGTCACCCTCTTTAGCCTTTTGGCCTCTTGTCACGGCTCGTAGGTTAGAGGTTTCAGCGTTATTAACGCGTACAGCCTCGATAAGGCTGACTCCATTGCCTTGTGGCAACTCTTCTATAGTGGTCTTTCCCATTTGCAGCATTTGTCTTGGTCCATCATTTTGCTGGAGATTATTACCCTACGCTCTATGATTAACTGGACCTGGCTATTTACTCCCTTGTTGGAGGAAACTCATCTTACTCCAACAGGTAGCGGCTAAGTGGCCAAACTTCCCACAAATATCACATTTAACATTTGGACAGTTTCTAGGGAAATGTTGTCTGCCACACCACTTACAACTGAATCTTGAGGGGCCACCCTCTTCAGGGCGTCGACTCCCTATTAGATTCTGCTGCTTCTTCAGGAAATTGACGTCAACAGCTATTTGCTGATATTGTTCAGAAATCATGTCAATGTAGTGCTTCATCATATCCTAAACTTCACCAAGGATATTAGATGTACTCGACTCATAGCCTTGATCATCTATCCGTTGTTCCATTGGCCTAACAATTTGATTGGGCATTGGTTGTTGACTCACAAGAACAACATTAGGGTTCGAAACTTGGCCTCCAACATTTGGTGGGTCCAACTGACTAGCTGCAGATAGTGGTATGTAGGTATCACGAAAAGGAAAAGAGAAGGTAGATCAGCCCATGTTTGATGTGAATGCAGGTCACTCTTATGTGGATGGTGAATCCAGTGGCTCTAAACAGAGCATTGATGATGAGTTGGGTATTCCTTCTATTGTTACACCTGGAGTAAGGAAGACCAGGGATGTTTTGAGAGCACCTGGGAGTGAACCTACTTTGCGCAGGTCTACCAGAGCTAGGTATCCTATGGATAGGCTGAAATATGATGGATTTACAGCCATTCACTATGCCTATATGGTCAAAGTGATACAGGAACCAGAGCCCACTTCTTTTGAGCAAGCCATGGGAAAAGGCAAATGGGAGAAAGCCATGGATGAAGAAATGGATGCCTTGGAAGCAAATGCTACATGGGAATCGGTACCTTTGCCTAAAGATAAGAATGCAATTGGTTGTAAGTGGGTTTATAAGGTGAAGCACAATGGGGATGGCTCTGTGAACAGATACAAGGCAAGATTAGTAGTCAAGGGGTATGCACAAACATATGGCATTGACTATGAAGAAACATTCAGTCCGGTTGCAAGGATGGCAACCGTAAGAGCAGTCATTGCTATGGCTACATCAAAGGGATGGTCTTTACATCAGATGGATGTAAAGAATGCCTTCTTGCATGGTGATTTGCAAGAAGAGGTATATATGGAGCAGCCACCAGGTTATGTGCATGTTGTTCATCCTGAGTTTGTTTGCAAGTTGAAGAAAGCCTTGTATGGATTGAAGCAAGCACCTAGAGCATGGTCTGACAAGATAGGACAGTATCTTGTCACTATTGGCTTTCAGATTTCCAAGGCAGATTTCTCACTTTATGTGAGAAAAACAGAGAAAGGTATTATGCTACTTGTCATTTATGTTGATGATTTGATTATGACAGGTGACAGTGATGAAGATATTCTTCATGTAAAAATGCTATTGAAGCAGAAGTTTGAGATAAAGGATTTGGGAGAGCTCCTTGGGTATTGAGGTGATTAATCACAAAGTGGGATACGGCTCTTGCAGAGGCAGTATGGATTGGACATGCTATCCAAATATGGGATGACAGGCTGTAAGCCTATTTCAGTTCCTTTGGAGCAGAATGTGAAGCTGAGCGCAGATGCAAGTGAGCTTTTAGAAGACCCTACTATGTACAGACGCATATTAGGAAGTTTGATTTATATGAATATTACCAGGCCAGATTTGATCTATGTTGTTGGATTGGTAACTCAATTTATGCAGGCTCCAAGGAAACCGCATTTAGATGCAGGTAAATGCATACTCAGGTATGTGAAGTCCACATTGCAGTATGGACTATTTTATGAGACTAGGGTTCAGATACAATTGCATGGATACACTAATGCTGATTGGGCTGATAGTATTTCTGATAGACGATCTACTAGTGGATATGTGTTCTCTTTTGGGAGTGCTGCAGTCACTTGGAGTAGCAAGAAACAACCTACAGTTGCCTTGTCGAGCACAGAGGCTGAGTACAGGGGTGTAGCAATGGCTGCGTGTGAAGTAGCTTGGTTGCATAAGCTACGTTATGATATGCATCAGCCTACAGATGGGCCAGTTGTCATTTATTGTGACAACATGAGTAGTATACACTTGGCAAATAACCCAGTCTATCATGCTAGAACAAAGCACATTGAGGTGCATTATCACTATGTGCGGGAGAGGGTTTTACTAGGTCTTATTGATCTACTTTATGTCAGCACAGAGGATCAGGTAGCTGACATATTCACAAAGGCATTGGGCACAGAGAAGCTGCGCAAGTTCAGAGACCTGCTTGGTATGAAGGAATTGGGATTGAGGTCAAGGGGGAGTGTTGAGATATCGAGCTCCACTCGTGATATGCCAGGGTGACCGTTGTGCATTTATGTCACCGACTTGTCAGTTGCAGATGTGGTTGGTACACCGCCCATGAATAATAGCTAGATGACAGCTATCCTTATCTACTCTAGTTCGTGGCTCAGTTAGTATGCCACCTTAGTTAGTTGAGTTTGGTTTGAGACCCATATATAGTCTATTTCTATGTACTTGAGTTCTTTTGGCTTACACAACTAAGAAGATGAAAACTGTTTTCAGCCTCCACCTTTGTGTGTATTTCCCCATTGTGAAAGCGAGAAAGCTACAAGTGAGACTCCTTCCTTCTCTCCCACAATCTTGACATTTTTATTTACTAAAAACATGCTCTCAAAAATTGTCCAAGCTCCATGTGAAGTTCCTACATTCATGATATGTCCCAGCATAGTATTATCAATGACTCTGCAGATAGCCAGTACATCACCTTTTTGTCTTTCGCATTCCACTCTTTCCATGCTTTTAATTCATCTACAGTCGGAGGGATACCCAGCTCTGGCTCCTTTTCTTCACCTGAAACAAACTCATAAAGGCCATTTCCAATGAGGAAGTTTGTCACACGAAACTTCCATGAAGAGTAGTTGTTCTTGTCAAGCTTCTCAATAATGGGATTTCCACTATTCTCTGCCATTATCACAAACAAGGATACAACACAACAAGCTAGTCTTCTGCAATCTTTCACAACATATGCACAGCAATACACCAAGCAACCTTTTTCACTGATTTCTTAATAGTACATGTAATCTCTAACATGTTTGCAGATAAACCTTATGTTTTCTTCATGCAAACACCTAAAAAATGATAGATTTGCAATCTATAACCTGCGGACCCACTTTCGGTCAATACAACCGAAATCACAGTGTACCATGAAACTGTTGTCCGCAACCTTGCGGCTCTAAAACGGGGCCAGAAAATGGCCTTAGACACCTAAAATAACTACCGGCAATCCCTAAAGGGATTTTCTGTAGAATATACAGTGATCTACTTGCACACCAAATCTCACAATAATTTGAGATTTTTGCTTGATCCTACTTCTGGTGCCTCCATAGACACTATCCAAGAGAGAGAGTGGAAGAATGGGAGAGCTTCTTACCTGTTGCTTGCTTGCTCAAACCTTGCTTCTTCTCCTTCACTTCAACCTTCGAAATCAGCCTCTCTCAGTGGCACGGCTTTGATACCATGTCAAGAATCGTGTGATGGGGGAATTTGCTTGAGCTGCTGCTCCAAACACACACTGTATATACATGAAGAAGCTCACTCAAGAACACAAGAAGAGAGATGGAGGCGAAAACGTTTTCTTGCTGGTTTCTTCTTCTTCTTTCACACACTATACAATGTACACAAAGTATAGATAAGATACAACATAAAGAAAAGTGGCCTACTAAATCAAACAGTGCATAACCGACTACACTAATCGACTGGCACTATGTCTTTGCCAGTTGTAGGTAGGTGTAACAAACTAAATATAATAAGTGATAAGTCACTGGCCATGTGAGTATCATAATGACCACCAGTGTGCTAAGTGTAGACGTGTGGACCCATCTAGCTAGGTGGTCCATCATCAATGTCCACACGTGTTGAGCTTGCCATCTCAACAAAATATATGGGATTGATAAAGGGGAATACTAAATGCAATAAGATACTACAAAATTGTTCATAGGGTATTGTGGCTTCATGCTTCTTTTCCAAAAAAAACATCTAAGGAAGGGTGGCCTAAAGGCTTAGTTGATGTGGTTTTTTCCAAATGATGTTACACATACTCAATATGTTGATAAAAACATAGTGTACACCCCAGGTATTACTCTTATTCTGGAAGGTGGATGCATGTACAAATATCACGCATGAAGAGATATGCAACTTGATGAAGTAGGTGATGTCTCTTCAGGTGTAATATTTGAAAGAGGAGGATCACACTTTATTTAAAGTCAGAGACGAGTGGCCTAGGCCTTTTTTAAGAAGTGGAAATTTCCCCAAAAGTCCAAGCTAGACATTTGGGAAATTTGACCATCTTGAAGAGGTAGGAGATATTTTTGAATAAAAATCTTTGTGTTGAGAATTTCAAATATCAAACTCAAGACTTTCAAGTTTGTTTTTATGGAAAGGCATGCTTCATATTTTGTGTGTTCTATGGCTACAATAAGCATTGATGTTGTTGGTTGCCCCTATTTTATTATTTTATCTAGTTAAGTTCTCTACTTTGCAAATCCATACTTCTTTCCCTTACTCCTTTCACTTGTGCCTTTGGGTTGTGTGAGAGAACTGTCTTTGATCACTGCTCATGTGACATCTTTTTTGGAGCCCCCACTGAGGAGTGCTAATTTGACTTTGTTTTCAACTATTGATTGTTTTTCCACAACCATTTTTAATGGCCAATCCTTTTTCTGAATTTCATGGTTCAAAAGGAGAGGATCCTCAACAATTCCTCAAAAAACTAGAGCTTCAATGTATTGTCCAGTGTATTACTAACCCTGCCGTGAAACTTCAAATTTTAAGGTTTGAATTGTTGGATGAAGATAGAAATTGGTTTGAGGATTATGAAAAAAGTTTGCATTTATCAAATCCCCATGTTCCTAAAGAGTATGAAACTACCAAGTAGTCATTCCTTCATTAATTTAAAGAGACAGAGATTTTCCAAGACCTTTGGCAAAAGATAGAAGTTTGCCAAAAAAAAGACCAGACCGTAGAATTGTTTGCCTTAGAATTTAATCAATTCTAGGATCATTAGAACACATCCCTTGCCACTGTAGAGAGAGCACCAAAAATGCTAAAAGAAAAATAGTTTGTGGAAAAAATTTAGGGTGAGGTGAGAACAAAACTAGAAATCAAGGAACCTAATACTTTTGAGGAAGTAGTAATAATTACAATTAAAAAAGAAAGAAGATTTGAGAAACTAAAAAAGACAACTTTTAAGACAAAAAAACATTGAGAGTAGAGACCAAAAGTTGTAAGGCAATGGGAAAAACTATAAGCTCTTATCAAGACAGAGTGCTCAGCTAGCCTCTAAGGTCGAGGATCAATTGTCTAGGCAACTTCAAAACATTAGGTTGGGAGCTTTGAGAGGATGGACTTGGGGAAGAGGAAATGGGGAATTTATAAGACAAACCAGTCAAGAAACTATAGAACGAGGAAGAGAAGGAGATGGAAAAGGTTATTTTAGGAGACCTTTGATTTTTTATTATTATAGAGAGATAGGTCACATAAGCACGAATTGTCCCTATCCACCTAGAGGAGGAGGGGATATGTATCATTTACTACAAAATTTTCCAAATGGATAGAATGACTAGGGTATTGAAATTAAAGACCCTTCCATATCTCAAGTACTAATATTAATAGAGAAAGAGAATTGAAAGATTGTATTAAATTGTATCCTTGTTGAACAAAAGAGTGAGGAAAATAAAATAATTGATGTGATGCCTACGACATAGAGGAGGACACATGTAGAGAGATAGGAACCTAAAACCAATAAGGTTGGTGAGGAGAGAGGGAGAAATGCAAAGAGGGGAGAAAAGAAGGAGACAAAGGAGGGAAAATTTTTTATAGCACCTAGGAAACATTATCATACTTTTGATATTCCTTTAGGAAAAAATGAAAGTGATTATGACTTGCTAAGGGATATGATGGGTAGGAAATCATATATAGCTTTTATATAGTTAATGGAGTTATATCTTAGGATGAGAGGACAATGGAAAAAGTTAGTAAATCCCACAGTAAAGAAAAGGAGAAGAGGAACAATAAGAATTTTGAGTGTAGAAGAACTACCAAAAATATGTCATGTAGTGGATGCATGATATAAAAATCAAAGTATAAGGGGACACATATATAGATGGAGGAGGTCAAGTCAATGTGATTACACAAGCATGTGTAGAACACTTTGGTATCCAAATAATTATGAGATTTGTATTTTGAATTAGGCTTGCAAATCATGCTAAAGTGAAACACATAGATATAATTCAAGACTTGGAGGTTAAAGTCTATAGTGTAGCCATGAAAATAAATTATCATGCTATGCTAGTAGGGTTAGGGGATTTCTCTCTTATCTTACTAGACCTTGGCTCAAGAATACTCGAGCAATACAAGATTGGGATAGAGGAATCATAAAAATTTATGATCATAGAGGGATAGCAAGGAAGTTTGACTGGCATTAAGAAGGGAAACGGTGAATGAAGATGACAGTGAAGAAGAAAAGGAGGAAGTGAATGATACTACTTAGGAAGATGATAGTGAGGATGAGAGCTTAAAATGTGATTCTGAACCAAAAGAGACATCAATTGTAGTAGAGAAAGTGTTAATGAGGAATAAAAAGAGAGAAACCCTAAACCATGTAGAAGAACATAAAATAGAAAAACTTAGAGGCGAATAAGGGACACTCATATATCAAACAAAAATAGATACAATTTTTTCTAGAGTTTCAAAAATGTTGTATAAGGGAAAGAGAATTCCTTGAACAAAAGACAAGGGACTTTTATTGTTGCTCAAGGAGGAGGGAAAATTTGAAGAAGAAGAGTCTATGAAAGAAGATGATAGTGCAAATGAGGAGGAAGAAGAAAGGTAGTCTAGTGTTCTAGTATCAGATGTGAATATGGATGAAGTTCAAGATAACATTGTGATTGGAGAAGATGAAGAAGGGAAACTAGAGGAGTTGGAAGAATTGATGGAATGATCTTAAGTTTTAGCAAAAAAAAAAGAGAGCTATTGGGAAAAATTTTGAGTCCTAGCCTGAGAGAGAGAAAATAATAATAATACCAAACTATTATTAGAAAGTATCTACATCTCTTTGTACAAAAGTAGAGGTATGCAAGGGAAAGGGCTAAAAATAGAAATTAAAGAGGATGCAAAACCTATTTTTTAGAAATTAAAGCAATTGATCTTAGGGAAAATGAGTGTATTGAAGGAACAGGTGGAAATTTTGTTGCAAACAGAGCTTATTTATCCTATTGGTAAGCATGATAGTCATATGTCCAAAGAAGATAGGAGGTTGGCTTATTTGTATAAATTATAAACCCTTAAATTCAGCCATAAAGAGAGATCGTTATTTACTTCCTTTCATTGATGAGATTCTTGATTTTGTTGCAGGTTATGAAAGGTATAGTGTGTGTGATGGCTATTCAAGTTATTTTCAGTTACCCATTACTTCTCAAGGTAAAAGGAAATTAACTTTTATAACACCTTGGGGTTGTTTTTACTATAGAGTTTTACCTTTTGGAGTTAGTAATGAACCATGATGGTATCAAGGAAGGGTAAACAAATAATTAACTCCTTTCCTAGGAAAATTTGTGAGGGATTTTATTTTATTGATGATGTTCGTGTGCTTAGGTCAAGACTTAATCATTGTGAAAATCTAGATAAAGTGTTTGAGAGGATGGATAGTTATGGTTGTCAATTGAATCCAAAAAGGTGTACAATAGCTCAACCTAAAGTGAAACTTCTTAGTAATGGACCATCATGGTTCCAAGGAAAGGTAAACAAAGTGTTAACTCCTTTCCTAGGAAAATTTTTTAGGGATTTTATTTTATTGATGATGTATGTGTGCGTAGCTCAAGACTTGATCATATTAAAAATCAAGATAAATTGTTTGAGAGGATGGATGGTTACAGTTGTCAATTGAATCCAAAAATTTGTAAGATAGTTTAGCCTAAAGTTAAACATTTTAGTCATGTGGTTTCTAAAAATGAAATAGATCCAGATCTTGAAAAAGTTAAAGCTTTGGTCACTTTAGTGTCACTTTCAAATACTAAAGAGCTTATGACTTTCATCCACAAGGTAAGATATCTTTTAAGATTCATACTTTTGCCTTCTTAGTTGCTTTACCCATTGTAGATGGTAGCTAAGAAAGATCCTTTAGAATGGATAATTACTAAGGAAGTGCTTTAGCAAATCAAAGAAACTATAGGTCATGTTTCATCCGTTCAAGCACTTGATTGGAAAAAAGAACTATTTGTGAATCCTTTAGTAGGAGAAGATGCTATTGGAGCAGTTCTCATGCAACAAGGAAGGAAGTCTGGACATATGAGACCCATTTACTTTGCAACTCGAGTGAAGATGCAAGTAGAAAAAAATTATACTGAGATTGAACTAGTTATGATCACTATGATCTTTGATTGTAGGAAGTTCAAGAGGTACTTGTTGCCTAGGCCCTTTACAATTTGGACTAGCTATACATTATTGCCATACTTGATAAATAACTCAAATATTTCAAGGAGAGTTATGAAGTGGAATTTTGAGCTTGAGGATTCAACTCAAGCAACAATAGTAGACCTTTTGAGCTATAGGGGGAGTTCATTTTTATTAAAATGAAAATTTGGTTACAAAGAAGAAGCTAGACTAGAGATTGAAAACTCATTTTTGATGTACTTTGATGGTTCTTATCGTAAGGCACATCAAGCATCATTGGGTGGGGTTCTGGTTTATGATCCACAAGGAAATCTAATAAGGAAGGAAATTGTCAACCAAAAACAATAAAGCTAAATATGCAACTTTGCAGGTAGCTATCTCAATGTGTCAAAGAATGGGAATTCGAAGATTGAGGATTAGAGATGATGCTCTACGTTTAGTAAAGCAAATCATGGAGTCTAAAAAATCAAGAATCCCAAACTTACGAGAATGTATCATAAGATTAGGAAAGATTTGAATCATTTTGCATCTTAGAGTTTGAAATTCATAGTAAAACAAGAAAATAAGGAAGCTCTAATGTTGCTCATGCTGCAATCAGTTAATTATTTGCTATCAAAGTAGATATTCCTTTGTATTGAGGAAAAGAGACACTTGAGAAGTTGGAAGAAGAGATTCTTTTGACTGAGAAGGTACCATCTAGTGTTCCTAAAGAAGAAAAGTGTGGGTTTTTAGAAGGACTGAAAGGTATAAAATAGTGAATGACATTGTTTTTGCAAAAGGAGTGGATTTGATTCTTAGAAGAGTATCTTGGAAATAGGAAATTTATCATATTCTTGAAAGAAACCATTAGGGAACTTGTGGAGGACATTATGCCTATAGATTACACTACAAAATATATTGACTAGGGGTTATAGGTGGCCAAGTTTGCGTAAAGATGTAAATCATTGGTGTAGGTCTTGTCATGAATGTTAGAGAATGAGCAAGAAAATTCTAAAACCGGAAATAAGAAAGGCAATGCTTGCTTATGAAATCTTTGAAAATTGGGGAATAGATACAATTGTTAGTATACCTTTCAGCCAACTCTATTGCTTGGAAAAGTGTAATAGGCTTTTCTACATCACAGTAGCATGGATAAATTGGGTTCCAATCCATATATATACTTATGCAATTTGATTCATGATTAGCACTTTCCACATACATTATCAAGTTGCGAAATGGGTGCATGTAGTGTCTCATGGTTGTTGGATAAGGTACATTACTTTAGTTGGTATCACCTCCTAGCCAACTACTTTCCCTCAAACAAAGATACAAACACTTGCACAATGTGTGCCTTGTAAGTCCTCCCATCCATGGATAGGTTGATTTTCATGCTTTACATAGCACCACCAAGTATATGCAAAATTTCAGAGAGTTTACTATATATATATCCTCCATATCACGTGTGTTCAAGGTCTATTTATAAATACCCTTATGTGTAAATTTTCATTGACTAAACAAAACACTTTTTTATTCAATTTGTAAATAAACCCATTAGATGGTATCCTTTTGTATGTGAAAATTGTATAAAAATGGTTTTTGTAATTCTCATATTTTAAGTCTAGATGCACACACATATATTCATGAGTCACCCTCCCATGTGCAAAAACTCAAGTTGAAGAGTAACAAAGTGTATCTTTTGCTCTTTCGTCTTGGGATAGAGATCAAAATAGAGTTCCATATTGATGTACTCCACTCCGCTAGATAGAATGGGAATAGAGATTGATTGTTTTATGTGGTGAGGATAATCTTATCCTAGATCTCCCAATCATAAGCAGTAGGCTGCCCATTCAAGCCATGTTGGCCATTGCAAGCATGCTATCCATTATATCCATGATGCCCATTGTATGAATACTATCCATTGTGACCGTGTTGTCTACTAGGTACATGCTGCCCATTAAATGCATGTTGCACATTGTGACCTTACTGTTCATTATATGCATGATGCTCATTATGTGTCAAGAATCATGTGGTGGGGGGATTTTCTTGAGCTATTGTGCCCAACACACACTATACACACAAGAGGATGCTCACTTAAGAACACAAAGAAGAGAGATAGAGACCAAAATGTTTTCTTGCTAGTTTTTTCCTTCTTTTTCCAAACACCATATTAGAGAATTTGGAATTTTTCAAGTCCCGATTTCAAATAAGTGATACATATTTGAACACATGGCAAAATCTTGATCCATATTTGAAATTAGGATTTCGAAAGGTAGCTTATACATTATTTAGGGTAGACTTTAGCTTTAAGTAAGACAATAAGATTTGACCATGTGGTCAAATAATAAAGGTATTGAGGATTTCCAAAGTGCATGAAAATTCCAAAATTTCCTAATATAGTGTTTCCACACATTGTACAATATACACAAAGTATAGATAAGATACAACACAAAGGAAAGTGGTCTACTATGTCAAACAGTGCATAACTGACTATACTAATCGATTGGCACTATAACTATGCCAAATGTAGGTAGATGCAACAAACTAAATATAATAAGAAATAAGTTAGTGGCCATGCGAGGATCATAGTGACCATTGATGTGCTAAGTGTAGACATGCTGACTCATCTAGCTAGGCAATCCATCATCAATGCCTGTACATGTTGAGCTTGCCATCTCAACAATCCCCTCATGCTCAACTCTATCCTTGTAACTCCAAGTATGCTTTGAAATATTTAAAGCTTCTCTACACCCAATGCCTTTGTGAAAATTTTAGCTATCTAATCCAGCGTGCTAACATGTACCAAGTCAATCTCTCCTATGCAAGTACCTTCTCTGTCACAAAGTTGTAGTGTACCTCAATGTGTTTTGCCCTAGCATGAAATACAGGGTTCCTAGCTAGCTGTATGCTACTCATGTTATCGTAGGGAATGACAACTTGACCATCTCCTTGCACATCCAAATCACCCAATAACTTTTGCAATTATACCACCTCACATGCTACCATAGCAACACCTCTATACTCAGCCTCTGTACTCGATAAAGCAATTGTAGGTTACTTTTTTTTGCTCTATGTAATTGATGCACTACCAAGGGAAAACATGAATCCACTAGTAGATCTTTTGTCTGACATGCTACTAGTCCAATCTACATCTATGTATCCAAACACATGTACATCCTTATCTGCCTCATAAAAAAGTCCATAATGTAAAGTGGACTTCACATACCTCAATATGCATCTAATTGCATCCAAATGAGGCTTTCTAGGTGTTTGTGTAAACTGACTGACAAGTCCTCCTAAACATAGTAGGGTCTTCTATCTCATCCTCAACATCAACACTCAACTTCACATTTTGCTCTAATGGTACTTGGATAACATATCCAAGATATATTGCCTTTGGGAGAGCCATATGCCATCATCACATATGATCACCTCAATACTAAGAAAGCATCTCAACTCACCCAAATCCTTCATTTCAAAATCCTTGTTCATAAAGTCCTTAACTTCAACAATCCCATTGTCACTATCACCTATAATAAAGTCATCCACATAGATGACTATGATGACCAAACCTACATCTCCCCTTCTCACATAAAGTGAGTGATTAGTATTGGAAATATAAAATTCAATATTGATAAGATACTCTTCGAGCTTGTCAGACCATGCTCTAGGTGCTTGCTTTATCCCATAGATCACCTTCTTTAACCTAGATGCATATGTGGGATGCTCTAGATCCTCATAACCTGTTGGTTGCTCCACATGCACCTCTTCTTGCAATCCACCATGCAAAAAGGCATTCTTAACATCCATTTGCTGCAAATTCCAACCTTTGGCTACTATTGCCACGGATATCACACATCTAACAATTTTTATCCTAGCAACTCGACTAAATGTCTCTTCATAATCTATGTCATATGTTTGAGCATAGCCTTTTGCAACCAACCTACCCTTATACCTATTAACAAACCATCTACATTATGCTTGATTTTGTAAGCCCACTTACAGCCAATAGATTTCTTGCCCTTAGGAAAGGGTACCAAATTCCAAGTCTTATTGGCTTCTAATGTAGCCATCTCCTCATCCATTATTGCATCCAATAAGCATGACTAACGACATCCTCAAAATGAGTGGGCTCAAGATCCTCAATTATCTTCACCATATAAGCATAATGGTGAGCTATATAACCTTCAAAACCAAATCTTTTAACAAGGTATCTAACCCTGCTAGACCTGCTACCACTAGATCACTTAGTGGAGCCTTTACATTACTTTGTGCTCTCTATACACCTAGTATCTTAACTGAAGAAATACCAAGCTCACCATCCAAACTCTTTGAACCACTAGAATCTCCATCAAATCCCAAATGACTAGTAGATGTATCATTACCATCCAACACTTTTTTCTTTCCTTTGCGGTTACCTACAACACTTGTAGATCCATCTAAAGATGTGGGACTACTCCTTAGTCTCCCAGTCCAAGGGCTAATTGTAGGTGTAGTACCAGATGATGTTTTGGTCCATTAAGGCTCTGTGATTCTTGCTTTTTGCTTTGCACATAACTATCATGATCATTATCGTCATCTAATACATCACCAATTAGACGTATGCACTACTCATCTCATAAAAAATAACATCCCTACTGATGGGACCTGAAATGGGCCGGCACTTACTATGGCACTAGCCGGACCTCATGCTCATAATATACAAACACACCCTCACGGCCTCGCGGACCAGGAGCGTCAATCTATGCTAAAGGAAAAATTACCCTAAAGCCTAATCCATGCGTTTTTAGTTTTGTAGTTTTGTAGTCCAATGTTTCCCTTTCTATAAACTCCACAAAGGGAGAACCCATACACATTGCCAATAAATACCATGATAATCACATACATGGGAGGCAATCTCTCGGTAGAAACACCGCGGCCCCATTGCAGGTCTCCTACATCGTAGGGATTGGCCCCTTGATGCGTTGCTCAATATATAAAACAAACGAACAAACTCCACTCTTCATTTTTGAAAGTTCTCCAGGAGATATACCATGTTTCCTTTCTAAATAATCCCCCAAGAAACGAACGTCTATCCTAGGGCTTAGGATGCCTTTCCACACTCAACGTAGGTCATTGTCATTGAAAACAGGTGCTACGCATCCAGGTTTTTTTTTCGATACCATGGTCTCATGCACATGCATAGGTGAATGATTCTAAAGTGCTCAAACATCATTTTCCAAAATTAGCAACGTGCTTGTGCACAACCAGGCTTTCAATGCTTATTCACTAACCTGTTGCGGCTATGCAAGGATAGTACTGAGATAACACTCGTGCTACTATCCTCTTAATTAACATACCACGAATTCTATGACATGATGTGCATCAAAAAATCAGCAAGTCAGTACGCAAATCACACCATTCAAACCTCCCAACCCCCTACGTTTAGGTATTACTTTCGTTGCACAGGTATAGAGGTTCATTTTGTCATGTTTTGATGTATAGAAAGCAATAGTCACAAACTTTAACAAAGAGATAGGGAAAACTGAGGCTAAAACTCATGGTTTACCACTACCACACATCCACAAACAATTCTTATATTTTTTCTTATTTTTCCAAGACGTATTTCTATTTTTTCCCTTATTTTTCCCATTTTCTTAATTTATTTGGCAATACAATATACTATTTTCTATTTTTTCTTATTCCAATCACTTCAGCATACTAACATTCAATTTATCTTTCATTTTTCCCCCATGGTGGGAACACTTCTTACCCATCCGAAACTGAAAACTTACCATTTTACAACTAAAAGACCGCATTTCGGGTTTACCGGAATTAAATAAAGCATGTTAATAATTGCAAAACCAAAATTTTTTGATAAACAGTAATTACTCATAATGCAAACATCCCACAAATGAATTTTCATCCAATAAGAACATAATCATCATCATAAACTATAAAAAATCCTTCATTTTCTTCATTAAATGGTCATACCTTGTTTTTACGTAACTCGAGACACTTTGAATGATTGGATACTCAGAAAACGGAGCCTCCATTGCTCTCAATCCAATGTTGTACTTCAATCTTCAACATCTCCCATCACCACTTCCTTCATTCTCCTTCCCTGGTTCCTTCATCAAGATGGCACACATGAACAACCCATAGAGAAGAGAGAGAGGGAGGAGAGAGAAAGACTAGAATCTGTTCTCTTCATTCAGTCCACCATTCCACAAACGAAAGGTGGCAATAAGATCAACCCATAGGGAGAAGATCAGCCCCAATGTCTGTTCCATGGGGTACTCACAGCCTGCAAATCATCATCATGGGAGAAGGAGCGCAAATTTCGGCCGTTGCTGCCCGTCCCATCACGTCATGCTTCTTCCACGTTTTTTCATCTTCTATGCATAAAATTTTTAGGGGGGGGGGGGGTCAAGGCTCTAAAGGGCACCCCTTTTGGTCCTCTCAAATGTCCACCTTTTCATATCTTGCCCATCTTGTGGCCATTTCCCTGACCTAGCTCCGATTCGAGCTTTGAAAAATCCTAGGCGTCCAGCTTAACATCCTGCATTGACTGGCAACCCGCACATTAGTCGAAAAAATTATCAAAAATCCACAAGTGTCGCTTGGGTGCCTTTTAAAAGCTGTCTTTCACTTGGTGCTTAAAATCGTCCTAGCTACAACCGCTGCCTTCGATATTAAATATTTTTCCCCCAAATTTCCAATTTTTTGGCATGACATCTACAAGGAGTAGGCCTAGCATAATCTGATCAAAGGAACAAAGCGAGTCACTAACTGACTGCTCCAACACGGCCAGACTAAAAAGAACTATCAAAGAGGTTTCCCTAAGTGGTGGTCTGAGAACTGCCTACCTAAGTAAGGACAACACAACCAGGAGCTCCTACTAGGCGAGGACTCCTATAACCTGATCAAGAAATATTTTCTTTTAATACATTTCTTCTTTTAGGTTTTTATTTTTCCATACTCGGGCATGTAAAAAGGAGGGAGCTGAGTGTAGTGACCCAAGGAGAACAGGGCATCGGCCTCAGGTCTTGTCTCGGTACCCAAGAACCTACCAAGCCCTCGCAAGGCAACACGTAATCCTTTTCTGACGCTCACTTTTATTTTTGCTTCAACCTTCCTTACTTTCTTCTTTTCCAACAAGATTCCACCCCTAGGAAGACAAGGCATCGGCCCCGGGTCTGACTCGTCCCCATGAACCTACCGAGCCTTCGCAAGGTGATGAGCAACTACTTATAAATTTTCCTTTCTATTTTTATAGGGGGTAGGACCCCTTTTTACACACCTTTGTATATATTTATTTTATTTAAGATATTCAGGGTTATTCCTCTTTATCATCATCATTATTCTTCCGGCAGGATTCTCTAACTGCCTCATAACTAACAAGAACTCCTAGAATGGCTGCCTAGCAGGCTAGCAGAACATGGTCACTAGGACTGCCTTCTGAAACAGGTCTTTCGATGCCTGGCAATGTCTTTACAGGAGGCAACGACTACTTAGACCTCCCTCAGACATACCTAACCTAAACCTGGGACTTCATGCTGTGGACGCCGGTCCCCAACAAGAAAAGAAGATCCCTTACAAGTACATAGACACATATAGCATAAAAACATGCTACTCATAAAGGAGAGATATCACCTAGGTAGGGCCACGAGAAGCTCCTGCGCAGCAACAAAGGCTCCTTCCAAGCTCTTCTTTAAACATGTCTAGCATAGGACTAAAACAAGAAACTATTAACTGCACCTGTACTAAACAGACAACTAGCCCTCTTGGCCTAACGAAACCAAATAGAATAGCACCTACACATCTCTCCCTGAAATAGTACAGATAGACAATAATATGATCCTTTCCAAGGAGGAAAAATAGGACTCGCAGCCCTAAACTAAATGCATAAGATTATGACCCATCCCTCCTGCATATATAGCAAGAGGTGTACACATAACATGTTGTCTAATCAGCCTATGGGTTCACGATAACAATGGTAGATTGGTCTCGGCTACTCTTTGCATCACCCATATCAACCATTGCTTGCCATATATTGCATGCTCGGATAACATTCCCCACAAGCGACTGGGTCCTGTTTCATTATTGATAGTAATAACCAAACTAGGACCACAGTTGAAGAAAATGTCTTCTTCATAAGCAAGATTTGTCAGTGAATCCGCAAACTAATTCCAGTAACGTGGAATCAGCTGAGAAGACACTTTCTCAAACTCCTCAAGTAGGGTCATCATAGTTCGATGATACATACAAAGGATGGGATTTCGCATTGTGTATGTCCCATCTAGCTGATTCAGGATCAACTGGGAATCCCCTTTTACTGACAACCATTGAATACCACCTTGTTTGGCAATATGCAATCCCATAATCAAGGCTTTATACTCCGCCATATTGTTAGTGAGTCCCACCCCGAGATAAGCAGCTAACTTCATCGTAACTCTACATCAGGGATCTCGGATTACTACTCCAACACTCCTTTTTTTATTAGGGCCCCTGGACGCTTCATCAAAATATAATGTGTACATCCATAATGGGTTTACACAGCCTGCCATCACAAACTCCTCTATTCGTAATTATGATAGTCAAAATTTAACATGTTTAGAGGATGAACTGACGGCTCCATCTCACCTTCTTCATTAAACTCAACACGGATACTTGTCAATAGTCGTAAGCAGTGATGGCAGAAGACTTTGATCTCCCACACAAAGGTTTCTCTTCTTGCTCAATCACTTTGTATCCTTTGCTCCACCAGATAAGTTTCCCCTGATGGTATCTCTACTCTAGATATGGGTGCTCCAAATAAGGAATTAACCGCCCCATCAACCAGCTTTAAGCTCTTTTGTAGGTCTCAAATCAGCCCTAGCATGGACCTGCAATGCATTTCTCCATGTTAGCATACTTAGAAATAATAAGGTTTAATCTTATTAAGATTAACCTTATTTTTAAATTCTACTCCCTGTAGATTAGCTAGTAAAGCCGTAGACCTATTTTTCCCTATCTTGACAATCTTGTAGGGGCCATCCCATCTAGGTTCCAACTTCCCTGGAAACAGCTCCCTACGCGCATCGTAGTACAGAACTAATTGCCCTTTTTTAAAGATATACTTATTCGCTTTAAGGTTGTGCAACTGCTTCATTCGACGATTAGCTACCTCCTGGTGTAATAAGCTCTGTAATTTCAGTTTATCCAGGTGGGCTATGGTCATGAAACGTTCAAAGAGTGAATCCTCATCTCCCAAGGAGTGGTTAATTGCAAACTGTTTTTGAGGGGTAACACACACTCTTCCCCATAAACTATTTAATGGAGTATGGCCGGTAGCTCGCTTGAACATTGTATTGTACGCCCATACTACCACATACAACTTCCTGTCCCAGTCTCGTTTCTTCTCAAATACTATTTTAGACAAGATACCCACAAGCTGTTTATTAGTACTTTCAACTTGCCCGTTGGCTTGTGGATTATAAGGGGTCCTTTTATTGTGCTTGATTTGCTAAGCTTTAGTCAAGCTTTTGATCGCCTTATTCAAAAAGTGGGTTCCACGGTCTGACACTAGCTCCTTCGGTGGACCGAAACGGCAGATAATCTACTCTAAAAGAAAACTTGTAGTCTCTTTTGCATTGTCCTGCCTCTTCGCCCACGCTTCTGACCATTTTGTAAAATGATCAGTTGCTACTATAATATACCTCTTCTAGGTAGTAGACAACAGGATGATAGGACCCACAAAATTAATGCCCCACTTCTCAAATGTAAAGATAGCCATGATAGGCGTAAGTGGACATTTCCTATTCTCTCTGCTGTCATGTCTTTGACAGGTATCACATCTCTTAACGTACTCAAAGGAATCTTGGAAGATGGGCAGCCACCAACATCCAGCTCTTAAAACTTTTTGTGCCGTCAACCGTCCAGCGAAGTGCCCTCCACACGTAGAGTCATGGCACTCTTCCAAGATGAAAGGAACCTTGTCAGGCATCACACACCGATGATAGATATCATCAACACCCTACCGATATAGTGTTCCTGCGATCAAGGAAAACTTCAAAGCCTGTTGTCTAATTTTCCTCTTTTCAAATTTTGACAAACCAACTCCAGTCTCTCATGTTGATAGATAATGCGGGATAGCAGCATACCAAGATGGGATAGAAGCTGTATCAATTTTAAACATTTCTTCAATATTACTTCCTTCAACCAAAGTCTCTTTCGACTCCATGAAATCCACAAGACATTCCACAACCCCTTGCAACCTTGGTGGCTTACTCTTAATCTCATAATCGAACTCCTGCAAAGTAATTAACCACTTTGCCAAATAATCAGGCGGTTGTAGCTTGTTCATAAGCAATCGAAGCCCTTCCGCATTCGTATAGAAAACTACCTTCTCATAGAGGATGTAGTGCCTGAATTTTTTAGTCGCAAAGACCATCGCAAGACACAACTTCTCTATGTAGGTGTTGTTAAAATCTGACATGCCCAATTTTCAACTAGCAAAAGCTATCGGATGATACCATTTTTCCTCCCAAATTTGGGCTAAACAGTAGCTAATATTATGCATGGTGGCTGTTAAAAATATGTAAAATACCTCGCCTCTTTTAGGTGCTTTTAAAACTGGTGCTTTTACTAGCTCCTGTTTCACATCCTCAAAAGCTACCTTACAAGGGTCACTCCATACAAATAGACAACTAAAGGATAATAAATTCGTTAGTGGCAACGTCCTTTCTGCTAGGGCATTTATAAACCTACGATAGTACCCTATCAATGACAGAAAGCTATGTACCTCTTTCGGACTGTGTGGTGGACTCATAGCGACTATAACCTTAATCTTTTCAGGGTCAGTTGCTATCCCTACTGAACTGAGCACGTGGCCTAGGAATAGCCCATAAGGCACTCCAAAGACACACTTCCGTGGATTAAGAGCGATACAAAATTGTTTGCAGCGCTCAAAACACTTTCTTAAAATAATCAACATCATTTCCCTTACAGTGGCTGCCCCCAAGTCATCGATAAATACTTTCAACTCATTTGGGGAAATGTCACCGAAGGTCTTGTCTACTATTCGTTGCCATGATCCAGGTGCATTGCACAAACCAAAGGCCATCACATGTTACGCAAAAGTACCAAAGACAGTAATGAAAGTCGTTTTCAACTTATCCTCTTCTGCAATTGCCATCTGGTTGTATCCTGCAAAGCAATCCATAAACGAATATATTTCCTTACCCGCTAATTGATCCAAAATCAGGTCAATAAATGGAAATGGGTAGTAATCCTTAACCTCTGCTTATTCAGCTCTCTAAAATCTACACATAGTTGGATCTGGTTGTTTTTCTTCTTCTTGATGACAATGGGTGAACACCATTCTATGTGCTGTACAGGGAAAATTAAACCAGCTTTCCGCAACTTCTGTAACTCCTCAAAAAATCCGTCCCTCAATTCAAAAGGCATACGCCTTACTTTCTGATGCAGAGGATGACTGCCTTCTTTTACAGGAATAGTATGAACAGCTAGGCTGGGGGGAATGCCTCTCAGCTCGTCAACTCCAAGCAAAGATGTCACGGAATTCTTGAATCAAGGACACATAGTCCTCCCTTTCTACTGAATTGAGCATGGAACCTAATTTAATTGGCCGCGAATCATTCGGCGTACCAAGGTCTAACTCAATCACATCCGCATCTCTTATCCTATCTTGCAGCTCTATCGGCTCATTTAGAGTTATCTGTCAAATATACTCTGTAGTGGACCCCTCTTTAGATTCGTCACTGGATGATGTCTCACTACCAGATGGATCATCTCTGTTGCTAATTCAATAGAGGATAAAGGAGCTCTCTCACTTTGAGGAGACTCAGGGTAAGCATCGACTATTACTCGATTAGCACCTCTACCTAGAACCACTCGACCGCGGGTATGTCGACTTGACAGTCTGTTCATAAGATCCAAGGCCTACCTAGCAAGACTCGATAGCTAGGGGGTCCTGCAAATTTTATCACCCTAAAGTCCAAGAAGCATTCTACACTTGCAACTGTAACATGGACTTTAGTAACACAACCTTCTGGTTGCCTTAGACTATCATCAACCATTCTAAGAAGGGTGGAGCTATCTTTTTGGATGCCTAGACCCAGCCTCTCCATCAACTCTGAACTCATGATATTGATGGAGGACCCAGTGTCTACAATAGCATGCTCTACTAGTATTCCATCCACGTATGCTGGAACCCTAGGGCAATTCTTTTCAGCATGATCAAACCAATCTTCCCCTACTCATGTTATGCCCAAAGGTTCTACAATATACCCAATACACAGGATCTTCTTGAATTCCTTGCGTACTCCTGGAGATAATTTAATCAACTGTAAAAGGTTTACATCTAGTTTAACTTCGCAAAGAGAACTTGCTAAATCAAAATCATGATAGGTAGCCAAAGCTCTCTTTTCTTGCCAAACCATCATTTCTTTTGGTCTCGCGACCGGCTTTGGTGCTTCTTTTTTAGTTCTTGCCTTCTTTCTTGGCACTTCCTCATCCTTTTTGGGATCGACTCTTTTGTCAGCAGGCCTTAGGGGTCCACCTTACATGCCAGGATTCACGACTTGCGTCCCCTTATCCCCTTGCTTAGGGTTTCTCTCGACTGGTTTTGCATTATCTCTATCAACCTCTTTAGCCTTTTGGCCTCTTGTCACGGCTCGTATGTTAGAGGTTTCAGTGCCATTAACGCGTACAGCCTCAATAAGGCTGACTCCATTGCCTTGTGGCAACTCCTCTATAGTGGTCTTTTCCCTTTGCAATATTTGTCTTGATCCATCATTTTGCTAGAGGTTATTACCTTGCGCTCTATGATTAACTGGCCCTGGCTGTTTACTCCCTTGTAGGAGAGAAATAATCTTACTCCAACAAGTAGCAGCTAAGTGGCCCGACTTCCCACAAATATCACATTTAACATTTGGACAGTTTCTAGGGAAATGTTGTCTACCATACCACTTACAACTGAATCTTGAGGGTCCACCCTCTTCAAGGCATCGACTCCCTATTAGATTCTACTGCTTCTTCAAGAAATTGACGTTAACAACTATTTGCCGATATTGTTAAGAAATCATGTCGATGTAGTGCTTCATCATATCCTTAACTTCGCCAAGGACATTAGATGCACTCGGCTCATAGCCTTGATCATCTATCCGTCGTTCAATTGGCCTAACAATTTGATTGGGCATTGGTTGTTAACTCACTGGAACAATATTAGGGTTCAAAACTTGGCCTCTAACATTTGGTGGAGCCAACTGACTAGCCATAGGCATAGTCACACTGGGAGGAGCTGGCAACAAAGGTATATTTTGAACCATGCTTCCTCTCCCATTAGGGTTATTCATAAGCATCCCTTGACTTCCATTTATCAATGGTAGATTGCCTCTAGGTACTAAACCCGCATTAAGATTTATTCAAGAGGAGTAGGCCGTTTGTAATCGTGACTCTACTCTTTCTGCCCGTGTGATGGCGGTGTCTATATCAGCCAAAGCCACACTGCTCAATTGCACCTAAATATTGAAATCCAATCCATGCAAGAAGTATTGCAATTGGGCAGCCGGAGGAATAGGAATGTAAGTTTGTAACTTACGAAACACTTCCTTAAGCTTCTTAGCATAGGCTTTCACATTCTCATGGGGGTCTTGACGTGTTACATTCAAAACACGCAACCAGTATTGGCCACCTCTTTGAAGGGCATATTCTCCTCGGAAAGCTGCATAAAATTGGTCGATTGTAGTGATGGTTCCAGTCTCTATGCTATGATACCATACCGCAGCCCTTCCTTTTAACGTCATGTTAAAGAACATCATAAGATGTCCCTCATCTAGGATATGGTAATTAAACATTAGTCTTTGGAATTCACAAATTTGAAACTCCGCATATTCTTCGACTAACCCATTAAAAATGGGAAAAGAAACTCCTAAAGCTGGCAAATCCGGCGTCCCTGCAGGAATTGCAATGGGTTGTGCCATGGCGATAATCGGATTGACAATAGGAGTTTGAATTGATAGGATCACATCCCCACTTGAAGTGGGTTGACTTGGTGGAAGAGAGAAAGAACTTGTGCTTCCTCCTGCACCTAAAGGACTATGTGCAGAAGTTGGGTTACTAAGACCACTACCTCGTATGCGTATCGGGCTACTCGTTTGAGGAGAATATCAACTTACGATCTCCAACCGCCATCTAGCCCTCTCAGCACGTTTTGCTTTTTAAATTTTGGATTGATGGTCCTTGTCAGAGGACATAAACCAACTTTCTGGTCCCTAAAAACCCTAGATTCGAGAACCACCACTTATTGGCAGCTCCCAGCAGATGCACCACTAATGGGACCTAAAATGGGCCGGCACTGGCTATGACACTAGCCGGACCTCATGCTCATAACAGACAAACACACCCTCACGGCCTCGCGGACCAGGAGCGTCAATCTAATGCTAAAGGACAAACTGCCCTAAAGCCTAATCCATGCGTTTATAGTTTTGTAGTTTTGTAGTCCAACGTTTCCCTTTCTATAAACTCCACAAAGGGAGAACCCATACACATTGGCAATAAATACCACAATAATCACATACATGGGAGGCAACCTGTCAGTAGAAACACCGCGGCCCCACTGCAGCTCTTCTACATCATAGGGATTGGCCCTTTGATACGTTGCTCAATATATAAAACAAACGAACAAACTCCACTCTTCATTTTTGAAAGTTCTCCAGGAGATACACCATGTTTCCTTTCCAAATAATCTCCCAAGAAACAAACGTCTATCCTACGGCTTAGGATGCCTTTCCACACTCAATGTGGGTCATTGTCATTGAAAACAAGTGCTATGCATCCAGGTTTTTTTTTTCGATACCATGGTTTCATGCACATGCAAAGGTGAATGATTCTAAAGTACTCAAACATCATTTTCAAAAATCAGCAACGTGCTTGTGCACAACCAGGCTTTCAATGCTTATTCACCAACCCGTTGTGGCGATGCAAGGATAACACCGAGATAACACTCATGCTACTATCCTCTTAATTAACATACCAGAAATTCTATGACATGATGTGCATCAAAAAATCAGCAACAGTCAGCACGCAAATCACACCATTCAAACCTCTCAACCCTCTATGTTTAGGTATTGCTTTCATTGCACAGGTGTAGAGGTTCAATTTGTCCTGTTTTGATATATAGAAAGTAATAAATCACAAAATTTAACAAAGAGATAGGGCAAACTAAGGCTAAAACTCATGCTTTACCACTACCACACATCCACAAACAATTCTTATATTTTTCCAAGACGTATTTCTATTTTTTCCTTATTTTCCCTATTTTCTTGATTTATTTGGCAATAAAATATACTATTTTTTGGTTTTTCTTATTCCAATCACTTCCACATGCTAACATTCAATTTATCTTCTATTTTACCCCCATGGAAAAACTTTTTACGAATCCGAAACGGAAAAACCACCATTTTACCACTAAAAGACCGCATTTCGGGTTTACGGGAATTAAATAAAGTATGTAAATCATTGCGAAACCAAAATTTTCTGATAAAAAGCAATTACTCATAATGGAAACATCTCAAAAACAATTTTTCATCCAATAAGAACATAATCATCATCATAAACTATCAAAAATCCTTCATTTTCTTCATAAAAATGGTCATACCGTGTTTTTACGTAACCCGAGATGCTTTAAATGAGTGCATACTCAGAAAACAGAGCCTCCATTGCTCTCAATCCAATGTTGTACTTCAATCTTCAGCATCTCCATCAATTTCCATCACCACTTCCTTCATTCTCCTTCCCTGGTTCCTTCATCAAAATGGCACACATGAACAGCCCATAGAGAAGAGAGAGAGGGAGGAGAGAGAAAGAATAGAATCTGTTCTCTTCATTCTTCCACCATTCCACGAATGAAGGGCGGCGAAAATCAGTCCATAGGGAGAAGATCAGCCCCAATGTCTGTTCCATGGGGTACTCACAGCGTGCAAATCATCATCATGGGAGAAGGAGCGCAAATTTCGGCCGTTGCTACCCACGCCATCACGCCATGCTTCTTCCACATTTTTTCATCTTCTATGCATAAATTTTTTTGGGGGGGGGGGGGGGGGAGGAGGGGGGGGATCAAGGCTCCAAGGGCACCCCTTTTGGTCCTCTCAAATATCCACCTTTTCATATCTTGCCCATCTTGTGGCCATTTCCCTGTCCTAGCTCCGATTCGAGCTCTAAAAAATCCTGGGCATCCAACTTAACATCCCGCATTGACTAGCAACTCCTAGCAACCTGCACAGTAGTCAAAAAAATTATCAAATATCCTCAAGTGTCACTCGGGCGCCCTTTTAAAGCCGTCTTTCACTTGGTGCTCAAAATTGTCCTAGCTGCAACCGTCGCCTTCGATATTAAATATTTTTTCCTCAAATTCCAGATTTTTTGGAAAATTTTAGGCACATCCCAGGCTCAAAATTCCGTTCTCACCTACTCACTTTGAACTCACCTATAATAGGGTTATAAGAACAATACCCTTTCTGTTATAAAGAGTATCCAATAAAAATATATTTTTTAGTCTTCAGATCAAGCTTCTTTTACAGCTCATCTAGCACATAAACATATGCAATATAGCCAAACACTTTTAAGTGTGACACATTGGGATTCTCGTCTGTAAAGTATTCTTCAAGAATCATCTCATGAACTGTAGTTGTGAGAGTTATGTTCATAATATTGACAACGACCAAAAATGTTTTGGCATTCTTTTCATCCATCAATGCCAGTGCAACTTCTACAATATGCCTATTTTTTCTTTGTGCAATCCCATTTTGCTATAGAGCATATATGTAATAAGTAAATTGTCTACTTATCCCATGAGACCTCAAGAAGCTAGTAAACTCATTAGAGAGGTACTCTCCCCCTCCATCTGATCTCAAGCACTTAACTTTCAAGCCTATTTCTATTTCAACAACTGCCTTGAAAGATTTGAAGTACTCAAATATATGAGACTTTTTCTTCAAAAAGTATATCCATAGCTTCCTTGAACAATCATTAATATATGTGACAAAGTATTTATTGCCACCAAGAGATACATTATGTGTAGGCCCCCAAACATCTATATGCACAACATCAAGTATATTTATGCAAACATCTTTGTCGTGCAAAAAGGGCTGTCTTACTTGCTTACCAAACTAGCATGCTCCACATACATTGAGAGTGGAATTTAAATGTCTATGCCGAAAAGGAGTGGAATGGTGCAAATTTTACACAGAATTTAAAGGCCAATGGAAAAGCCAAAGATGCAGATTCAATGATTTTTAGTATCAGTGGAGGACGGGAACACAAATTTACACCATTGCAAAGGTTGTGGATTTTTCATAATTTTTATAACTGCCAGATTACGATAAGACGGCTTTCCAGCCATTCAAGACCTCAAGCCGGATGCACAAGATTTTTCAAATCGTGAATTAGAGGCCGGACGAAGATGAAGCAACGAAGGCCGAACATCTAAAGGGTCAAATAATGACTAAGATTTTAAAAGTAATGGCCCTTTGGGCCTTTGGGGACCCAAAGGTCCCAAATTTTTTACGAACTAGGAGGGGGGAAGGGAGGTGTTTTTTCCATGGCAGTTGATCAGAAATGGTGCATTCTCTTTCTTCACTTCGATTTTTGGGGGGTAGGGCTGCAAAGAAGCCACTCAACAGATCATGGTAATGAACTCTTCAAATTTGTTGCTCCCAATTGTTGGTTGTATCATAGGAAATGGCTGCCCAGTTTGAAATCTCAAAATCTAGTCTTTCTCTCTCTCCCTCTCTCTCCTCTTGATGCATGTTTCCATGGTTCGATCTATGAGAGAAGAGGGTAGGCTAATTGGAGAGATTTCGATTGGGAGATGATGTTGAGACATGATGGAGCGTAGATCGATGTTTGGTGGAGTGTTAGAGGCTATTAGTAAGTAGCATTAACGACCTTCCAAATACGAGATATGTGTGAAATAAAGTGTGGTTTTATGAGTAAGTCATAAATTTCATTATTTTATGATAAATCTCGGTTGAAAATGGTTGAAATTGATTGTTTTTTATTTATAATGGTCTATTCTATGAGAGATATTTAAAAAATCAGGAATAATTGATCATTAATTAATTTTTCTATAAACAAACGAAACCCGTAAATTGAGATTTTGAAGTAAATCATGGATTTTGGGGGTTTTGATGTATCAATGGTGTTCGCATGGGATGAAATGAGGGATGAAAATAATTCTCAAGTGAGTTTAATCAAACCACATTAAAAAATAGTAAATATCAATATTTATTAATAAATAAATAAATAAATAGAGAAAAATAAAAAAAAATATTTATATACTTTAAAAATAGAAAATATAATGTGTCCCTGGATATATGATATGGTTGAAGCATGAGGTTTAGCCTTAGTCTCTAGCTCTATCTTTATGTTAAAGTGAGTATTTATCACTTTTTATGAAGAAAAATACATCAAAACGCTCAGTAACCCTAGTGCACAACCTTAAACGATAGGAAGAAGAGGGGGTAATAAGTAATGATTAAATGTTGAAGCTATTTTTTAAAAATGAACTTGGCATATAGGATACATGTGGTTTGAAAATTAAAGGGTTCAATAGCATGTTCATTCTCGGTCCTAATCCTATGTAACGTAATAATTACATTTAGAATGAAAGCATGAAAATACATGGTTTCACACTATTACAATGTTGTTTTAAATGAATAAAAATGTTTAAGCACTATGAATCATTCACAGTAAGTTGCATTGTATTCAACACATTGTATCATCCTGGATGCATGGCAATTGTCTTCATAAACATTGAACCCCCACGCTAAGTGAGATATCCCAAGCCATAGGACTAGCAATCGGTTTCTTCAGGGAAGTGTTCTATGAGGATTATCTTTTATCTCTTGGAATTATTGATTAAAGAGAGGAGTATGTGTCATACGTGCTTTATGTGTTCAATGTGCATCTCGGAGCCAATCCTTAAGGTGTAGGAGAGCCATAGTGAGGCTGTAGCAATTAGCCGAGGGGTGCTCCCTGTATGTGTTTTATGTATTCTATAATACCAATATGTTTAGGGGCTCCTTGTAAGGAGTTTAAAAAGGGTTATTCGTTGGACTACAAGCCATATAAATGCGAATATTTAAATTAGAAGTTAAATCAGTGTGTAGCCTTCAAATGCTCCTGACTGCGAATCCATGAGATGTTTTGGTGGAGAATAGACACCCAGCTAGAGCCTTAGAGCCAGTGTTGGCCCGTTTTAGGTCCCGACATACTTTATGAAATTTGACAACTCTAAAAGCAAACAACCCCATAACCAATCATTGAGACTACATAAATTTCAACCTTTGCACTGCATTTGTATAACCAATACATTTATGCCATATTTTAATGTCTAAAACTACTCCTTTTTCTTTAGCCTACATAGTAGCATTCATTATAGGAATTCCAACATCTAAAGTGAACATGCAACCAACTCTACTTCCTTTTGTGACCAACTTTCACTTATCATTAAAGTCTTCTACAAAACAATCTTTTGCATTAAATCGAACTTGCAACCCTTGCTCTACCATTTGGCCAATAGACACAAAATTCTTTGTGATTGATGGCATATGTAATACATCTATTAGACTATGTGTCTAGCCATCATCCAAGGACAAGGGAACCTTTCCAATGTGTGAAATTGGGTGGCATGAATCATCACATGTCTGCACATAACCTGGATTTTGTAAGTCATGCATTTCTTCAAACCATTCAACATGACTGGTCATATGATAAGATGCACCCTAATTGACATACCATATATCATCATGTGTTCCCTTTCATATAATAGTATTTAGCATATGTTGCATAACAAAGAAGCTCATTTTTGTCTTCATTCTGTCGTGAAGACGATGCATAGTTTACTTGCTCCAATTTATTACTATAGATATCATTATTCTTAGCATAAAAATGGGTTGCAATATGACCTATTTTATCACAGTAATGGCAAACAATAGCAGAATTTTCAGAACCTTTGTTCTACCATTCATCTCTTCCTCTAGAGCTCCCCTTGCCTCTAAAGTTTCCACAACCCTTGGAAACATTCATTTCACCAGATTGTCCATTTTACCCGTTTTACTGGTTATCACCAATACGTCCTATACCACAACTACTCGAAGAGGATCTGCCACGTCCCCTTCTTGAACTTAAGTAAAATGCTTGGACATGTTCACTATTTCTTTCAAATGAGTCACCTTGCATATTGATCTCTTTGGTGATCATGCAAGAGGCCAACTCATCAAAATCTAGAAATGACTTACGTACATATATAGAAGTAACAAATAATTTCACAGCCTTCTCATTATTAAGGCCACCCAAAGTAGATATGAAACCAAATCATCATCATCGGGCATTACATCAATCATTGCTAAAGCATCTGCAATACTCCTCACCTTCAAAACATACTCATTGATAGATATTTTTCGTTTCTTCAAGGTATTCAACTCTTGCTTGAGTTGAATCTTTCGTGCCTTTATATTTACTAAAAACATATGCTCAAATACTATCCAAGCTGCATGTGAAGTTTCTGCATTCTTGATATATCCTAGCATAGTGACTGAAGATAGCCAGTACATCACCTTTTTGTCTTTTGCATTTCATTATTTCTATGCCTTTAGATCATCTGCAATCACAAGGAGACTCAACTCTCTGGCTCCTTTTCTTCACCTAAAACTAACTCATAAAGGCCGTTTTCAATGAGAAAGTTTATCATACGGAACTTCCATGAAGGGTAGTTATTCTTCTCCAGCTTCTCAATGATGGGATTTCCACTTTTCTTTGCCATTATCACAAAAAATGATACAAAATAGCAAGCACGTCTTCTACAATCTTTCACAACAAGTGCACAATAATACATCAAGCAACCCTTTTCACTAATTGCTCAACAATACATGTAATCTATAACTTGTTTGCATATAAAATGTTTGATTTCTTCTTGGCAAACACCTCAAAATTATATATTCAAAATTGCAACATATGCACCCACTTTTGATCAATACAGCCGAAATCATAGTACACGTTAAACCACTGTCCATAACCTTGGGGCTCTAAAATGGAGTCCAAAATGGCCTCAAATGTCCAAAAAATTAGTCGGAGCCCTAAAGGGTATATTTGCATAATATATAATGCTCTACCCGCACACCAAATCTCACATAAATCTGAGATTTTTACTCTGCCTTTCTTCCAATGCCTCCACATGCATTATCTAAAAGAAAGAGTGGAAGAATGGGAGAGCTTGTTACCCATTACTTGCTTTCTTGAATCCTTTCTTCTTCTCCTTCACTTCATCCTTCAAAACCAGCCTCTCTTAGTGGTGTCGCTCTGATACCATGTCAAGAACTGCATGGTGGGGGGACTTTATTGATTTGTTGCGTTAAACACACACTATACACATAAGAGGAAACTCATGCAAGAACACAAAGAAGAGAGACAAAGACCAAAATGTTTTCTATCGGTTTTTTTCTTCTTCTTCCACACACTATACAATGTACAATGTATAGATAAGATATAATATAAAAGGAAAGCGGCCTACCAACTCAAATAGTGCATAACTAACTATACTAATCAATTAACACTATAACTATGCCAGTTATAGGTAGGTTCAACAAACTAAATATAACAAGTGATAAGTTAGTGCCCATGTGAGGATCATAACGACCACTGATATGCTAAGTGTAGACATGCAGACCCATCTAGCCAAGCGGTCCATCATCAATGTCCACATGTGTTGAACTTGCCATCTCAACATTATGGCCATGTTACCCATTATATTAATGTTGCCCATGAGTATCGTGCTACCCATTTTAGCCATCATGAAGCTAAGATAACCTCAAAAGGGGGGGGGGACTAATTTCTAATACCAGGGTTTGTAGAAAAAGTACTTATTATTGACTCTTTATTCCTTTTGGACAGTTCACCCACTTCAAAGTTTCTGACGGGAAGACCTCTACTTCTAATAATACCAAGGTGTAACTTTGTATTGGTGGTTGATGGGCTACCTTGATTTGGTTCAATCACTACTATCTTTGTCTTATGAAGGCTTAACATCCATTTGAGAGAAACGAGCATTGTGAGTCTATGTAGGATTTGTTGAATTTGAGCTTGAGCAAGCATGGCCTGACTATTGAAAAGGTTTATTTGCTCAATCAAAAAATCCATCTTGGAGGGGCTATCCGAGTGGGCCATGTGATCAATGAGCTCATCCATTTTTGATACCACTTCATGATGCTTAGAGACCATGTAATTGTCCCTTAGCGTGTAATGCATCCCATGTTGTCATAGGGTTTGATTGAGGGCACTATAGGTTTTCCATTTGGGCAACTCTTTCTCAAAGTCATCACCATGTAGCTCTTTGATTATAGGCTCTCTAGCATCCATAATATCTATCTATAAATTACCTTGGGCCTTGTCCTTACCTTTATTTCTTGCCATTCTAGGTGTAGTCAACTAAACCCACTATCATTAAAATGAGGTAACTTTTGATAGGTAACTCCCATTGGGGTACTTTTTTATTCAAATCAAAGAGGGAAATGTCATCTACGAGATAATGTAAAAAATTATGAAAAAAATATTCAAAATTTTCTATATTTCAATTTATGTAGCTATATAGGGCTATCTATAACCCATCCCACTAGACTCGCAGGCACAAAAACTATAATATCTTCCCACCCATTGTTTTTCTTTTAGGAAAATTTTCAACTTCTAGGCTAACAATATGGGTCCTCGAACAAATTAGCTAAAAATTAGGGTTATTTTTTAGTCCCCAAAATCATAATGATCACCTAAAATGGAAAAATTTGGCATAAAATTAGAGACTTGGCAGAATGTACCTAAGAAGAATAGGTATGGTCAACATTGTCAAAAGGTGGGCCGTTTTGACGACGAGTGTCCTTTGATGAAGTGATGCCTTACCTTAATATGATTTTTCTTTGTATGAAAGACATGGTTTTAATGGAACTTTGACTGTCATAATATAATGCAATGGTTATTTCTATAGAGAAAAATTATTAATATCCATAAACATCCATACAAAAGTATATACCAACATGTGATAAGGTATTTCTAAAGTTGAGGACTTTGTCGCCAAATATAAATGATCAATTTTTGAAGAGATGTCCCTTTTTAAAAAAATTAATGTTCTTAACCATGGCTTCCATTGGGGAGATTTTTATTCAAAATGAAGGGGAGTTTGCAGTTATTGATAGGAGCAAACTTGCAATTTCCGTAAGTGGATTACTCTAGCAATCTTGAAATTTCTACACCTAGCGCAGTGCTTGTCTTGACCCAAATTTGCATTGTTTCCATACCTCAGAGGACTAAAAAGCGTATGCCATGGCATGATCATCATAAAAGACATACTCAATACCATGTACATGCATGTGAGGTGTACATCAATGAGCAAACATATGCATGCAATCTCAACCTAGATTTTGGATTACATACATCTCCCATTCACTGTATACATCCCTAGTTTGGCCTTATGTCAAGTATATTTCCTTCAAGATTTGGGATTTTTTCTAATGCATCTACTCCTACACACAAATATTGAGTTTTGGATCACCAGCAGGAGGTAAGTAAATTTCCTCTTAGACTGGATTGTGCACCCCTTTGGGGTCTTTACTAGCAAGGGAGAGTCATCTCACTCTTGTCTTGCCACCTCTCTTAGCATCATACTTTTACTCAGCTGGTATGTATATGTGGAAGATATATTTAATTAAGGAAACCATCATGAAATGCATATAGGAAGAAAATTTCGGGTCTTTTCATGAAGTGCATGAAATGGACAATGGATTGGGTGGGAGAGAGGCTTATCTTAGCAGAGTCGAATGACTCACTAGATACCAACTTACCCTTTTACAATGGCTATATAGTTTCTTTATGATCAAATCAACAAGCACACCATAAGAGAATGTTATGGCTAAGCATCATCCAATGAATGGATTTTCCATTACTAATCTTATTCCTCATGCGATAGAAAGAGGAATCATGCTACTACTTTTAGTTCAACAACATTCACTCAATGAAAAGAATCTAATTACAAAGCAAGCTCTTTGCTAAAACTCTCACACCGTTGCTCCAAATCTAGTCTTCAATAGCTCAATAGATTCTATTTTTCATCAGGTTTCCAATGACATGTTACATGATAGTTTTGGGAAACTTAAATATGTTTTTTTGGAGTCATTGCCCTTACATTAGTTCTTTGCATCAAGGTTTGTTGCATGTTAGGATCCTTAGAACCAAGAAAAAGGTGCATAGTGAGGGAGACCTCTATAATAGTAATCGACGTGCACCTCAACAACAAGAATTATGACTTTCAAATGGAACAATATTTGTGGAAGAGGCATTAGGATGGTAAATTTACTATCAATATTGTTATGAATTTGAAAAACTATATGCCAATTATCAAATCAAATCTGGTGATCTTGTTTGTTGTTCTTCTGACATTCCAAGGCAATTCAAGGAACTCACTTCTTCAAAGAATCTGTACTGAGGCAGCCCTTTCTGTACTATTGTACGAGGACTCCTTATGAATGGAGTGACATCCTCCCTAGCTAGAACTGTATCCAGTCCAATACCACATGTATGAAACTAGGTCACTTTCAATCTTCTTTGAGTCAACATACCATCGTAGATGGGGGTTTTAATGGTGTACAACAATAAGTGTAGGGCATTCATTGTGTTAATGAACCAGAGATGGATGGGTCTTGGGGTGGCAATATAAGCGTTGTATTCAAGGCTCTCCTACCACCTAAAGTTTGAACAAGCTTAGATGGACTCACTCTATCCATAGAAGGTAGGTTGAACAACCAATCAAGTGAGCTATACACGGTGGGATTCTAAGGATGGATCACCTCAACTAGGTGCAAGGGGTACTATAGCTATTGAGAATACACACAACATTATTTTCCCATTTTCAAGGCCTTATGGTCAAAGAGCAGTATTGAAGTCTGGACAGTGTATAGGGGTGTAGCATCCTGCCCTTGGAACATTTACAGACTAGTTGCTACTATAAACAACCTTTTGTGAAGCATGTCATCTCATTTTGATAGATCCTCACATAGAGAGGCTACCCTTGGAAAAATTTCAACCACTGCCTTTTGTGATACCATTGAAATTTGTGGATATTGGAAGCCTAGAAAATATCAAAGGAAAGCATAGTATTGGGTACTTGTTCTAGTTGTGCTATTGGCTTACATGATGTTGCAAATGAGGGGAAATTTCCATCCTTGACAGCAATTGATGTGATGTTGGACCCCAAGAAGAGGAGAAAGGTGTAGCTCAGGAGCTCCTCAGGAGTATGCTATTGCAGAGCTTACTGTGCCTCCACTTGCTATTGCAACTCCTAATAAGTGACCACAAGAAGCAAGCACTACCAAAAATTGGAAACCAAAAGTAGCTTGTTGTTGCAACTCCTACTCAAGATTGGATAGTTCAAGCTATGGCATTGTGGAAGTTTGAATGGGTGATGATTTGATGGTGTGGAAAAGAGGTATGTATGATTTTTTTTTCTATTTTTCATAATAGGTAATTGTATTAATTACAAGAGCATTGTTAATTCTGTGTGTATCTGTGTGTGTGTGTGTGTGCATGCACGTGCGTACATATGCCCCCTCAAGATTCAGCTGTAAGTGGTGTGGTGGCCAACATTTCCCTAGGAATTGTCTAAATGTCAAATGTGATAGTTGCGAAAAGTCTGGCCACTTGCTACTACCTATTGGAGTAAGATTATTTCTCTCCAACAAGGAAGTAAACTGCCAGGTCCAGTTAACCATCACACACAACGGAATAATCTCCAGCAAGATGAGGGACCAAGAAAAATACTGCAGTGAGGAAAAACTATTCTAGAGGAGTTGCTCATGGCAGTGGGTGCCCCCTCAAGAATCGGCTGTAAGTGGTGTGGTGGCCAACATTTCCCTAGGAATTGTCCAAATGTCAAATGCGATATTTGCAAAAAGTCTAGCCACTTAGCTACTACCTGTTGGAGTAAGATTAGTTCTCTCCAACAAGGAAGTAAATTGCAGGTTCAGTTAACCATCACGCACAAGGGAATAATCTCCAGCAAGATGAGGGACCAAGACAAATACTGCAATGAGGAATAACTATTCTAGAGGAGTTGCTCAAGGCAGTGGAGTCAGTCTTATTGAGGCTATTCTCTCCAACAAGGGAGTAAACAGCTAGGTCTAGTTAACCATCACGCACAAGGGAATAATCTCCAGCAAGATGAGGGACCAAGACAAATACTGCAACGAGGAAAAAATATTCTAGAGGAGTTGCTCATGGCAGCGAAGTCAGTCTTATTGAGGCTATATGTGTCAATGACGCTCAAAATTCTAATCTACGAGCCGTAACAAGAGATCAAAAGATTAAAGAGGGTGATAAAGAAATTGTAAAACCTATCAAGGGAAACCTGTTGAGAGTGGAAAAAGACTGAATTTTTGACTGATTTTTTTAATTTTTAAGGTCTGAATGATTGAATTTTTGGTGGATTTAGAGTGATGTATGATTGTTAATGGAAGTATTTGAGAGTGTTTTGGATGATATTGATTATGTTTTGGAAGTTCATGATGATTTTCAGTGGAGATATGAGGTTCTATGATGTTCTGATTGGTTCTGTATACCTTCTGTATAGCTTCTATTTTGTTTTGATTGTCTTCTATATGAAGCATGGATTGATGATTGATGAATATTGAGATCTTGTGAAAGCTTATTGAATAGTTTTTTAGAGTTTGGAATGGTTCGAGTGTGAGTTTTGAGGTTTTGATGACCTTCTGTAACCTTCTGTAGATCTTCTGTAGAGCTTCTGTCTCTATTCTGTAACTGTACTGTAACTGTTCAGTACATTACCTTCTGTATAAGTGTTCTATAGAATGTATGTATGACTTTGGGAAAGTTTTCTAACATTTGGAAAGGATGAATCTAAGTTCCAAAGAGCTAAAAGAAGTGGAAGAAATAGCTGCTGAAGACTGAAGAGAAGACTAAGTGACAGTGGCAGTAGTGAGCTCTGAAAAGACACTGTAGTGGCTCTGGTGACTCTTCATATCATACATACCTCTTGGGAGGTGCATCCACGACCTAAGAAGGATTATTGAGGGTTATTATGAGAGTATTGTAGTGAGGATATGATGTACTATTGATGGAGAGAGAGAGAGAGTCAGAGATAGTCAATTCTATCAAAACAGTGTGATTGTATATAAGGGATTGTGATGCCAGGAGGCATATTCCACGGTGGATTCCGTGAGGTTTTACGGTGGATTCCGTAAACTTAGATGACCGGGGCTCATACGCAAAGAGGATTCTTTGTGCGAGAAGTTGATGGGGACGCCTGTCCTTTTCGGGCGTTTCATTAATTTAGTGTGTACATGGGTGATTCCATAGCGGGTGATTCCGCAAAATGCATATTAAATTAATAAACGTTTATGAGTTTAGAGTGCGCACTCGTAATAAATTAAGGTTAGGATTTATTTCTAACCAGTTGATTTATTTATGTAGCTGAAGACTGCTAGGTATTCACTTTTGTCGGTTTAATTGTGTTATTTTACTAACGATTGTGAATGCTTCAGTTGATGTGTAGAGATAGCAGCAGTGGCGGAGGAAAGCATTGGAGTCTAGCGGGTTTTCGACCTTTGGACTATATTTTGATAGGCGCCACGCCTATATTTTGTAATGTGTATAGAGACATTGATTATTTATTATTATTTTGTATGCGTTTATGCGCCTGGATATGTTATTTCTATTTGGACATTGAGATTGGGCGTGCCAGACTCTATGGGCACCGTCCATTAGCTTTATTTTCTTATTTTTGGTAGAAAGCAAACTCAAAAGCTAAAAGCTTGTCATATTTTTGTAATTGGGCTATTTTTGAGCATGAAGATTGGAAATATACATTAAATACATGCTTTGTGAAGCGCTCACACTAGGCATGGGGGAGATTGAACCCAATTTGTCTCTTGCCTCATGTCGTGCTTGCTTTTACATGGGTTTTTGTGCTAAAAAGTAGAGTACTTTGTTTTTGGGGACCTTCCGGGATTCACCACGTGAGCTATCTGCGACCGATCTGCGCACCAGTGGTATCAGAGCGGAGCAGAGATCAAGAGCTTCCAATCGCTACCAATCTCGGGCGAAGGCGGAGCTCCAGGAACAAACGGCCTCTACAGTCAATCTCGTCGCGAACCGTCAATACAGGCAGACTTCTGGCGATCAAGAACCCCTATTTCCACTGTCAGATCGCGAAGGACCAGGCTCTGCAGGCGGAGGACCACTCAAACACCTCCTTCATCAAGTCGTGGAGTTACAAAGATAAGCTCCATTATTTTTATCAATATTTTTTTCAATAAAGCTTAGAGAAAGCTTAAGAAGCTTATTAAGCTTCCAAAATTCAAATCGATTTGCAGAACGGCCCCCCCCTTCACGAAAAAACGGCGGCCTCTGCTAGTCCTCCTTAAGCCCTTAATCACTTAAGCTTAAGCTTAACTACTTAAGCTTAAGGCTTTTTGCAAGTTACATAGGGTAGAGAAGTCGATATACTCCGGGTCACGCACTCCAGAAGTCAAGTTCAGTAAGTCACTTGCAATCAAGTTTTGCAAGTTCTGCAAGTCGGCCTAAGTCCAGCAAGTCCACAACTCTGCAAGTCTGTTAAGTCTGCAACTCTGCAAGTCAGACTAAATCAGAACTGACTAGTGCTTAAAACTCATAGAAGACTTGTTCGTATGCAAAAACTCTGAACTGGAAAGTTGTTCCCAGCAAGCTATTCTACCTATCTACAAGTTCGTTGAAGTACTTTCAGAAAACGGAGACAGAAATATTGCAGAATTACTGAAAATTGAAGAAGAAAATACCCAAAAATACATAGCCTTGTAACCCCAAATTTGAGCTACGCTCATCCCGCTAACTGATTTTGAGTGAGAAAGGTTTGTTGAGTTTTACAAGATGACTACCCCACATAAAGATGATCCTATGGCTGAAGACGACCTACCCGAGCCTACCATGGAACAAAAGCTGGATCTTATCATGCTGCAATTGGAAGAAGAGCGAAGAGCTAGGCAAGCCTTGCAAGCGCAATTGACAAAGCTACAAGGAGTGTCCACTGACAAAGAAGAACCTCAAGCTGAAGATTTGATTCGTCGTACCATCGACGCCACTCTTGAAGCACAAACCATCCGCAAGGAATCCAAGATAAGTAAACAAAGTTTCAAGTTTCGCACTTTCAATGGCATAAGAGAACGAAAGACTGTTTTATCATTCATTAGCCAGTTTGATGACTATTTCCATGAGGAAACTTATCCCGAGAAAGATAAAATCAAGTGTGTTACTAATCATCTGATAGACAGAGCATCACTTTGGTGGACTATAGTCCGCAAGAGCATAGAATGTCCTACTACATGGGAAGATTTCAAGAAGAAGTTCATGCAAAATTTCCTTCCACCGCAATTTCATGAGAAGGCTATCAAGCAATGGGATTTACTTCAACAACGCGATCGTGAGCCTATTCCACAGTATACAGAGCGTTTTTGGAATGCACTCCTATAGCTACGCATGCTTGAAGACGTACCAGAGACGACACATAAGCGGAAGTACATGTCTGGACTTCTTGGACATTACTACGCTGAGGTGAATATGTTCAAGCCTGCTACCCTTGAAGATGCCATCTCCTTAGCTCACGACACTGAAGATAAGTTACGTGGAAGAGATCGACGACCACAGCCATTCCAAGCAAACGGTAATTATGGATCTAAACAATTCAATTCCAATTTCAGAAGGTTTAATCCAGGTCATTTTTCATCACCATCTTTCCGCAAGAATTGGCCTAAACCACCTGCATTACCATCCACTGTCAATCCAAATCCTAAGCCTATTCAACAAGCAAATCCAAATATACCCAGACTCCCAGCCATTGCAAATAATGTGACCAAAGCCAAGCCCATAGTATGCTACAAGTGTCACCAACCAGGGCATCTCGCAGCAAATTGTCATTCAAAGAAGCCATCAGCACATATCAACTACCTTGGAGCTATGGACGAAGACGAGCATGAGGATATGCCGGATTTCACTGAAGAAAAAGATGATCCTACTACTACTTCCGACACTTTACCAGGTATGCCTACTTCACATTCATTGTTGACTATGAAATGTATGGTGCACGGAAAAGAAAGAACTATATTGCATGATGACGGTAGTACCCATGACTTTATTTCAGCAAAATTGGTAAAGGAATTGAAACTGCATACTGTACCTACGCACTATCGCATAAAAGCTGCATTTTTAGGCACTAGGTACAATGGCACACAAGAAGTTCAAGATTTAGAAATTCAAATTGGTTCATATATTGAAAGAAGAAATTTCTTAGTTGTCCCATTACAGTCTAGCGACATTATTCTAGGAATGCCATGGAGACACCAACATAATCCCAATATAGATTATTCCACACACACAATGAATATTAATTTTCAAGGAAAATCTATTACATTATTTGGTATGCATGCATCTCATATTTTTCCACTGCTTTCGCATACTCAAGCAAAACGTGCACTACGCAAGAACACTAAATCATATCTCATTTGGGTGAATGAATTGCACGCAAAAGAAACTCATATGCACCCTCAGCATAAGGAATTTCTTGCATATTTTAAGGACTGTTTTGTAGAAGACCTACCACCAGGTTTACCTCCATCATGTCCAGAAGACCATAAGATTGACCTAATACCTGGCACACAACCACCTTGCAAAGCCCCATATAGGCACAATCAAATAGAGCAAAAAGAAATCCAGAGTCAAGTTGAAGAATTACTAAATAGAGGCTTAATTCGACCTAGCAGTTCTTCATTCGGTGCACCTGTGCTCCTAGTCAAGAAAAAGAATAATACTTATCGAATGTGTATTGACTACCGAGCATTAAACAAGATCACTGTAAAGAATAGATATCCTATACCTAGAGTTGATGACCTTATGGACAAACTGCAAGGATCTTCTATATTTAGTAAAATTGACCTTAAGTCTGGATATCATCAGGTGAGGCTTGATAGATCCGACATATTTAAGACTGCATTCAGGACACAGTTTGGCCATTACGAATTCTTAGTCATGCCATTTGGATTAACTAATGCACCTGCTACTTTCAGTAGAATGATGAACCGTATTTTTCTAAAATATCAATATTGTGTCATTGTTTTCTTTGATGATATTTTAGTGTTCAGTCAAAGTGAAAAAGAGCATTATGAGCATTTATCATTAGTTTTTCAATTACTGAAAGAAAATCAATTGTTTGCAAATCCTGACAAGAGTGAATTCTTTAAGACAGAAATAGAATATCTAGGTCATATTGTATCAAAAGAAGGAATAAAAGTTGATCTTAAGAAAATTGATGCAATATTGCATTGGCCTGTTCCTAAAAATGTACATGAATTACGCTCATTCCTTGGTCTTGCTAGTTTCTATAGGAAGTTTGTACGTAATTTCTCATTACTTGCTTTACCACTGACCAAACTTCTTAAGAAAGGCATTGTTTATCAATGGACTGAAAACCAGCAGAAATCCTTTGATTTACTCAAACGTGCATTGACCAATGCCCCTGTTCTACAATTGCCTGACTTTAACAGACCATTCTTTCTAGTTGTGACTGATGCTAGCGGATCAGGAATAGGAGCCGTGCTAATGCAAGACAACCATCCAATAGCATATTCTAGTTCTAAGGTGAAACCCTCTGAGCTTAAATATTCCACTTATGACAAGGAACTCTTAGCAGTTGTACAAGCATTAAAACAATGGAAGCATTATTTAATGGGTTCAGAATTCATGATAAAGACCGACCAGCAAAGCATTAGACATCTACTTAGCCAACCCCAAATTTCTGACCGTCATATCAAATGGGCTTCATTCATTCAAAGTTTCCATCCTATCATTCAATACCAACCTGGAAAAGAAAATGTAGTTGCTGATGCATTAAGTAGAAGACCTGCAATTCATAACATTTCTATCATATCTTTTGATTCTTTAATTGCTATGAAAGACACATATCACCAAGATATTACTTTTCATTCTGATTGGCAAAAATTAGTTCAAAATAATTTCATTCATGTTGATTCATTGTCATATAATGATGGGTTCATGTTCTTTGAAAAGAGACTGTGTGTTACTATTCCATTCCGATTTTTTGTTTTGAATGAAATTCATTGTCCCCCATATCAAGGTCATAGAGGTATCATCTCTACATTACGCATGTTAACTGAAGATTTTTATTGGCCGCATATGGATGTAGATGTATCTAATTTTGTCTCTGAATGTTTGATTTATCAAAGAATAAAAAGACATCATGGTAAACAGTATGGGTTATTAATGCCTTTATCTATTCCATCTAAACCTTGGGAACATATATCTATGGATTTCATTACTGGCTTACCAAATACTAAATCTAACCATGACATGATTTGGACAATTGTAGATAGATTTAGTAAGCAAGCATATTTCATTGCATGTAAGAAAACTTTAACAGCATCACAAGCAGCACAGTTATTTTTGAAAACTGTTTTTACTAACCATGGATTGCCGAAAGTGATTATTTCAGATAGAGATTCTAGATTTTGTAATAATTTTTGGATTACACTATTTGCAAATCTAGGCACAAAGATTGATTTCTCATCTGCATTTCATCCAGAAACAAATGGACAAACAGAAGCCACAAATAGCACCATTCTAGATCTTTTACGTGCATACACTATCTCTAAACCTCAGACATGGGATACTCATTTACATTTATTACAGTTTGCATATAACAATACACCGCACACATCTACAAAGAAAGCACCTTTTGAAGTTATTTATGGATATAGATTATCTACACCTGTTGCCTCTTTGTCTAATAGAATACAAAGTGCCGATGATATTGCTGTTATGCATAACACTATTTTTGATGAGGTCAAGGATATGATTGCTAAAGCCCAACAATCATATACCAAACAAGCCAACAAGAAAAGACAAGCCATGAATTTCAAAGTTGATGATTATGTTTGGCTTAGAATAGAAAAGCGTAGACTGCAAAGTGTAGATAGACATCCAGTTGTCAAATTAGCTCATAGATTCTACGGACCATTTAGAATCATTCATAAGATTAATGACAATGCATTCAAGTTAGAACTGCCATCCCATTGGAAAATTCATAATACATTTCATATTAGTTTATTGAGACCATTTAGAGGGAAATTACCTATCCACCCTGTCTATGAAAACCCACCTTTACTAGAAGAAGAGACTGAAATACTTGAACCAGAAGCCATTATAGACACTGACTACATGACCACTAGAACTGGCCGAAGGTATTCTAGATATCTAGTAAAATTTAAGAACCATCCTGTAGAGGAACCACAATGGATGCACACTAGAGACTTAAATGCTTTCCCCACTCTGTTAGCTCCACATTGAGCTAATAGCAATTGAGGTCAATTGCTATCCCACCCCGGGGGTATGATGCCAGGAGGCATATTCCACGGTGGATTCCGTGAGGTTTTACGGTGGATTCCGTAAACTTAGATGACCAGGGCTCATACGAAAAGAGGATTCTTTGTGCGAGAAGTTGATGGGGACGCCTGTCCTTTTCGGGCGTTTCATTAATTTAGTGTGTACATGGGTGATTCCATAGCGGGTGATTCCGCAAAATGCATATTAAATTAATAAACGTTTATGAGTTTAGAGTGCGCACTCGTAATAAATTAAGGTTAGGATTTATTTCTAACCAGTTGATTTATTTATGTAGCTGAAGACTGCTAGGTATTCACTTTTGTCGGTTTAATTGTGTTATTTTACTAACGATTGTGAATGCTTCAGTTGATGTGTAGAGATAGCAGCAGTGGCGGAGGAAAGCATTGGAGTCTAGCGGGTTTTCGACCTTTGGACTATATTTTGATAGGCGCCACGCCTATATTTTGTAATGTGTATAGAGACATTGATTATTTATTATTATTTTGTATGCGTTTATGCGCCTGGATATGTTATTTCTATTTGGACATTGAGATTGGGCGTGCCAGACTCTATGGGCACCGTCCATTAGCTTTATTTTCTTATTTTTGGTAGAAAGCAAACTCAAAAGCTAAAAGCTTGTCATATTTTTGTAATTGGGCTATTTTTGAGCATGAAGATTGGAAATATACATTAAATACATGCTTTGTGAAGCGCTCACACAAGGCATGGGGGAGATTGAACCCAATTTGTCTCTTGCCTCATGTCGTGCTTGCTTTTACATGGGTTTTTGTGCTAAAAAGTAGAGTACTTTGTTCTTGGGGACCTTCCGGGATTCACCACGTGAGCTATCTGCGACCGATCTGCGCACCAGATTGAGAGAGAGAATTATGATGAATAATATGTGATTTATTTCCATTCAAAGATGGCGTATTCCCTTGTTTCTTTGTTCTATTGATGGATTTTGTGAAGATTTTGAAGAATATTGTTGATTCTATCAAATCTGTGGGAGATATCTACTATGATGCTACGTGAAGATTTGTTGTTTTCTTTGTTTTGATGATCAAAAGAATGAAATAAAAGCTTGTTGATATTACAAGATAGATTTTCTTGCAAGAGAATTCCCTTTTCCTTGGTGTTCCTCTTGGAGCTCCATGTTTTTGTGCGCAGCCGGGGAAACTTGCCATCAATAAGCAACGGAAGATGCTGAAAATGAAGGAAATGGCATTGCCAAGAAGAGAAGAACTCAATGGATGTTTGTAGGTTCCTTCTTCCACTAAAGAGTTGGAATTTCTCATAATAAAAACCACTTTCCACAAGAAGTTCATCCCACAATGGCGGAAACATATCATCATCATGATGCATGCTCTATGTGGTGGGCTATTTCCTCTTCCTGTTGAAGCAGCAGAAACTTGCATCTTGGTGGCAAACTGTTTGGGAACAAACTCAAGAGCAGAAACAGAGAGAATGACCATCCATGGAAGATTTGACATTCATTGAGAAGTTTCCAGACATCATCAAGTGGGAGATTGTGAAGAATCTTCAGGAGTCTTGGTCTGTAGAGGTTCATGAAGACAAAAAGGAGAAAAGTTGGAATTTGTTCGTGGATGCTCAACAGCAAGATACATGGGATGCTTGGTGCACTGATAATCTTCTGTTTGTTCAATTAGCAACCCATTGAAAGTTGGTAGACAGAGTGTTTTTCACAACATACACTGTTGAAACCCTCAGAAGCTGGCATTATTATAATGACGCAACAACGATCCTAAGAAGAATGAGTTTTGATACTTTTAGAACAGAATATCTTCTCCTCTGTAGTGGTTTGAAAGCTAAATTCAGAGATGTTGAAAAGAAGGAAGTAGAGGATATGTTGGCTAGAGAATCCCTCAGAGACTGAAGCCCTCTCTGATACTATCCTGTTGAGTTCAGACCAACTGGTTGAAGCCAACCCCCTGATGAATGACGCAATAAAGAGGCAAGTGTTGGAACGAGTCCAGAGGTACGTGAGAAGAGAGAAGGCAAAAATCAAAGCTGAGAACGAGCTCGATAGGAGAAGCTTCCTTTGACGCCCTAAAAGCACTCTTTATAGAAGTCCCCATGGCGACTCAAGGTCCCCTTCCTAGTTAGATTCATCCTGGAAATATTGATGATAGGCCAGCAAATGTAGTCCCATTGCCAGTTTTTAAGGGAGAGTACAATGAAGACCCTGATCTTCATGTAGCAGAGTTTATGGTAGCATGTGTGGCTAACAATGCCAGAACCCCTAAGCACTGGTTAGCAATATTCCCCGCCACTTTCAAGGGCGCAGCGTTTTAGTGGTATAAGAGACAAGCAGCAGGAACTTTTGGCACATGGGACGACCTAAAGTTGGCCTTCCTCACTAAATTCAGGCGTGAAGGTTTTGAAGAGCGGATGCGAGAGGAGTTCATCAACCTAAGTCAGTCCTCTGGAGAAAGAGTAGAAGCTTATGTCTCGCTAATGGAATCCATCCTGAAGACATGGACTAACCATCATTTGGATGAAGGTATCTAGAAAGGAGTGTTTCTCAGGGGCCTACAATCAGAAGTTCGCAAGTTTGTGGAATTGAGAAGACCAGTCAATCTACAAGTTGTAGTTGAAGGTGCAAGATTGTATGACGAAGTTGAAGCAAGGCTATCAATGACTCCAGGAAGAGGAGTCTTACCTCCTCCTATGCCTGGAATGGTATACCCATCAAATGCGGTTCCAGGGATAGTTCCCTACCCCTATCCCCAGATGCAAGCAGTGCCACAGTATAGTGTATCTAATCCAGTGTGGTCACCGCAGACGATAGTGCCTCAGATGATGGTTCAACCACAACAATAGTGACCTCAAACAGTTCCTCCAATGGCGACTCAACAACAGTGGAATCCTACCAACTGGAATCAACAACCCCAAGTCTCAACAGGAGCTCTGAATCAGAACCAGAAGAGAGGACCTTTTGGATCTACCCAACTAGTGTATGCAATAATTACAACCCTACAACAAGCATTGTAGGAGAAGGTGAATACCGCCAATATATCCACTTCTGCAGGAGCCTGAAGAGATGTGATGCGGTCAAATACTTGGTGTGGAAAGTATCAGCAAGCGGGACATTTAGCCACTGAATGTACCCAAAAGCCAACCATTCCTGGAGCCTTCTGTTCTTACTATTTGCGGAAGAACCATACAAAGGATATTTGCTCTCTGAAAGAGATGCATGAACGAAGACAGAAGGATGAAAATGCAAGATTCAACTTGCTGGAATCTAAAATGACAACATAGGATATTGGACCCAAGCCTAGAGAGTTTGGTCCTAATTTTGGTCCAAGGAGGTTTCCCTCTCAAAGTTACAGAGGACGACAGTCTGGCAGTGGTCAAAGATCTAAGGTGAAGTGTTACAGATGCGGAGAAAAGGGACACATTTCACCAAATTGTCCAAATCCCAAAAGGTCAGCGGATTACAAGTCCTTATGCAGTCGATGCAAAGGAGAAGGCCACACTACAAAGGACTGTCCCAATCCACCCAGCCCCTGTAAATGCCAATGTCATTGATAGCCAACAGAAGGTACAATAACCTGCTTCCAATTTGGTCGAGTTGGAAGTTGCCGTTGTGATGCGCACCAAGAAGAAGGAATCGGTGGTTCAGAATGGAAATGACTCACCTGCCAAGACTGTGAAGTTCAACCTACTTGTAGAGGGACAGAGTAGTACAGAACAGTACAGTACAGTACAGAGCACTAAAGTGCCACAGAAGGATACAGAGACAGTCCTAGAGACATGACCAGAGGCCCAAGAGATAGATGATAGAGAAGCACTTTCGGAAACAGAAGAAGTGTCGATGTTGCAATTGTTAGAAGAAAAATGAAAGATGAAAATGTGTGTAGCCCCATTTCCCAGTCGGTTGGAGAAGCCTATGGATCCTATTAAAGATTATGACTTGGTCAAAGACCTAGATACTTTTAAACCAAACTTAACATTCCGACAGTTGTTGCTAATGCTGTCTCCGAGCTGCCAAAGAGATTCAAAAGCAACTTGACACGAAGGCGTGGACTAAGGATCGCTCTTTCAACAACGACCAAGACCAATAATGCCTCGGAACCTGTAAAGGAAGTAGATGTGGCTAATGCTTTTTTAGATCTTGGACCCCAAAGATTAGTGTATGGATAGAAGGATGCTTCATTTTAGATGCATTGATTGATGGAGGCTCATCAGTAAACATAATGACGGATGTCACCATGAAGGACTTAGGGTTGCAAGGAATTCAACCTACATAGTGGCTTATCAAGATTGGCAGACCAAAGTAGAGTCAAACCGTTGGGCATCCTCCCATATGTAGAAACAACCCTTGCAGGAAGAGACTACTGGCTGACATATTTGGTGGTCAAACCAAATTCTTATGGGACCTCATACCCTCTGCTATTGGGAAGACCTTGGCTTTTTGAAGCAAGAGCCAGGATAGACTGGTTCAAAGGAACCCTAACCCTAGGCCAAGGACCCAATAAAGTGGTGTTAAAGCTGTATGGATCGCGAAAGGCAATGGATCCACATCCATTGAAGTCATAACTGACTCCTCTAACGAGGTAACAGATGGTACATCAGGAGATGAAGAGGATGTTAAGCAAATCTTTCCTAAGAAAATGGAGGCACAGTCCCTAACAGTGGGCATTGTAAGCCAACTGCCAAGGGAAGTAAAATCCTTGACCATGGGTGAATATCTCCTACCTCAATTAGAATTAAATTTTGAAATCACCTCTGACAGTGAAATAGAAGTATGGATGTACTGTTCTCCCTGTTACATGACAGTTCACAGAGACAAAGCAGAGTCAGTACAGAGACAGTACAGTTACAGATCAGAGACAGTACAGAGACAGAGCAGATACTAAGTGTCTACAGAACAGAGAGAGAGCAGATACAGAGACAGTAACAGATACAGAGCCAGAACCAGAAGCAGAAGTAGAGTCAAAACTAGTGACAGAAGTAGAAGCAGATGCAGAGGCAAACGATCTGTTCTTCTCCTACAAAGCCTCTATAGAGGCCGAGGCAGAGCCTCCAGAAAATAAGAATGAAACTGATGAGGAAGAAAATAAAGTAGGCTATGGAAGCGCAGATGAAGAATTTCCTTTGATAGAGGATGATCTGGTTGATGTCCCTATAGAGACCTCAGAGGCCGAATATCTCAGGGTACTGGATGGAATGACCATGGTTCCGTTTTGGTTAGTCAATGGACCCCAAAGTATGCAGAATCTGTATAAGAAATGGATTAAAGGCGTAAAAATTAAGTTCACTAGTGGCTCCTGTCGCCCTGGCTGTTAAGTCCAAAGAAAAGATGATGATGATGCCCCCTGCCAACAGAAGCCCAAGCCCTCAAAGTCACAACCTGTGGCAGGTCCATGCTATATGACATTCCTGGACGCATCCTCTGAAGATGAAGCCTTGAGTCCTGAAGAGGTCACCACTCAAGCAAAAGCAAATAAGGCTCTGATACCCTTTCAGCAATTTAAACAGACGAATGAGTCATCTGTTCAGAAGGAGGACACTCGTTCTAGTGGGACATCAGACGAGGATACGACTCTCTTGAAGGAGTTAGACCTCTACTCAAAAGCAATTCGTGGGACATTTATCCACGAAGTGGAAGGTGAAAGACAAGTAACGTTCTTGGATGCTGAGGGTACTGAACATCACCTGAAAGTGGGTCTCAATCTTCCAGAAGAAGAACTAGTGGTCCTTCATGACCTACTAAAGGATAACTTAGATGTGTTCACTTGGTCCTACAAAGACCTAAAGGGGATTGATCCTACAGTATGTCAACATCACATTGATTTAGAGCCCGATACCAAACTTGTAAGGCAAAGACAAAGATGGATGAATCCTAATTACTCTGCTCTAGTGAAGGCCGAATTGTTGAAACTTCTTGAAGCAGAGTTCATTTATCCCGTGGCTAACAATGAATGGGTTTTGCCCATTGTGGTAGTACCCAAGAAGAACGGGAAGCTCCGAATATGTGTTGACTTCCGAAAGCTCAATTCGAAGACGAAGAAGGATCACTTCCCTATCCCTTTTACAGACCAACTGTTGGACACAGTGGCAGGCCATGAGCTGTATTCCCTCTTGGATGGATTCATGGATATAACCAAGTCCAAATCGTAGAAGAGGACCAATCTAAAACAACCTTCACCACAGAATGGGGGACGTATGCCTACAAAGTGATGCCATTCGGGCTCTATAATGCTCTTGCCACCTTCCAACGAGTAATGATGGCGGTCTTCCAGAACCATCTGCATGATTTCATTGAGGTATATCTTGATGAATTCTGTGTTTATAGTTTCATCCGTGAGCACTGGGGACACCTAGAGCAATGTTTTGACAGATGCCGAGAGTATGGGATTTCTCTCAACCCCGACAAATGTGTCTTTGGTGTCTCCTCAGGAGTTTTGTTGGGCCACATTGTCTCTGCACAAGGAATTGCAACAGACCCGGCAAAGATTGAAAAGATTGCTGCCTTAACAGCACCCACCAACCTCAAACAGTTGAGGGGATTCCTAGGCCATATGGGTTACTACAGAAGGTTCATAGCCCATTTTGCAAAAAAGGCAACCCCCTTGCACAAGCTTCTGAGGAAATATGTAGAGTTTATTTGGATGGAAGAATGTGAAAAAGACTTCAACACTCTGAAGCAGTGTCTGATTGAAGCACCCATCCTGCAACCTCCTTATTGGACGAAGGAGTTTCATGTACACACAGATGCATCAGTTGAAGGGCTAGGTACTGTCCTATGTCAAAAGGGCTCCTCGAAATTAGATCAACTGATATATTATGCAAGCCGAAAGGTCATTGATAGGGAACGGAACTACACAATGACAGAGCATGAGTGCTTGGTGTTTGCCCTTGAGAAGTTTCGCCACTACCTACTGTCTACCCACTTTAAATTTTATGTGGATCATGAGGCCCTGTCCTTCCTGATGAACAAAGCAGACGTGAAAGGACGAATGATGAGATGGCTCCTTCTATTCCAGGAGTTCGACTTTGAGGTAATTACCAAACCTGGTCGTTCCCATGTTCTAGCTGATCATCTGTCGTGTATCCCACAGACTCCAGACGAGGAGCAGGATGATCCAGACCTCCCTGATGCTTCCCTATTCCTGGTAGAAACTATAACCCCCTGGTATGCAGACATTGCCAATCTGCTGGCAACCCAACAGTACCCTCCTAGCATTTCTAGTCGGAAAAGGAAGAAGCTTATGTTAGAATCAGCCCCCTACACCCTGTTAGGCGGTGCACTATACAAGAAAGGCAAATATGAAGTGCTCAGAAGATGTATTGCAGGAGATGAGATTGGGATTGTTTTGAAGGCTTGCCATGATGAGCAGTGTGGAGGCCACTTTGCAGGAGAAGCTACAGCCAGGAAATCTCTACTAGCAGGTTACTGGTGGGCCAACCCTCCACAAGGATGCATATGAATACTGTAAAAGATGTGATGCCTGTCAGAGGATGGGAAAATCCACCAAGACCAGCGCTATGCCACTTCAACCCATTCTTCCCCTAAAGCCGTTTGAGAAGTGGGGGATTGATTTCGTGGGTCCCATTGATCCACCCACCAGAAGAAAACAGAACAGATACATCCTGGTATGTATGGATTATGTTACTAAGTGGTGTGAAGCCAAAGCTCTAAAGTGGGACGATGCTAACAAGGTGGCCGTGTTCATGTACGAGAATATCATCACCAGTTTTGGCAGTCCCCTAGAGTTGGTAAGTGACAGAGGCACTTATTTCATTAATAAAGTCATGGAAGAGTTGACAAAGCTGTATAAGATCCACCATCGCAAGTCCACTCCTTACTACCCCAGAGCCAACGGCCAAGTCGAAGTCACCAATCACATTCTTTGCTCGATCCTGACAAGGACAATTGCCGCCCATTGTCGTGATTGGGATGATTGACTTACAGAGGCCCTCTGGGCATACAGAACCTCCCATAAAGCAGCAATAGGATACACCCCTTTTCAGCCGGTGTATGGTACAGAAGCTGTTTTCCCTGTTGAATTGGAATTGCCCTCTTTGCGAGTGGCTATCAAAGAGCGTTTGGGGAAGGATGATTCACTGCAACACCATCTCCTGCACTTGGAATGTTTGGACGAAACTCGCAGGATTGCTCTACAGTGCATGGAAGCCATGCAAGCTCGACGTAAGGCTTACCATGACAGCTTCATCAAGCACAAGGAGTTCAAGGAAGGTGATTTGGTCCTAGCCTATGATTCACGATTTGGAAAGTTTCCTGGCAAGCTCCAATAGCGGTGGATGGGCCCATATAAGGTACTTGCTCTCTCAACCCTAATGGCTCTGTCCAAGTGCAGACCGTTGATGCCTCTGATGATCCCTTCCTGATCAATAGATATCGCCTGAAGAAGTACTTCCCTCCTTAGGGATCTTGACAATCACCGTCACCTGATCCTTTCCCCCGTTGGCGTGGCACTGTAACTCTTATGATGCTACTTCTGATAGTCGTTCTTCAGCCACTCCTGATGCGGTGGATGCAACCCTCTGTCCCCTCAGCCCCACCTCCCAGCCCTGATCTCTTATCCTCTATTTTCCACCAGCGGCGACAGTGGCGAGGTTGGTTCTGACAAATGGTATTTCTACCATTCCCTTGCTTAATTCGAAAAAAAAAATACTTATTGGTCATGAGAGAAAAGGACTTTGGTCCCTGTCATGCCGACCTATTCTTCGAGAAAAGGTGGAGACACCCTCGGGAATAGGAGAGAAAAAAAACAACAACAAAACAAGAAAAAAAAAAACAAAGAAAAAAAAACAAAACTATTATGGGAGAAAAGGAAGAAATTCCCTGTCATAGCAGGCCTCGTTCCAAGAAAAGGTGGTTAACACCTTGGGCGGGAAGCTGGCTGTGGAAAAGGTGGTAACACCCAGCAGTCCAGAAAGTGGACTCATCAATTGACATCCCCAGGATCCAGTTCCGAAGCTACCTCCCTTGGTACGCTGTGTCCTGTGCCTTTCTGTAGAGCGTTTGACAGTCCTCTAGTAGATGCCATGTCCTATGTAACACAACGTTCGATCTGATGGCTACCTCCCTTGGTGCGCCTCTTTAACAACGGACGATGCGATCTTCATCAACAAACAATTGAGTGACACGAGCTTTCATCCGAACCGGATGGAGAAGTGAGTATGGTTGCCCTCTCTAACTATCAACAGAGAGTGAGACAGAGGGTGGGGCGAGTGACTAGTCTTTTTCCTTCAAATCAAATGAGAGGTGAGAAGTGTGAATGAAGTGCTACACGCACGAGATGGGCCTCTCAATGCACAAAGCACAATTTGTTCTTATGCACTACACCATAAGGCTCCCTGGCCTTCCTTCTTGCACCGTATGCCGGCATAGGGCGGGATGCACAGTTGCACCATCAAATGCGCACAAGGCATGCAACCTTTGCACAAAAGACCGTGAGGATTACATCAATGGGTTTCAGGCAAGGGCTGCCCTCTGTATTTTTCAATAGAGCGTGAGACAGAGGGTGGGCTGAGTGTGACTGGAGTTTCTTCAATCAATTACCGAGAGGTCAGATTGAGGAACGTTACGACCTTTGGAGTAAGGTATGTTCTCTTTTTCCTATGCACCCATGGGGTGGGTCTCTGCCATCAACACAGGACACGTCACCCTGTTCTGTACACTACACTGTAAGGCTCCCTTGCCTTCCTCCTTGCACCTATGCCAGACGGGTTGGACGTACTAATGCACCATCAACTATGCACCCTGGTATACTCCCTCTGCACCATGCCCCTTGTCAATTCCTAAATCGGGTGTGAGATATGGGTTTCAATCATTATTCGTCGAGTGATGTCCGTAATGGGGCGAGTGACTATTCTCTCATCCCATCTGAGTGCTGTAAGCTGAGTGACTCTCCTTCGTCAGCGACACCGACTCGACGTGATTCATCTATCAGCTACCTCCTTGGGTGCTGCCGCATGGTCCCTGCCATGAAAAACGTGTGCTGTGAAGATACCTTGGTACCTCCTGTAGCCGACAACGACAGTGGACGTGCCATCGACAGTCAACCTTGATTCTCGACAACATGGGCCAAGTTTTTCTAACCCTACACTTTTTGTTGTCAGTGGTGTTCATGTTTTAAGTGTGGGGACGTTAGCGGTTGGTCTGTCATGTGGTATTAGGTCACTATTGCCCGATCAACCCTACCCGTTAAGGTTTTAAGTGTGGGGATGCGTCTCTGCGCGTCTACCTTGCATACCGCCCTACATATGCCTCACTTTGATCATGCATGTATGCCATGACTTTTTGTTACACTCCTGGGGTCCCTTCCCCACCCACTCGTCCACTGTCTCCCCTCCCTTGGGGCTTTTCCTCCTCCATTTCTCTTTCTCCCTTATTTTGCTATGTTTCCATGTGAATGCATCCTAGGTTCCCCCAAATTCCAATCTAAACTTATAGCCTTGTTTGTCCCTCCAAACTATCCAATTTTCCTTTTTACCCACCCCTTTTCCGATGTATGGTTTTTGCGTTATTAATTTTTGACGAATTTTGCGTAAATTGGCAAGTTTTCCATGTGAACGTGCTTTTCTTGCTTCGGAACTGTGATCTGATGTCATAGCCTTGACGATCGCTTTCCCCTTGACATTTTTCCTTTTTACTCTGTGTCCTTCCGATGCACAGTTTATCCAATACTAATTTTTGCGGTTTCTCGGGACCTTTTTTGTGCGTCTTTTTGACCCTTTTCCATGTGCACCTGCCTTGTTTGCATCGGAATTCTAGTTTGACTTGCCAGCCATGTCCAGTGTGCCTTTTCCTACATTTTTCCTTTTTTATCCCCCCTATTCTGACTTGGATTTTTTATTATTAATTTTTAAAAGTATTTTTGAGTGTCTTTTTGGTGTTTTTTGGCATGTGAACACCTCCTAACTCTATCGGAATTGCGTTTTAACGTGACAGCCGTGTGCAACCCCATCCCCTGCACATGTGTCATTTTTGCTGCCCTCTGTTCCAGTGAACCGATCTTCTGTTATTAATTTTTGACCGTATTTGCGTGTGTCCTTTTTATGTTTTTTCCATGTGAACGCATCCTATCGCAGTTGAAACTGTGTTTTCACATGATAGGGTTGTTAGGCGCGTTCTTCTGCACATTTTTCCTTCTTTCTTCCCTGCCTTCTAGTGAGTGTATTTCCCGAAATTACTCCTTGTATGTGTTTTTGGGGCCGTTTTTCTTGTTTTTTGCATGTGCACGCCCTTTATTTCCCCCGGAACCCCCGTTGACCTTTTCCTCTATCTTCCCCCTACCGTTTGGTACATTTTTTGTTTTACACCATTTCGTTTTGACGATCGGATTGTGAGATATTCATTTTTCTTTATTTTGACGTGTTTCGTGCGACTCGTCTCGCGCGTGAACGCATGCATTTGCGGTTTTACGCGTCTTGCCATGCCCGATCACGTACATGCACCCCGTGCCGATGTCTCGACGCCATTCCAATCCCGCGACGGCAAATGTTTTTTACCCTGCCCCGCGCCTGCGCACGGGACGGGGGCACGCCTTTCTTTTAATTCATTTATTTATTATTTTAACACACCAAAAAAATCTTTATTATTTTTCAAACAAAAAATCTATATTATTTTTAAAAAAAAATAATTTCACTCCCCCTCCCGCGTCCGTTCCAACTTCCCCCCCTTCCCTCTTCTCTCTCCTTCTCTCTCTCTCTCTCTCTCTCTTCTTCTTCTTGTGTTTTTTCTCTCTCCCCGTAACCCCCTCCCTCTCTCTCCCCTCCTTCTGCTTCCCTCCATCCTTCTTCTCCCTCCTTCCTCCTCCCTCCACCCCCTCCTTCTGCGCCCCTCTCCCTCCCTCCTACCACCACCATCTCACTCACTCCCTTCCCTCCCCTCCTCCCTCCATCACCCTCCTCCTCTGCTCCCTCGACCCCCTCCCTCTTCTCCTTCTTCCCCTTCATCCTCTCCCTCCCTCCCCTCCTCCTTCCCCCACCTTCTCCCTTCATCACCTTCCATCCTCCTCCTCTCTCCCTTCCTCCTCTCCCTCCTCCACCCTCTCTTCTCCCTCCTACCGCAGGTCGCCCGCCTGCCCCCCTACAGCTACGCCACCGTCTACAAGTTCGGCCCATCCTTTGGCTACGGGCCCAGCCCCAGCGCTGACTACCACGACCCCAACTCCTGGTCCTTCGGCATCGCCCTGCGCTTCGACTTTGACGTTGCCGCCTCCGCCAGAGCCACCCACCCCTCGGCGTCTTCCGTCGTGCCGCCGCCCTCCTCTTCCTCCTCCTCCTCTCCTCCTCCTCCTCCCTCCCCCCTTCCTCCTCCTCACTGAAACTAGAGGTTAGTTCACTAACCTTAATTAGTTAGGCTAACCATCTTTAAGTTACTTAACCCTAATTTAGTTAGTTTAACCCCCCTAGTTAGTCTAACCCCACCCCCTAGTTAGTTTAACTCACCTATAGTTAGTTTACTAACCCCCTAGTTAGTTTCACCCAACTATAGTTAGTTTAACCCACCCCCTAGTTACACTAACTGCAGCATAGTTACACTAACCTAAGTTGAGCTATCTAATCCTAGCCTAGTTGAACTAACCCTTGTTAGTTAGGTTACCCTTACCCTAGTTAGACTAACCATACTTAGGTTAAACTAACCCTAGTTAGTTAGGTTACTCTTACCCTAGTTAGACTAACCATACTTAGGTTAAACTAACCCTAGTTTAGTTAACCTAACCCTAGCCTAGTTACCCTAACCCCCCTTAGATTAGTCTCCACTGACTTGCCTTAACTTACTTATCTAACTTTGCCTAACCCAAACTAACCTAGTTCCATTTGACTAACCTGACCTAACCTAGCTTGACTTATATGACTTACCCTGACTTCTATGCCTTAGCTGACTTAATTTGACCTTACTTTTACCAAACTAAGCTGTTTTTCCTGATTTAACTAATTTAATTAATTTATAAATTAATTTCCAATAAGAAAAATTTCAACAAAAATTTTAAAAATTCCCTTCACTTTCTACAAATTTTTGGAAATTTGTCAATTAGAAATATTAACCCTTAAAATTCCAAAAAACTCCATATTTGCCAATTTATTCTAAAAGTACCTAAAAAATGCACAAAAAATCATTTTAAATTAGACAAAAATATAGATTTTTTTTGAAAATTTTCAAAAAATTCCACCCACCCCCATGACCTTTTCCCATTTATTTTTCACTTTAAACTATTTTTCTACACGGTACCCTTATTTCAAACAATTTATAAACAAAAAGCAAAAAGACCAACACACAAAACTTTACCATACAAATCCCTATCTTATTCTCATACCCTAAATTATGGATATTTCCTAACTGGCTGGATTTTTTTTTCCTTCATCACCTATTTATATTTTTTAATTATTCCTTTTCATTAAAAACTAAAAACAACAAAACCCACAACCAACTACATACAATTTATTAACAAACAAATCTAGAAAAACACACATAATTCCAATCACCACCCATAATACCCCCTAAAATACCAAACACACACAATTCAAAAAAAAAAAACACATCAACTATCCTAATTCATTATAATAAAATTCAAACTCATACTCAAACTCAACACATCCACTAAGGTTTTGTCTTTGTTGTTCAGTCAGTGGTCTTTCCTTTTCTTTTACTGGATTCATTGCTTTTGGGGGACTCTTCCGTGTGCGTTCAGGCCATTGCATACACACCCCTTCTAGGTATTTATTTTATGTGCTTTATTTATTTTTATTTTTCCCTTAATCACAAATTAATCGTTAAAATGAAATGTTTCTTCACCCACATTTTCCACGCGTGTTCGCTCTAAACACACAATTTCATCATACTAAAAATAAACCAACCGTCACAAGAGCACGCGCTGGCAAAAAAGTGCTCCACATCACTCTTAATTTTTAATTAAGGAATTTGCATTTAGAGACCCAGTCTAGGCATTGAAGTCCGGGTTGCGTTAAAGCACCGTTTCAACTTAATAATTTGTAATTAACATTTTAAGAAGGAACCGCCGTTTTCTTATTAAGGTTTATCACTTAATAAAAATGTCACCCATTGTTAATAATTTATTCCAATGAACCCTTCATTAAAGTAATCCTCCCTCACTGCACTTATTTCCCCTTTTTAATGAACTCGCTTCGTGGGATGGACGCGTAAAAGTCTTTAATTGACACTCAAGTTATGGTCCAGTCTTGATGTCCATTTTTTATGGTAGTCTGATTTGTCCATGTGTTACGATTACGGGTACGGTGTGTAGTTTTTTTTTCTTTATTGCCTGATATAGGGATTTGGGTGCTTGCATGTTGCATCGCATGAAGCTTTCGGTCGCATATGTGTAGAGGTCATGCCAAAATTTTTCTAGGCTATGTATTGTCTGGGGTGGTACTTGGGTTAGTTACGTCTATATTTGTACTAGTGTCCTTGTTTTGGATTGATTCCTTTTTTATCGCCTTTTGGTTGTTTTGCAGGCATTGTTTGTGACTGTCTGTGTTGTGGTGTGTGTGTTTACCATCTGAATGGCGTCTCACGCTCCTCCCCCTATCCAGTATGTCCCAGTAGTCAGTAGGGATTACTCTTCCCTACTCACTTTTGAGCCTCTCATGAAGGCGGGACTCGCAACTTTTGTGGCTGCCTCCTTTCCATTGCTTCCAGAGGATCCATCGATGTGTGATGAGTTTTTGGCCTCCTACAACAAGAAGTCAGGATTGGTCCAGGGTACTTCCATGACTTTAACACCTCGAGGCCTAGGGAAGGCTCTGTCTCTTCCCTACAACGGTGACCCCTTTGTTACAACTCACCAGCTTTTCTCTAACGAAGAGATTTTGAAGCTGTTACAAAAACAGACCAGGGAGCTTCTGGATGTTAAGAAGGTGATCAACTCTTTAGGAGTTTCTTTTTCCATGATCACTGATCTTGTGTGGAAGTTGGTCTGTCAGTTTCTCCAGGACAGGTTTATGCCTGCAAAAACGCCATCCCATTACTTGTCCAAAGAGCTCTTTACCGCTTCAAAAATGGTGTTAAAAGGAGTAGCTATTGATTGGAGCACTTACCTACTCACTAAGATGGATCAACATTTCGTCAAAGTCACCAGGGGCAATGTCACCTATGGATGGTACTTGTATGCCTTCTTGACCTATTCAGGTTTACAGAAGAGTATGCCTCACCTCCATCTGATCCAATACCTCCTCATCCACCTTCAGATGAGTCAGAACCAATTGATATAGAGGATTTGGATTCTCCTCCTTCCTTGGTCATACAGTGCAAACGCTTGAAGCAGGTAGCAGATAAAGCTCCTTCAGTTCTTCATTTCGTGCCCATTCCTGCTACCTCTAACAGTGATCTCCCTGCTTATCTCACATGTAATAACCTATTCAGAGCACATCGAGAAGGTTCGTTGGATATATCAGTCCCCTCACTGAACAGTCTAGTCTTGCGAGATGCCATTCCTTTCCTATGTAAAGACATTCAGAGTTCCATTGAACTGTCAGTGACAGCCTGTGTTCAACAGCTGCACGCTTCCTTTTATGAAGAACTGATGCAATCTAAGGACCAATTGCATAAGGCAACATCCGAGTTAGCCTCTGGTAAGGATACCCTGGTAGATCTGTTCAAGCAGATGGAGCAACAAACCCAACTGATTGAAACCCAAAGAGATGAGATATCTTCTTTGTAGATTCAATTAACCAGGCTCAATCAGAGGTTACTTGCCTCTTAGAGGAGAAGGAGAGGATGTCCAAAGAAGCACAAGAGTTCCAAACTCTCTTAGATATCAAACTTTCAGCCTTACAGACTGCTAATGACACAGTGGAATCACAAGCTTTCCAAATCAAGCAATTGCAAGATCAACATGCAAAGTCACGGTCTGTTCCTCCAAGCCCTAATGTTCCCTTGATCCCTTTTCTCTCACAGCAAAACTTGGCCGTTCTTCAGAGATAGGCTACCTTGTGTCCTCTCTTCCAAGATAAAGTGGAAAGATTGCAGTCCAGGATGGATCTGCTATGGTCTAAATTTGAGCAATTCCAAGAATATGTTCCTCCGGACCATTCTTTCTTTGTCCACTATCAATTACAGAAGTTGGCCTTCTACATGAAGCTTTCCACGATGGATCTTCCTCTTCCAGAGGATGGTTGGAGTGGGGATTGGTCTCCTGAGTTGCTGTGACAGAGGTGGTCCGTACGATGTTTGAAGATTCTGTCATGGCCGATACCATGTTGATGTCATATATGTATCTACGCGGAGACTTGTTGATTCCAGATGAAGTGGATATGGCCTGGTATGTGGGAGACGTGGTTTTACAAGCTGTTTTGTATGTCAACCATTTGGAGTTGCGAATAGATGACATGTTTTAGAGTTACTCCTCCAAAGTGGCTACTTGCCCTGATAATTCCTGGCATACCATGATTGATTCTGTGGTCCTGAATCAAAGACAGAACACAGCCCCTACCTATGTACAATGCACTAACCAACTGAGGCTCTTAGCTTATCTTTCAAAACATAATCCATTTGATTCTACCTTTTTTGATGCCTATCAGAGAAGATCTATCCTAGGTCCTTCTGTTCCTACCCTACTGTATTACCAACAAATGGCTCACTGTTATGATATATATCTTTCCCTCTATCAAACCAATTCCACAACCCTCTTACCCCTTCTTTTCCAACCTCAATCTTTTCCTCAAATTCCCATATTTACATACTGCTCTTTTATCGAAGATAGATTATTTTCCCCTTGTCCACCATGTCCTTCTCCATCCATTCATGTACCTTCTACCTTTCCTATTTATCAATTAACACCCTTCTTAAGTGATTCCCTAAAATTTTCAGCCACTCCTTCTTTAAATTATTCCTCCTTAAATGATTTTGCCTACCCATCTCTTCATCCACTTTTACTTATTCCACTTTCATCTCCTGCCACTTCTATCTCTCAACCCCCTCAGTTGGTTAGTGAATATGACGGGTTTGATCCTCAGATTTCCAGAAGAAGGGGATGGAGCTCGAATGATTCTCTTATAGGTCCTCAGATAAACTGGCCAATAATTCCAGGAGATTGGACAATTGCTAGTCAAGCATACTAGAACTATATTCATTTTGCTCACCAATATTCACAGTCTCTGGATCCTTCGGTGAGATTGACAGCTCATTTTGCTTGGTATCTAGCATACATGCATAGGCATTCCCATAATGATCAAAAGGCCATTCCAAAACTTTGTATGAATGTCAATGTGAATATTGACTCCCACTAGTTGGATGTCCTGTACTTTCATGCCCTATGTCTCCCTAGCAGATACCTTGTCTTGCTAGAAAGGATGTGCTGCTTGCAGTTTTTTCAGAATCCTCCCAAGACATTTGTACATGAATCCTTCTCCATGGATCGATTCCGAAACCACCAAGCTTTTAAAAGGGATCATCTTCATTGATGCCTTTGCCAATGTATTTTGGAAGAATTTTAATGATATATCTCTTTTTGGAGGTGTCATTCAGATGGTTGTGTTAGTGTTCATGTATGTATTGTCTTAATTGTATGAGATGAGTTCGTGTTGGTTGTGAATATTTGTTCGAGAGCTATTTTCAAAATATTATTGGTCGATGAAAAGCCTATGGTGGAAAGCTGAAGCGAACATATTATATCCTTTACAAATTCGTAATGGTTTTTACATGATTAATCACATGAGTTAATGAATAATGAAGTTTTCATTTAGTAGTATTTTTTCTATCAGAGACAGGTGATAAGTTGGGGTCGTGTTTTGGCAAGATTATTGAAGATCTGACAGAAGATAACATTGAGCTCTTTAAGTGACCTTATATTCTTCTTTTCCTTAGGTCACGAGGACGCTTCCTTTCTAAGTGTGGGGATCTGTTGAGAGTGGAAAAAGACTGAATTTTTGACTAATTTTTGTTGTTTTTGAGGTCTGAATGATTGATTTTTGGTGGATTTAGAGTGATGTATGATTGTTAATGGAAGTATTTGAGAGTGTTTTGGATGATATTGATTATGTTTTGGAAGTTCATGATGATTTTCAGTGGAGATATGAGGTTCTGTGATGTTTTGATAGGTTTTGATTGGTTCTGTATACCTTCTGTTTTGTTCTGATTGTCTTTTGTATGAAGCATGGATTGATAATTGATGAAGATTGAGATCTTGTGAAAGCTTATTGAATATATTTTTAGAGTTTGGAATGGTTTGAGTATGAGTTATGAGGTTTTGATGACCTTCTGTAACCTTCTGTAGATCTTCTGTAGAGCTTCTGTCTCTATTCTGTAACTGTACTGTAGCTGTTCAGGTACTGTACTGTGACTATTCTATAGACCTTCTGTAAGTGTTCTGTAGAATGTATGTGTGACTTTGGGAAAGTTTTCTAACATTTTTAAATGATGAATCTAAGTTCAAAAGAGCTAAAACAAGTGGAAGAAACAATTGCTGAAGACTAAAGAGAAGACTAAGTGACATTGATAGTAGTGAGCTGTGAAAAGACACTATAGTGGCTCTGGTGACTCTTCATATCAGACATACCTCTTAGGAGGTGCATCCAAGACCTAAGAAGGATGATTGAGGGTTATTATGAGAGTATTGTAGTGAGGATATGATGTACTATTGATGGAGAGAGAGAGAGAGAGAGAGTCAGAGATAGTCAATTCTATCAAAACAGTGTGATTGTATATGAGGGATTGAGAGAGAGAATTATGAAGACATTGAAGATGAATAATATGTGATTGATTTCCATTCAAAGATGGTGTATTCCCTTGTGTTCTTTGTTCTATTGATGGATTTTGTGAAGATATTGAAGAATATGGTTGATTCTATCAAATCCGTGGGAGATATCTACTATGATGTTGCGTGAAGATTTGTTGTTTTCTTTGTTTTGATGATCAAAAGAATGAAATAAAAGCTTGTTGATGTTACAAGATAGATTTTCTTGCAAGAGAATTCCCTTTTCCTTGGTGTTCCTCTTGGAGCTCCAAAACCCTGTACTAGATGCTAGGGGAAAGCAAGTTTTGAATCTTGATATAGAAGGTGGACCTCTAAGGCCTGTTGATATTAAAGTTGATCGTGAGAAGGATAAAGAATTGCCAAGAAAGAAGAAAAAATTTAAAAAAGAGGCACTAAAGCTGGTCCAAAGACCAAAGGAGAGAATGGTTTGGCGCAAGAAGAAAACTTTGGCTAACTACCATGACTTTGATCTAGCAATTTCTCTTTGTGAAGTTAAACTAGATGTGAATCTCTTGCAATTGATTAAAATTTCTCCAGGAGTATGCAAGGAATTCAAGAAAATCCTATGTATTGGGTATATTGTAGAACCTTTGGGCATAGCACGAGTGGGAGAAGATTGGTTTGATCATGCTGAAAAGCATTGCCCTAGGGTTCTAGCATAGTGGATGGAATATTGGTGGAGCACGCTATTGTGGACACTGGATCCTCCATCAATATCATGAGTTCATAATTAATGGAGAGGCTAGGTCTCCAAATTCAAAAAGATGGCTCCACACTCCTTAGGATGGCGGATGACAGTCTAAGACAATTGGAAGGTTACATCACTAAAGTTCACGTTACAGTTGTGAGCGTGGAATGCTATCTGGACTTTAGAGTGTTAAGCTTTGTAGGACATCCTATCGAGTTTTGCTAGGTAGGCCATGGATCTTACAAATAGACTGCCAAGTTGATATGCCCGTTGGTCGAGTGATTCTAGGTAGAGGTGCCAATCATGTAATAGTGGATGCTTACTCTAAGTCTCTTTAAAGTGAGAGAGATCCTTTATCCTCTATTGAAATAGAAACATTAGATGATCCATCTGGTAGTGAGACATCATCGAGTGATGGATCTAAAGAAGGGTCCACTATAGAGGACATTTATCAGACAACATTGAATGAGCCGATAGAGCCTAACGATCGAATAAGAGACCCAGACATAATTGAGTTGGACCTTGGTATGCCTAATGATTCACGGACAATTAAATTAGGTTCCATGCTCATCTTGAAAGAGAGAGGATTATGTGTCCCTGATTCAGGAGTTCCGTGACATTTTCACTTGGAGCTATGATGAACTTAGGGGCATTCCCCCTAGTCTGGCTATGCATACTATTCTTGTAAAGGAAAGTACCCATCCTATACGTCAGAAAGTAAGGCACATGCCTTTTGAATTAAGGGATGGGTTGTTTGAGGAGTTGCAAAAGTTGCAAAAAGTGGGTTTGATCTTCCACGTTCAGCATACTGAATGGTGTCACTAATTGTGATCAGAAATAAGAAAAATAACCAAATTCGGCTTTGTGTGGATTTTAGAGAGCTAAATAAGCAAATAATTAAAGACTACTATCCATTTCCCTTTATTGACCAAAATTTGGATCAATTAGCGGTAGGAAAGTATATTCGTTCATGGATTGCTTTGCGGGGTATAAAAAATGACATTTATTATTACTGTCTTTGGTACCTTTGCATACCATGTGATGGCATTTGGTTTATGTAATGCACCTGGTTCGTGGCAAAGAACAGCCGACAAGACCTTTGGTGACATCTCCCTAGAGGAGTTGAAAGTATTCATTGATGACCTGGGGACAGCCACCACAAGAGAAAGGCAATTGATTATTTTGCGGAAGTGTTTTGAGCATTGCAGACAATTTTGCATAGCTCTCAACCAGCAGAAGTGCATCTTTGGAGTGCCTTATGGGCTATTGTTAGGTCATGTGGTCAGTTCAGTAGGGATCACAACTGACCCTGAAAAGATCAAGGTCATATTCGCCATGATTCCGCCATGTACTCCAAAGGAAGTGCATAGCTTTCTCTCATCGATAGGGTATCATCGAAGATTCATAAATGCCATGGTAGAAAGAGTGTTTCCACTGACAAACCTAATGTCCTTTAACTATTAGTTTGCATGGAGTGATGCTTGCAAAGTATCTTTTGACGATATGAAGCATGAGCTTGCCAAAGCTTTTGTTTTAAAAGCACCTAAAAGGGGCAAAATGTTCTATATATTTTCAACAGCCACCATGTATAGTATCAGCTGTCTGTTGCTTATCCCAAAATTGGGAGGAAAAGTGGTACCATTCGATAGCCATTGCTAGTTGAAAGTTGGGCATATCGAAAATTAACTACACCTATATGGAGAAGTTATGCCTTGTGATGGTATTTGCGACCAAAAAGTTCAGGCATTACATTCTTTATGAGAAGGTGATTTTTTATATGAAGACGGAAGGGCTTCGATTGTTGCTAAACAAGTTACATCTGCTTGATCATTTAGCAAAGTGGTTAATCACTTTGTAGGAGTTTGATTACAAGATCAAGAGCAAGCCACCAAAGCTACAGGGCATTGTAGAATGTGTTGTGGATTTCGGAGAGCCAAAAGAGGTCATGGCTAAAGTATGTGACATGAAAACTTTGTTCAAGATTGATACGATGTTTATTCCCTCGTGGTATGCTACTATAACACACTCTTTATCTACAGGAGAGACTGGAGCTACTTTATCCAAATTAGAGAAGAGAAAAATTAAACAGTAGGCATTGAATTTTTCCTTGATCACAAGAACACTATATCGGCAAGATGTCGATGATATCTATCGCCGATGTGTGATGCCTGTCGAGGTTTCATTTATCTTGGAGGAGTGCCATGACTCCACTTGTGGAGGGCACTTTCCTAGGTGGTTGACGACTCAAAAGGCTTTAAGAGCTAGATATTGGTGGCCGTCCATCTTGCAGGATTCATTTGAGTATGTTAAGAGATGTGATGTCAAAGACATGACAATTGAGAGAATAGGAAGTGACCACTTACCCCTATTATGGCTATCCTTCCATTTGAGAAGTGGGGCATCAACTTTGTGGGTCCTATTACCCCATCATCCACTACTCAAAAGAGATACATTATAGTAGCCACTGATTACTTTACAAAGTGGTCAGAAGCATGGGTGACAAGGTAGGGCAATGCAAAAGAGACTGCCACTTTCCTACTTGAGCAGATTATTTGATGTTTCGGTCCGCCAAAGGAAATAGTATCAGACTATGGAACTCATTTTTTGAGCAAGGTGATTAAAATCTTGACTAAAGCATGGAAAATTAAGCATAACAAGACGACTCCCTATAATTCACAAGCAAATGGACAAGTTGAAAGTATCAATAAGTAGCTTGTGGATATCCTATCCAAAATAGTCTCTAAAAAGAAACAAGAGTGGGATAAAAAATTATATGTGGTGGTTTGGGCATATAACGCAACGTTTAAACAAGCCATTGACCTGCCCCCATTCAAATTAGTTTATGGGGAGGAGTGTGTCTTGCCCTTAGAAATTGAGTTGCTGACCATAAATTCGCGATTAATCATTCTTTGGGTGATGAAGATGCCCTATTCGAGCGGTTTACGACTATAGCCCACTTGGATGAGCTTAAATTACAGAGTGTGTTGCACCAGGAGATAGCTAAGCATCAGATGAAGCGGTTGCATGATCTAAAAGCAAAGAAATATACCTTTAAGAAAGGACAGTTAATTCTGTATTACGATGCACGTAGGGAGCTATTTCCAGGGAAGTTGAATCCGAGATGGGATAGCCCTTACAAGATAGTTAGAATAAGTAAAAATAAGTCCACAGCTTTATTAGCTGATCTACAAGGAGTGGAATTTAAAAATAAGGTTAATCTTATGAGATTAAACCTTATTATTTTTGAGTATGCTAATGTGCTAAATGCATTGCAGGTCCATGCTGGGGTTGATTTGAGACTTGCAAGAGATCTTAAACTGGTTGATGGGGCAGTTAAATCCCTTATTTAAGGCACCCATATCTAGAGCAAAGGTATCATCAGGGAAAGCTTATCTAGTGGAGCAAAGGATACAAAGTGATTGAGCAAGAAGACGATACCTTTGTGTGGGAGATTAAAGTTTTTTGCCATCATTGTTTACAAATCTTGACAAGCATCCCTATTGAGTTTAATGAAGGTGGGATGGAGCCGTCAATTCATCCTCTAACTATGTTGAATTTTGATTATCATAATTATGAATAGGGTAGTTCTTGACGGCTGGCTGTGTAAACCCAGTATGGAGGTACACATTATACTTTGATGGATCATCCAGGGGCCCTAATAAAAAAGGGAGTGTTGGAGTAGTTATTCAAGATCCCCGACGTACAGTTACAATGAAATTAGTTGCTTATCTCGGGGTAGGATTCACTAACAATATGGCAGAGTATAAAGCCTTGTTTATGGGACTAAATATTGCCAAGAAAGGTGGTATTCGGCGGTTGTTAATAAAAGGGGAATCCCAGCTGATTGTAAATCAATTAAATGGGACATATACAGTCCAGAATCCCATCCTTCGCATGTATCATTGAACTGCTATAACCCTACTTAATGACTTTGAGAGCATGTCTCTTCAGCTCATTCCACATTCTTGGAATCAGTTTGTGAATTCACTAGCAAATTTTGCTTATGCGGAGGACCTCTTCTTCAATGGTGGTCCTAGTACGGATTTTGCTATTGATCATGAGACAGGACCTGGTCGCTTGTGGGGAGTTTTATCAGACCATGCATTATATGGCAGGTGTGGTTCATATGGGTAATGTGAAGAGTAGTCGAGAGCCATCTACCACTATTATCTTGGACCCATAGGTTGATCAGACGACAGGTTATGCGTACGCCTCTTGCTATATATAGCAAGAGGGATGGGTCACAAATTGATGCATTTATTCTATGGTAGAAAGCCCTATTTTTCCCCTTGAAATAGAGGGTATTTTCGTATATCTGCCTTCTTCCAAGGAGGGATCTATATCAGCAGGTTTGTTTGATTTCTTTAGGCCAAGAGGGCCAGTTAGTTTGCAGTGTAATGTGCTATTTCTTTAGGCCAAGAGGGCCCTATGTCTGTTTGGTGCAAGTACATTTAATAGTTTGTTGTTTTAGTGATTGCACCATACAAGTTGACGAAGTTGTTGAAGGGAGCCTTTGCTGCGGAGGAGCTTCTTGTGGCCATTCCAGGTGGTTTCGTCCCCTTTTCGAGCATTTTTCCTTTCAGCAATTAATGATATATGTGTATGAAAGGGTGCTTTCTTTTTGTTTTTTATTGGTGATTATCAATCAAGGCATGAAGTCCCAGGTTTAGGTGATGTTTGTATGGGGAAGGTCTGAGTAGTTATTGCCTCCTGTACTAGCATTGTCAAGCACTAAAAGACCTATTTTAGACAAGAGTTCTAGTAACCCTATTCTCCTACCCTAGTAGTAGGCGGTTGATCTAGAAGGTCCTGTTAGTGTGGGGCAGTTAGATAAGCCTCTTAAAAATAACCAAAAGGAAAAACCCTAAATATCCAAAAGAAAATCTATGAATATACAGAGGTGTGTAAAAAGGGGTTCTAACCCCTATAAAAATAGAGAAGAAAGAAAAGTCTTTGAGTAGTTGTTTATCGCCTTGCGAAGGCCTAGTAAGTTCCTGGGGACGAGACAAGATCCACTGTCGATGCCTTGTTTTTCTAGGGGTGGCAACTAGCTGAAAAACAAAGCAAATAAAAGAGGGTTGGAGCGAAAATAAAAGTGAGCATTAAAAAAGGATTAAGTGTCACCTTGCGAGGGCTTGGTAGGTTCTTAGGTCATGAGACAATACCTGAGGCCAATGCCTTCTTCTCCTTGGGTCACTATGCTCAACTTCCTCCTTTTTACACCCCCTTGTATGGAAAATCCGAGGATATAAGGAAAATTTTCTAAAAGACACCGTTTATTGATCAGGCTATAAGAGTCCTCACCTAGTAGGAGCTCCTTGTTGAGTTGTCCTTAGTTAGGTAGGTAGTTTAGACCACCACTTAGAATGACCTCTTTGATAGTTCTTTTTAGCTTGGCCAGGTTGGAGCAGTCGGTTAGTGACTAGTTTTGGGCTTTCTGTCAGATTATGCTAGGCCTGCTTCTCATGGATTTCCTGCCTTAGTTTAGTCATGGGGTAGGGTGAGAGTTGTGATGTGTTTTGTTTGGTATTTTCTATATCAGCTTGATGTTCTTTGTGGTTGTTTTTATGTGTAGATATGTTCATGGGATTTGAAGGGTTGAGTCACTCTATCCGGTGGTTGCCAATGAGAGATAATTTTTTATGTCGAGAAGTGCTCAAAAATAGCTAAAAATTCCAAATTTCAAGGGAAAAATAGGCTTCGTTGAAGGCGGCAATTGTAGTCACTACGATTTTAAGCGACAAGCCCCAAAAGTGCTTTAAAGACCCACCGAGCGATGGTTGGGAAATTTTCATAAATTTTTCGAATGTCGTATGAGACTCTAGGAGATGCTCGGTAGTGGGGGACTTTGAGATGGATGCCCAAGAATTTTCAGAAGTCTTTTTGGATGCCACACAGTCGAATGGTAGTGCCCGGGAGTCCAAGACCAAAGAGGGCCAAGTGTAAATGGGGTAGAGGCCAAAGGGTGTGACCTTTGGGGGACTCCCTTTGGGAGGCCCTAACAAAAATTTGATTTCGGGGGGGGGGGGGGGGGGGCCTTTTTTGCGGTTGAAAAAAACGGGTGATGGTGTTCTTCAATAGGTACCAACTGATTAGATCAGCCTCATACTCGTTCTCCACGCTCTTCGGACTTCACGCATCAAATGGCTACCCGGATGAGGAGATATAGTTTTAGTCTTTCTCTCTTCTCCCTCTCTCTCCCCTTAAGAGACAGTTCATGCACATGAAGAAGAATGAAGACCGATTGAAGGAGGCTTGTCCGGCATGAACCAGATTGCTCCAAGATCAAGAGGAGACTAAGGGGAGATGTTTAGCATTGAATATTTACTACTGATTGGTTCGTTGGCAACCTGAGAAAATAATCAAAAAACCCGCAACATGCAAGTAAGTGATATGCACCATTTTTACAAAGGAAATTTACTTATTGTTGATGTTTGATGGTTGAAATGGAATTCTTATGAAAAAAAATAAAAATTGGAGCTTATTTGCATTATGATTGAGGGCTGTGCATAGCAAAAATGCAGATCCATAATACTAAATAGTTGCAATAGTTAATTATAGTCCAAAAAGTGTCTTTTTAGTGTAAAAATAAAGGTTTTATTGGTTTCGGGCGGGGAAAATTAATGCGCATGGGATAAAATTTTGAGACAAAACATCTTTCAGCTATCAAAATGAGTCATTAATCACAAATCAGAAAATAATCTATTTTTATGCACAAATAAATAGAGATAATTAGCTAAAATAGAAAAAAATAGGATTTTTGCATTATAAAAATCTAGAAAATTATGATTCATGGTTGTTGTTGTAAGCTGAGGCATGAAGTTTGGCTTTAGTTTGGATTTTTTTATGTGTCACAATTCATGGTTTTTCCATTTTATATGAAAAATACATACAAAATAAATACCTACACATATGCAATGCAGCATAACCTAAACGTTAGAGTGAAAGGGTGGTGTTAAAAGATTAAGAGGGCTGAGAGGGTTTTGAATCTTTGAAATATTTGATTGTGCATTCCATTTAAATTTGCGATAATTCAGTTTAAGGGGCTAGTAGCACAAGGAATCGGTGCTAGTCTCCATATATCGAAGCATACATTTAGAGAAAATCATGAAAATGTTGTTTTTTCCACATCACAAAATGCTGATTTGTTGAATATTTTTTGTGCACTAGGATCATATGCACTATGCATGACGCATGACATGGTATCAGACCTGGATTGCATAGCAATTGTCTTCCTAGGACATGACTTATACGTTGAGTGGAAAGGAACCTTTACTGTAGGGCAGTTGTACTCTTTTCTTGGGACTCTTGGGTGAGGATCTATATATTCCTAGATCGTATAAAAATAAGAAAAGAGTGGAGTTTGTGCGTTATGTTTTATATGTTGAAGCGACGTATCTTGGGGCCAATCCCTGAGGTGTAGGAGAGTCGCAATGGAGCCACTGCAATTAGTCTAGGGGAGCTCCCTTATGTTTGTGTTATGAGGCACTATGCCTATATGTTGTGGGGTCTCCCTCTGAGGAGAAGGGAAGGTAAACATACATGAATGGAAGAAGACCTCAAGATTTTTCTTTTACTTAGCATACATGAATGGAATGAAAGACTTTGTCTTGATTACATCAAATACATATGCGGATAATAAGCCAATACATTTAGGAGTTATCTCAGATTTAATCAAAATGCATACTTCAAATGCAAGCTCAAACGGTTTCTATTTCATGAATATTAATGGACAACAACTCTAAGATACAAGTATTTTGGTGGTAGACTCTTCTACATCCAAGACATAGATAAAAAACTCATGAAATTCTTTGACAAAGCATAAAATTTACTTCAGCCCTATTTAAAAATAGTAATTTCCAGCCCATAAACAAGCTCCAAAAATGCACATAATCCCAAGAATAAGCTTCTCTAATCATTCACAAATGAAGCCCTGATGTTAAGAGGTCAATTCCTTCTCTTACAACCACATAGATCACTTGTTTTCTCATCAAAATGGACAAGAACAGTGGGCTGCCCTATTTATGACTGGTTTTTTCAGTCCAAAACAGCCCATACACCTTCAAAATCCTCCCCTTTGCTTGCCCCAAAGTCACTCAAGTACTTGGGTACAAGACAGGCTTCATTGGACCATGAATATGGCAAAAGAATGAAAGAAGACGTACATAAGAGCAAGCTGAATACTTTTTCTCAGGTGTCCCCCTTTTATGGACTGTCATACCATTCATTTTCGTCATACCAAATGGATGGGCAAGAAGAGCTCCCACCTTCTTTGTTTGTATCTCCTTCTTTAGCTTCAGTTTGCCTTGAGTTTGCATGCTTTGGAGCATGCACCATAGTGTTCAGCTCACCCTCCATCTGCCACAGCTATGGAGGCCCAAATTTTGTGCTGAAAAATGCGGGCTGCACTTCGTTCAGCTCTTCCACACTTCAGTTTGACCATTTAGGTCACTTATAAGTCATATAAGTCCATTATTCCAGGTCCCATACAAACCTAGTGGACTTTTGGCACTTCTCTTGATTTCCAAGCAAATTTTCCTCTTGAACCAATGTGACTTAGCCTACAGACTGTCAATTACCTCCAGTTGATCAAGTTGTGGGTTCTCATAGACTTAATTTTTGTCAATATACATGGTACAACTAAAAATTGCATGATAGTTACAAAAGAACTTATGAAATTAAGTGATATCTAAGTCGGATGTTGGGTAACAATGACTGAGTTATGTATGAAAGTTCCTCATGTGAATCCTAATGAAGTTCTTCCGCAAACATAAGAACTCTATGATTTATATCATGAACAGAATACTCTTTGACATTCACCCCCTCCTAACCTGCACATCCTCCAGCATGTGCCATTTCACAAAATTGTGGGTTAAGGAGGCTCTTCTTCTGACATATCGTCATCTTCATCCCCTCTAAGTCTTCATCTTTCTTGTCTTCAAGTAGATGGCTCATATCCAAGTCATCAAGCTCATAAGTAGAAGACTCTCTTCATTTGAAGAGCTTGATACGTTTACTGGCTATTGGTACCTTGATCATGGTCTCATCCATTTCAGCGAAAGTATAAGTAGCATTATCATGCACTACTTTCACCACATATGGTCCAAACCATCGCTTGGCTAACTTCCTATGAGCACTATATTGATTGTCCAGGCTGCTGTCATAGACAAGTACCCAATCATTCTCTTGAATAGCTCTTGGAGGGAGTCGATGATGCTTGTCAAATCTCTTCTTATTCTTCAATCTTGCTGCCTTCAGCCTTTCAATGGCTCTCTTGACATCTTCTGGCCTTCTTTCAAGCTGCCTTATGTGCAAAATCAACAGCTCTTCTCTATTTATGCCTTCATCCCAAGGTAAGATAATCCATGTGATAATAGACTCCTCAATAGGCATAATAGGTGGCTGCCCATATATTAGTTCTTAGCCGGCATATAACCTGTTATTGCACTATGGGTAGTTCTATCAGCCCATAATGCGAATGGAAGAATTCTAGGCCATTCTCTCATCTTTCCTCCGCAAGATTTTGCCAATGCTTTGAGAATTGGTTGATGACCTCTTTCACTCTTACTGAGAGCAGAGTTTTGAGCCCGGGATGTGCCTAAAATTTGCCAAAAAATCCAGAATTTAGGGAAAAAATATTTAACATCGAAGGCAGCGGCTCTAGCTAGGACGATTTTAAGCACTAAGTGAAAGACAACTTTTAAAAGGCACCCGAGCGACACTTGTGGATTTTTGATAAATTTTCCGACTGCCGTGCCAGATGTCAAGAGTTGCTAGTCAATGCAGGATGTTAAGCCAGACGCCGAGGATTTTTTAGAGCTCGAATCGGATGCAGGACGGGGAAATGGCCACAAAAGGGTCAAGATGTGAAAAGGTGGACCAGTTTGGGACCAACGGGGGTGCCCTTTGGGGAATTTTAACCCCCCCAACATTTCATGCAACATTTCGTGGAGAAAAAACATGGGAAGTTGGCGCCATTAGGCGGCTGAAAAATGCGCCTCATCTCCATGGATGTTGATTTCCCGGCTTTGAAGACCCTATCCAACTGACAATGGGGGCAACTTCCCCCTCTTTGTTGGTCTTATTGCTGCCCTTTGCTCGTGGAATGATGGACTGAATGAAGAGAACAGATTCTAGTCTTTCTCTCTCCTCCCTGTCTCTCTTCTCTATGGGCTGTTCATGTGTGCCATCTTAATGGAGGAAGAATGAAGAAAATGGTGATGGAAATTGATGGAGATGTTGAAGATTGAAGTACAGCATTGGATTGAGAGCAATGGAGGCTCCGTTTGCTGCTTATGCAATCATTCAAGGCGTCTCGGGTTATGTAAAAACACGGTATGACCATTTTTATGAAAAAAATGAAGGATTTTTGAAAGTTTATGATGATAATTATGTTCTTTTTGGATGAAAATTTGTTTGTGGGTTGGTTTCATTATGAATAATTGCTTTGTATAAAAAAATCTTGGTTTTGCAATGATTTACATGCTTTATTTAATTCCCGTAAACCTGAAATGCGGGTTTTAAGTGGCAAAATGGTAGTTTTTCCATTTCGGGTGGGCATTTTTTCTTCATGGAAGACTACATCATGACTGCGGATGACTTTCCGCACCTGCGAATTCCAGAGACGGTAACCCATCTCGCCTGCATCCCCATAACCAAGGAAAATGCATTTGACACTCTTGGAATCCAGCTTACTTCTCTTGTCCTTGGGCACATGGCAAAATGCCTCACATCCAAAGATACGAAGATGCGCATAAGAGGGAGGTTTTCCAGTCCATACCTCCTCTACAACCTAGAAATCCAAACCACTAGAGGGTGATTTGTTTATGACATGCACAGATATACTAACTGTCTTAGCCCATAAGCTCTGTGGTAGGCCTGCATGGTAAGCATAATGTGTACACGCTCTTGGATGATTCTATTCATCTGCTCAGCCAAACCATTTTGGGGGGAGGTGTAGGGAGCAGTCAACTGATGCTTAATACCCCTCTCATCACATAACTGCTCAAAAGCACGTGAGACATACTCACCCTCGTCTCCATGGAGGCATGGTGCAACATACAAAAGTGATTCACCTTCTCTTCCATTGAGGCATCCATTATTTTTTCTACCCCATTTCCAACCACCACATCTCCAGTCAGTCTATCATCGTCCTTCAGCATCCATAGCATTTCATTGTCTGGTTCCACCGTTGGTAGCCATTGTGAGATATGCACTAACGCCGCTGACACCAGCCAACCTTCGGCCATGCTACCTTCTGGCCAAGCTCGTTGTCACACAAAGCCTTTCAGGGTTTTCATGAAGCACTCCAGGAAGAACATCCATCGCGTATGGACAGGTTCAACAATCTCCACTTCATCCACAAGATGCACAAGAAGGTGGACTTGTATCGTGAGCATACTAGTGGGCATGTATTTCTCAAAGAGAAAGACCGTCTCCACTGCTCCCCGCCTCGCGGATTCAATAGAGGACGTCTTAATCTCTTTTTGTAAGATCCATTGCATCAAAGTCGACAACTTGTAAATGGCCCTGTGAATTTCTGGAGTAAGGCATCCTACGATCGCGATCGATAGGACAAACTGCCACAAATGAGAAAGCATTATGAATAATGGCCACTTTTCAAATTGCAAAATGCCCACGCTAATTACAATCCATTCAGTTCACAAACTTGACATATCTTATGCCAATCATGGGATTTTAGCCCCGACAATTGGTCATCTTTAGAAAATGCGGACCTGAGAGAATGCATCATACCTGTCGGAGTGCGGATAGAGTTGATTACTTGCTTCACAATGCGCTCTTCTTTGGTGGACAAAACCCAAGGAGCGCGAGGAAGCTGCACTCCACCATCAGCACTCGACTGTGGCCAAAGCGCCTCCATCTTACCTACCTCCTTCAAATCCATTCGTGACCCTATAGTGTCTCTCTTTCCTGTGATGTGGTTCCATAGCCAGCTGCCCATATTCTTGAAAATATGCATGGGATCCAACAAGTGGTTGACTTGTAAGTGGGTCCAATATGGCAACTCATAGAAAACAGAGAACCGTCGCATTCCATTTGGATGTGATTCCGGGTTTACCATTTTTAGCTTGTACCAGCTTGCGCCGTTCATACGTTTTGGTTGTCGTCCAAGAAAACCTTCCCTGAGTTCATGATCCTCCAGCAAGAAAGCGGCGTGTCCTTGATATACCATTTTCTTCATGGTTTGTGACCTTCGGGAGTCTAATTGTGGCCCACACAATGGACATGCATGATAACCTGAGGTAACCAGACCTGTAAGGTGAGCCACAACCTAGTGAATACTTGATTGAATGAGATAAAATATAGATATTACCAGCGGAGAACAGAGGTCTGCTCACCTGAGCACTCTCCCAATCCTGGAAAGTCATGCATCGTCCACATGAGAATGGCTCGAATGTTGGCTGACTGCCGACCATCGCGCCTGCTCATATCTTGCACAGTGACCCCCTCCTCCCACAAAATCTTAAGCTCATCGACTAATGGACGAAGATACACATCCATATTTTTTACTTTGTAGTGGCCTGGGATGAGCAAGCTAAGGATGAGATGTCCTTTCTTCGTAGAAAGCCATGGAGGGATATTGTAGTTGACAAGCACTATAGGCCACACACTGTAAGAAGTTGAGCGCAGACCGAATGGGTTCACACCATCCATTGCGAGACCGAGCCGAAGATTCCTTGGCTCTCGCGCAAAGCCTGGGAAGGTAGAGTCAATGTGGCTCCATGCGCTCGAATCCGTTGATATTCGTTGAACTCCATCCATGGACCTATTCTGCACATGCCACGTTGTCAAGCTTGCCATGCCGGACGTGCGAAACATGTGGTTTATGCGGGGGATGAGCGGAAAGTGTCTAAGAACTTTCTGAGGGATGGTTTGCCCTTGCAAGTCCTGTCGACACCTGTGAGCACCACACTTTGGACATGTCTCCATAGTCTCGTATTCATCTCAAAACAGTATGCAGTCGTTGATACATGCATGGATGTTATTGTAGTCCATGCCAAGCTTCCGTAAAACATGTCATGCATCATCACGAGACTCAGGCATGGTATTTGCAGGTGGTAATATATGATATTTCAATAACCTGAAAAAAATCATAAAACACCTTGAAAAAGCACAAATGTTTGTAATAATAGTGTCAAAAATAATAATCAATGAAACCTATGTGCAAGGTACCTGAATAACTCGGTCACACTCGTATCGCTTCACCTATATGTTGCTTACACACTTAAGAGTGCAAGCAATGTCTTCAACCGAGATACTCAGCACCCATCATATAATGGTATGGATGCTTCCTCTCTAAGCGGATCAGATGTCTCGACATCCATGGGAATCAATGCATTGATCATTGCCTCCATCTCAGGCTTCAAGATTGTAGGTAGGTCGGGAAGGTTGTCTGTCTCCTCTGGCATTGATGGTATAGATGGGCCTTGCGAGTGATGGATTGGCTCTTGCAATCCATCCATCACACATCCACGAACTCTTCTAATTGGCCGCAAAGGGTGCACTCCCCCTTGGGTCGAGACATCACCCCGCTGGATAGAAAATTTGCCAACAAGACCCAATCTTATTGTGTATGGTTTTCAATTAGCTTGCGAGTACAATGCATGATTAATATTAACTTCAAATTACCATTTGCTAAAAATCCGCAATCGCCTGATCAATGATCTTAGATTGAAACTCGCCAAATCGTGGTACGTGTTCAATAGACAATCAGCGTTTTCATCTAATTGCCAACTTGCATTGAGAGCAAGGACATTGGACATGCTGATTAAGATAGGCCTCGTGATCTTGAACAATAAGACCTTCTTCGTTTTCCATCTTATCTACATTACAGCAAACGAGGCTCAAATGGATAGCTTTATGGAGATGTATGTCAAGTTGCAAGTTGACCATAAATATTGCATTGTACATTGTAGTTGAGAGATTTATTGATGTTATATCTCGGCCCTATATCATGCTCAAGGATTTGTTTGTCCCGGTAGATAATTATTCGTTATTGTAAAAAATTTCACTAGAGGGCGTTGAGTATAAGTAATCCATTTATGAGCATCATTGAGGATCTCTTAGTCTAATAATAAATCAGTCTCAACAAAAAGCATCTTAGAAATGTGGGTTTTTTGTCCTAGGATCGCGTATTAAAATTAATGTCATCTATGAAATTTATCAACTATAGTAATAAAATTTGTTTCAATCAATTCTACTCATAGTCATAAGACCTGAGAGAAAATATCCTATACTCAATTTAAGGGATTCTTCTTCTACAGCAATACTTTTGGGTTCATTTTGATGAAGTACCGTAATGACCATTAGCTAGGGTATCATTTTGTTTTAGTCCTTCCGTTGACTTGTTGGCATGATTTCTAATTTGTTATGCCTATAAAGATAATACAAAAACAATGAATTATGAATATCACAATTAGATCCCCTACTTGGACATTATGAAGGACATGACCAATTTTAAGCCAACTTAAAGAGTCACCAATGTACATGGCCCATGGCAAAGCACATTGCATACCATTATCGATAAGTCTATTATCGTGCATCTTAAATATCCTAATTAGACTTTATAAAGTGTATGACTAATTTTTAGCCCTCTTAAGGAGCCGATGTAATGGAACCCATAAAAAAAGCAAAGTGGATACCATTACCATAATCATGGATATGCTAACATTCCAATATATGTTATCTTTCTCTTTCTCTCCCTCTCTCTCCCTCTCCCTCCCTCTCTTTCTCTTTCTCTCGCATTTCATCTCCCTCTCACAATATATCTTAACACTCTCCAAAAGCAAAAGGGAGAGGGAGAGAGAGAATGCACTCTCCCTCCCTCTTCCTCTCCCTCTCCCTCTCCCTCTCTTTCTCTTTCTCTCCCTCTCTCATTTCCTCCCTCTCCCTCTCCCTCTCCCTCTCCCTCTCTTTCTCTCTCTCTCCCTCCCTCTCCCTCTCCCTCTCCCTCTCCCTCTCCCTCTCCCTCTCCCTCTCCCTCTCTTTCTCTCTCTCTCTCTCCCTCTCTCTCCCTCTCTCTCTCCCTCTCTTTCTCTCCTTCTCTCTCATTTCCTCTCCTAAACAAGCAAAAAAGAAAGTGATTTAAACATTAAACAAGAAAAAGGGAGAGGGAGAGAGAGAATGCACTCTCCCTCCCTCTCCCTCTCCTTCTCTTTCTCTTTCTCTCCCTCTCTCATTTCCTCCCCCTTCCTCTCCCTCTCCCTCTCTTTCTCTCTTTCTCTCACATTTCCTCTTCTAAACAAGCAAAAAAGAAAGTGATTTAAACCTTAAACAAGCAAAAGGGAGAGGGAGAGAGAGAATGCACTCTCCCTCCCTCTCCTTCTCCCTCTCCCTCTCCCTCTCCCTCTCCCTCTCTTTCTCTTTCTCTCCCTCTCTCTCCCTCTTCCTCTCTTTCTCTCTCATTTCCTCTCCTAAACAAGCAAAAGAGAAAGTGATTTAAACCTTAAACAAGCAAAAGAAAGAGAGAGGGAGACTCACCGATGAGATATGGTGAGTGTGGGGCGGCTCCTCTTTGCGATGGAGGCTCCTCCTCTCCTTCGCAAATAACGATGGCGGTGGCGGCGGCGGCAAGTCTTCTTCCTCTCCTTCTCTCACGATGGTCACTCTCTCCCTCGCTCTCGCTCTCAAAATACATAATGTGCAAACGAGAAATGAAACCGCGCTTGATTTCGGCCTGCTTTTTTTCCCTGTGGATCGTCGTTATTGGCGTTGCTATTTGCCTCGCACATGCAATGCAAATAGCAACGCAAATAGGGACACCAATAGTGACGGCAATAGCGACGCCGCTACCCGCCATCGCTAATCGGCATTGCTACTAGCTCAAATCCTTGTAGTGACAGAGAAAAATTATACCACAGCTAAGAAAGAGTGCTTATCGATGGTGTTTGCCATTACTAAATTTTAAAATTATTTATTGGGTAACAAGTTTATCTTCTATGTGGATCATGACGCATTGAAGTACTTGTTAAATAAATCCAAAGTTAGTGGCCAAGATATGAGATAGATGTTGCTTTTTCAAAAGTGTGATTTTGAAGTAATTACTCATGACAATCAATCACATGTTCTTGCATATCAAATGTCTTAGTTAATTACCAATGATATAGAGAAGGGTTGATGGGATCTAAAATGGGCAGGCACTAGCTATGGCACTAGGCGGACCTCATGCACATAACAGACAATCCCACCACACGGCCTCGCGTGCCAGGAGCATCTATAATACACTGATGTACACTAGCTAGACTTAATTATGTGTTTGTAGTTGCTAGATAGTCCATGCTAGATAGTCCAGTGGCCCTTTTCCCAAACTCCAACAAATGGAGTATCCCATACATATCGGTAACAAATACCACAAAGAACATACATAGGAGGCACCCCATTAGCTGATTGTTGTGGGCCCATTACGACTCTCCTATACCTTGGGGATTGGCCCCAAGATGCGTCGCTGTAATATAAATTACACACGATGTCGTAATGTTCACGCAAAGGCTGCAGAACACAGGGTTCAAGATACAGCAAGGGAAGAGGCTAACAAGAAGAATTCAAATATTTGATGCCAAATTTCACTATATTTCTTGTCAAGAGTGTTACAAGAAATTCATGATCAGAAAATTCTGGTGATAGTTACATTGAACAGAATAATGGACATTATCTAGTAATCCAGTCAAACATGTCCCTCAATGCAGAGAATCATCTGTTGTACAACACATCTGATTTCTGATGTTCTCAGAGGTTTCTATCAAATATGGATCACGACAGCATATACATTTTGTAACTTGACAATTGCCTGATCAGCATAAGATTTCAGAAGATCAAGAGAGCTGAAAGAATCTATGTACTGGAATCTGCAATCTAACTCCTGTTCTAGAGTTTCAAATGTCCACATTTGGAATTGTGTATGCATAAGAATAACCATTGAAATTTCATGCTGTTCCCCTGTTCTTTTGGTTCTGAAAGATGAGAATGTGGAGGATGATGTTGATTATGAATGTCTGACTAGCTTGAATGATGGCTACAGTGGTTCTGATTTGACAGAGCTCTGCAAGCAGGCTGCTTATTTTCCCACCAGAGATCTGTTGGTGCATGCGCAAAGTGGACACTTAACCTGTTAGATCCGAGATCAATACTGATTGCAAAGGGACAGAACTTCAGTTTGAGGCAAAGAACTTCTGTCTGATTACTCTCTAAGCTTCACTATCATTGCATTGTCACTATCACTGTTGTAGTTATCACTGTCATTATCCTTGTAATCACACTATCTAAGCTCCACTAGTTTGTTTAGCAGCGAGGCATGGATCAATCATCAAATGCAATGTATGCACCACCATATGATATGCTAGATGAACACAGTCCTTGACTTCACCTACTTCATTGCAAATGTGCCATGCTTCAGGACTAGAATTGGTGGATGCTTCTTTCCACATTGCAGAGTGTACAGACTGGTCTAATAATGTAATAAACCAGTCGTGTTAATCCTGGACATGTCTCCAATCCTTTCAAAGAATCAAGAGTGCACCTCTTGCTTTTGCTGCTACTGGCATTATTGCCTAGGAGGTTGCTGGTGATGAACGTCTGACTGATAGATGCCAGGATGAAGCTGAACATGGCATTACCATTAAATCAACTGGAATTTCTGGCCCTCATCTTCAACCCCGCGTGTATCTCGAGCCTGTCGCGCCTGTCTCGATTACTTTTGAAGGATTTTAGCAATTACATCACTCATTCATTCCAATAAGCTTTTAGCAAATTCTATTGTGCTTATTGATACATTGGTCAGAAAATAGAATGGGATAGGAAAGCGATGCGAAGTCTAGTACTGAAAACATCAGCACCTTTGTGTACCCCGTTCATAGCCTTGTACTCTTGTTCTGCCATTGCACAGAGTAAGCAGCAGCCCACCTTCTGAATGCAACCTAAAATTCCATGATTTCAGAGGCAAAAGATAGTTCTGATTACAGGTGCATCTCTCTGGCTCTGGTCTCCAACTCCCCATTTGTTACATAGCAGCACATCTGGAAATCTCCATAGTCTCTATTTCTTACACAGGTCTGATTCCCCCTCTTATGAATGAATAAAACACAAATAGTGAAGTGCATCCATCTCTCGAATGTGTGACTGCATATACACATGAGACCCAAACCATGAAATCCGAAACAGAGACCAATAATTACAACACTTGGTTTTTCTTTTGTGAAGACTAGAACATGGATGTATGGCCATTTAAGCTGTCCCACAGTAGCCATAACCAGTCCTGTTCCTATGAAGCCGTTACTCACTCCGATTGCTTCACCATAACCATCCCTTCTACAAACATATACTGGATACCTATCACGACAAAAATGTTCGGAATTATCCCTCTTCCCTCTGATAAAGTCACAAAACTTTCCTTAGCTTCCCTTTGCTTTTTGCTATCAAAAGATGCTTTTTTTTTCCAAAAACGGTTTTTGAAACCAAATTAGTCTCCCCTTCTCCTCTTTTAGTTGAGCAGGGATAAAAAAAAAACCTCCTCTTTGACAAGATATTTTTGTACACCCTTACAAGATTTAAGCACCAGCATTGATTTAGACTTTGAGGTTTATCTTTGAAGTCATGCATTGCCCCTTTGTCAGTCAGCTTTACAATGAGTAATCTGCGCATAAACTTCGACTTCGGCCTTGAAAATTGGATGGAAAAATACTCCCTCGGAGGGTCCCAAAATTCCTATCTTAATCTTCTCATTTAGCAACTCTATCAGCTTTGGCAAGTGTGCTTTAGGCATAGGTATAGGACGTATATTCCATGGTACATGAGGAACAGTGAAGATGACCATAGGTGCAACCAATTCGGGACTAATGCAGCCAATTTCATGTGGAAAGAAAGAAAATGCCTTACCATGACGTCCAAGCATCTCTCTAAAACATTCTTTTTCCACTCGAAGCAAGAAATCATCATTTCCAATCTTCAATTCTGCAAGAGTTTTAGCTGTAAATTTATGTCCAATATTTGCAGGATCTCTCAACATAGGCTGCTTCATAGCTTTTTCAATCTGCTCATCCCTATCACGAGGAAGGGGCCCTGCAACCGGCTTAACATTCTTATCAACTGTTTTATACTTCGTGTCAACCTTGGCATCATTCAAGCACTCTTTTCTTTGCTGCAATTTCTGCAAATTTTCAGCAACTCTCAACTCTGTTGGCTGAAAAATTTCAGCCCTTTGCTCTATGGACTGCATGGGTGCAGCTTGAAACTCTGTATGCTGAAATTTTTCAGCATTCAACTCTATTGGCTGAATGGATTCAGCCCTCGGCTCTATGGACTGCATGGGTGCAGCCTCATACTCCATATGCTGAATTTTTCCAGCATTTAACTCTGTTGGCTGAATGATTTCAGCCCTCTGCAACTCTGTTAGCTGATCAAGATCAGCCATAAATTCAGTTTGCTGAGTTTTCTCAGCCTCTAACTCTGTTTTCAGCATAAAACCAGAAATTTCCTGAAACATATCCAAGGTTTGCACAGGTATGATCTTTGAACCCTTACATACATCAGTTTTCAGCATCACTCCCATCTCAAACAATGTATCTGCATAAGACATCCCTTCATACAATCCATCTACATGCTCTTCTGCTTGCAAAATACTTGTATTCTTCAACTCTTTTTCCTTACGACCAATGTACTGCCTGGCAACTCTAGGCAAATCTGAATTTTTTTGATAACTCACTGAACTATCTGAAGAAAAACCAACAAAATTATTGGAGAAAGACAGGCTGCCAGGAGGCGAGATCTCCTCTTTTCTCCACTCCGTACCACTGGCGTCTCGCAAGATAGCGGTACCTAATGAAAATCCAACTCCTTCGTAGGTAGTGGTGCCTCACGCAAGGAGTCTCTGTTTCTCAGATGATTTACCCCAACAATCATAAAATAAACAGCTCGCATACCATCTTTACTGCGTATTCGTGCATAAGCTGACCCGTCATCCATCACTTTCGTTTCCATTCTTGCTTTTGTAATGAAAGGCTGTCCAAGAATAATCGGATAAGAGCAAGAATCCTGAACAAAGCAATGATAATCCTCTTCAACATTACCAATAGAAATTCTGATACTCGGACAAGCAGCATACATATCACTAGAAGTATTATTGGCGGCTCTCATGCGCCAGCCATGCTCTGCATCCATAGGCCACTTGCCACTCTCATAAACACCTCGAGCAATAAGATTAATCTCAGAACCATGATCGACTAAAGCGATCAAAGGAATTTGTTTCTCTCCAATCCTTACCACCGTCTCAGTGTTGACCTTGTCAAGATCTCAATTGACCAAAATCCTACAGACTTGCTCACGAAAAGCCTCTCTACATAGTGCTTGCTCTAGCCCAATGACTTCGTGAAAAATGGCTGCGAGGAATGAGAATAGGGGTATCATCATCTTCATACTACATAGGCTGAACTATTTTCTCCAATTACGGATTAACAGAAGCATTCTCAACCATCACTACATCATCATGCTCTTCCCCAAGAGCTCCATGCCACAATCCCTGTAAAGGAGGTCCCTCCATCGCATGTCGTTTCCTTCGCAAAAGATCCTGCATCTGATCCTGTATTTCTCTTCTAGCAATCCCAAGAGCTTCTCCAACAGTAAAAGTGACTTCACTATTCAAAATTCTTTCATGAAAAATCTTACTCATATCTGTCTGCATATCAAGGTCTAACTAGAGCTTAAATCCTAGTTCTTTTCTTGGTTTCCTCTTCTCTTTCATCTGCTTGTCTCCCATAGGTTGTTCAGGACCTAATTGAGCTGGAGAACTTGACATAGGTGGAGCTGTAACAGGTGGTGAAACAAAGTCACCCCCTCTAGTCTTTTTGGAGGTGCTGGGACCCTCCTCATCTCTTCTTCTCTTTTCCTCAACCATGGCATCTAAACCCTGTGTTTTAGCCATATAAGCAAAAATAGAATACCTGTCAACATGAGAATCCCATCCCGTTTCTCCTCGGATGCTGGAGCCCACACGAGTCATAGTAGATTCCTGAACTTTCCCTCTTCTCGCTATCTCCAAGGCAGATGACCATAAAGTAGAGTCTCCATCTAATTTCTGCTCAAGTTGGACTCCATAAGAGCTGAAGTATCTCCTCTAACACTCACATAAGCTGATCGCGCAGCCATATCATCAACAAGCTTCTTCATGCCTCCCTTACTGAAGTTCGTATCAAGAGGAGCGCCAGTCTCTGTTAGCCATATCTTCCCATCTTGTCCCCAAAACACTACATTCTTCTTACGCGCTTCCTAAAAAGCATCACAATCTCTGCAGTGTTGGTGCTCTGTACTATCGCACCAAATACATCGTCTCCCTTTTCTTTGAGCAGCTGGAAAAGCAGTCGTAGGAGCAGGTGCTACAGCAGGTACTGACATAAGTTGCTCCTTTAACTTACCAACTTCAGCTTTGACTGCTTCAATCGTCAAATCTGCCAAGCCTTTAATAACATCATCTACAGATAAGGGCACTAGAGCAACAGGAACTGGTGGATTCACAGCAGGAGGAGTAGGCGTAAGCAAAGAAGTTGCAGCAGGAGTAGAAGAAGAAGTCTCCAAGGATTTTTCAGAAACTGATCCTGTATTACGATGCAATCGTACTCTCCTGCGCTGCTTCTTAACAAGAGCATTCACAGCATCAATGACATATCTCCACTCGGTCTTTAAACCTGAATCAGTAGCTTGATCTTCCAAAAGATCATCCAACTTTTCCTGTAAATCACCATCAGCAGCTTGTAAAAATAACTCCACTTTCTGCATCTCCAAAGCTTGCTGCTCAGTCCCATCCAACTGATCATAGCGGCTCTCAAACTCTCGCAGAAGAGTGGTAACAGAAAGTCCCTTATTAGGCATAGAAACCCATGCTAAGAAATTCCTGCGATTCATAAGACCTGTATCCTCCAGGAAATATTCATCTTTTAATGCCTTCTTAAACTCTGCCCAACCTGCATGTGTTTCTTGAATTTCTGAAATGCGGACTTCAAGAGCATGCACCACGATCCGCAAGAAGTAGCGGCACCAAACATCTTGAGAAACCCCAAAAAACTTCATCTTTTCTTCATATAAATGCAAGTAAGTTGACACTTCCTGGCCATTAAATTGCTTCATCTCCTGTTGGACAACTTTCAAGGCATCCATGGCATCACTATCACGTTTCCGTGAGCTTCCTGCTGCATATAAATGGTAAATGACTGAAACAGATTCTTCATGACATTGTCATCTGTCATCTCTTCTTGCGAGTCTCCCATCTTGCTGAAAAGTGACGCAGCACTTTCACGTCGGGTTCACCAGAAATGTTGTAATGTTCACGCAAAGGCTGCAGAACAGAGGGTTCAAGATACAGCAAGGGAAGAGGCTAACAAGAAGAATTCAAATATTTGATGCCAAATTTCACTATATTTCTTGTCAAGAGTGTTATAAGAAATTCATGATCAGAAAATTCTGGTGACAGTTACATTGGACAGAACAATGGACATTATCTAGTAATCCAGTCAAACATGTCCCTCAATGCAGAGAATCATCTGTTGTACAACACATCTGATTTCTGATGTTCTTAGAGATTTCTATCAAATACGGATCACGACAGCATATACATTTTGTAACTTGACAATTGCTTGATCAGCAGAAGATTTCAGAAGATCAAGAGAGCTGAAAGAATCTATGTACTGGAATCTGCAATCTAACTCCTGCTCTAGAGTTTCAAATGCCCACATTTGGAATTGTGTATGCATAAGAATAACCATTGAAATTTCATGTTGTTCCCCTGTTCTTTTAGTTCTAAAAGACGAGAATGTGGAGGATGATGTTGATTATGAATGTCTAACTAGCTTGAATGATGGCTACAGTGGTTTTGATTTGACAGAGCTATGCAAGAAGGCTGCTTATTTTCCCACCAGAGACCTGTTGGTGCATGCGCAAAGTGGACACTTAACCTGTTAGATCTGAGACCAATACTGACTGCAAAGCGACAGAACTTCAGTTTGAGGCAAAGAACTTCTGTCTGATTACTCTCTAAGCTTCACTATCATTGCATTGTCACTATCACTATTGTAGTTATCACTGTCATTATCCTTGTAATCACACTATCTGAGCTCCACTAGTCTATTTAGTAGCCACGCATGGATCAATCATCAAATGCAATGTATGCACCACCATATGATATGCTAGATGAACACAGTCCTTGACTTCACCTACTTCATTGCAAATGTGCCATGCTTCAGGACTAGAATTGGTGGATGCTTCTTTCCACATTGCAGAGTGTATAGACTGGTCTAATAATGTAATAAACCGGTCGTGTTAATCCTGGACATGTCTCCAATCCTTTCAAAGATTCAAGAGTGCACCTCTTGCTTTTGCTGCTGCTGGCATTATTGCCTAGGAGGTTGCTGGTGATGAACGTCTGACTGATAGATGCCAGGATGAAGCTGAACGTGGCATTACCATTAAATCAAGTGGAATTTCTGGCCCTCATCTTCAACCCCGCGTGTATCTCGAGCCTGTCGTGCCTGTCTCAATTACTTTCGAAGGATTTTAGCAATTGCATCACTCATTCATTCCAATAAGCTTTTTGCAAATTCTATTGTGCTTATTGATACATTGATCAAAAAATAGAATGGGATAGGAAAGCGATGCAAAGTCCAGTACTGAAAACATCAGCACCTTTGTGTACCCCGTTCATAGCCTTGTACTCTTGTTCTGCCATTGCACAGAGTAAGCAGCAGCCCACCTTCTGAATGCAACCTAAAATTCCATGATTTCAGAGGCAAAAGATAGTTCTGATTACAGGTGCATCTCTCTGGCTCTGGTCTCCAACTCCTCGTTTGTTACATATAGCAGCACATCTGGAAATCTCCATAGTCTCTATTTCTTGCACAGGTCTGATTCCCCCTCTTATGAATGAATAAAACACAAATAGTGAAGTGCATCCATCTCTCGAATGTGTGACTGCATATACACATGAGACCCAAACCATGAAATCCGAAACAGAGACCAATAATTACAACACTTGGTTTTTCTTTTGTGAAGACTAGAACATGGATGTATGGCCATTTAAGCTGTCCCACAGTAGCCATAACCAATCCTGTGCCTATGAAGCCGTTACTCGCTCCAATTGCTTCACCATAACCATCCCTTCTACAAACGTATACTGGACACCTATCACGACAAAAATGTTTGGAATTATCCCTCTTCCTCTGAAAAAGTCACAAAACTTTTCCTCAGCTTCCCTTTGCTTTTTGCTATCAAAAGATGCTTTTTTTTTTCCAAAAACGGTTTTTGAAACCAAATTAGTCTCCCCTTCTCCTCTTTTAGTTGAGCAGGGATTAAAAAAAACCTCCTCTTTGACAAGATATTTTCTGTACACCCTTACAAGATTTAAGCACCAGCATTGATTTAGACTTTGAGGTTTATCTTTGAAGTCATGCATTGCCCCTTTGTCAGTCAGCTTTACAATGAGTAATCTGCGCATAAACTTTGACTTCGGCCTTGAAAATTGGATGGCAAAATACTCCCTCGGTGCTTCACTAATGCTTTGCTTGCTTAAGCAGCTTTTGAGAGACTTCCTTCAACTCTATGTCATGAGAACTTTTGAACTTAGACGATCGCTTCCACAAACCTTTCTTTGATTCCAATATTCCTTGCATTTTTCTTAGAGATTATCGTTGAAATCATCAGCTTGATAATGTCCTTTGGCATCAGTTTTTCATATTTTTCTAACACACACACATCATGCATCCAAACAGAATCACACACACACACTAACGGAATATATACATTGGATGCGGATTATCGTAATGCATCACACACCCAATGAATCACACGCAGAAAATAACACAAATGCACAACAAAAGAAATGGAGGTGTTTACGGCTCCGATGCGCAACAGCACGACAACGATTCAAGCTCCACTCCTTCATTTTGAACGTATTTTAGGAGATACCATGTGTCCCTACCAAAAAATTCCCTAAGAAAACGATTGACTAACCTATTGCTTAGGTCGTCTTGAGGTCATCTCACACACTCAAGCATAGGTCATCATAAAGTTAAACAAAGTGCTATGCATCCACTTCTTTGTATTTTGATACCATGGTACGTGTTGTGCACAATCAGGCTTTCCAATGCTCATTTACTAACTCGTTGCTACAATGCAAGGATAGCACCGAGACAAGGCTCATCCTACTAGCCTCTTAATTAAAATAAAATGAATCCTATATCATGATATACATTAGAAAAATCTGTAATAAATAGCACCCAAATTGCATCATTCAAACACCCCACCCCCTTCTTTTAGGTAGTGCTTCCATTGCATAGGTATAGGTGTTCATTTTGTCATGTTTTGATGTATGAGAAGTGATAAATCACGAACTTTGACAAAGAGATAGAGAAAATTGAGTCTAAATCTCATGCTTCACCACTACCATACATTCACAAACACTCATTATATTTTTCTTTATTTTTATGAAGCGTATTTCTATTTTTCCCTTATTTTTTAGCATTTATTTGTCAATAATCACTATTATTTTTTGATTTTTTTTTCATACCAATCATTTTAGCAAACTAAAATTCAATTTTATTTTCCACTTTTCCCCATATGAACACATTTCACCCATCCGAAATGACAAAACTATCATTTTACCCTTAAAAACCGCATTTTGGGTTTTGCGGGATTTAAATAGCGTACATAAATCATTATGAAATCAAAAATTTCTAATAAACAACAATTAAACATGATGCAACCAACACTCAACAATTTTTCATCGAATAAGAACATCATTTCTATCATAAAATGTTGAAAAACCTTCATTTCCTTCATAAAAAATAGGCATACCGTGTTTCTACGAAACCCAAGACACATTAAATGACTGCGTGACCAACAAACTGAGCCTCCATCGCTCTTGATTTCATATTGCACATCAATCTTTAGCAACTCCATTAATCTCCATCATCGTTTTCTTCAATCTCTTTCCTGATTCCTCCTTCAAGGTAGTGCGCATGAACATCCCATAGAGAGAAGAGACATGGATGAGAGAGAAATACTAAAGGAGGAACTCAACAATCGGGCAGCCATTGGAGGAGCGGATAGTGGCAATGGAGGGCGAAGAAATACATCATCCAATTGGTATGATCAGTTTGGTGGGTTACATTGAGGTTCCATAGCCCCCTCCCTCTCAAAAATTCCGCGCCTTGCAAGAAGACGACTTCATTTTGTTCACGCCATGGGAAAAAAACACCCCCCCATTCATCAAATTTTGGGGGGGTGGGAGACCCCAAGGGTCACCCCCCTTCCCATCTAAGTCCTTTTACACTTCCTCTCTTTTGGTCCTCCGCTTCAGGCACTCCCATTCGATTGTCTAGCCTCCAATTCGACTCCCGAAAATTACTGCATGTCCATCTCAAAGTCCCCCACTGTCGACGAGCAGCTCCTAGAGTCGACATCTTGGAAAATTATGAAATTTGGATTTTTTTGGCAATTTTTAAGCACCTCTCGAAGGCAAAAATCACCACTCAAGGGTGTAGATGATGATCTACCTAATACTTAATTATCGTGGTATGCAAATATTGCAAATTTTCTTAGTCCAACTAAATATCCACCAATTGCGACTAAGCATGAAGGTTGTTGTATTTTATGGCAATCATGATCTTGAATTTTGATGTCAAGCTCTCTATATAAGTATTTTTCTCATGAATTTTTTTATCAAAGGTGTATTCATGAAGATGAGGTACCATGGATTTTAACTACATCACATGATGGACCTTGTGGTGGCTATTTTGTAGGAGATTTAATAGCAAGGAAATTTCTTTTTGCTGGTTATTAGTGGCCTATATCATACAAGGATGCATATGAACATCATAGAAAGTGTGATAAATGTCAACGTACTAGGAGACTGACTAAACATTTTGCAATGCTATTAACCCCTGTATAAGACCTTGTACCTTTTGAGAAGTGGGGTATAGATTTTGTTAGTACAATTGATCCACCTACACAATATCGTTCTAATAGATATATTTTGGTATGTACTGTTTATGTAACTAAATGGGTGGAAGCTAAAGCGCTTAAGATTGATCAAGGCAAGGATGTCACTCTATTTCTTTATGAGAATATTATTACTCTCTTTGGTTGTCCACTAGAGTTAGTTAGTGATCGTGGATCTCATTTTTTGAATAATTTAATTTCAAAATTGATGGATCTCTATAAAATTAAACACCAAAAGTCTACCCCTTATTATCCTCGAGTCAATGATACTGTAGAGGTTATTAATCATATTTTGATGACAATCTTAACCAAAACAGGAGTTGAGAATAGACATGATTGGGATGAATCCTTGCCAAAGGTACTCTAGGCATATCACACTGCCTACAAGGTAACAACTAACAACACACCTTTTAGTTTGGTTTATGGGATTGAAGTTGTATTTCTTATTGAATTGGAGGTTCCTACTTTGTGTGTTGCATTATCTAATTTCCTTGGGGAGTGGGAATCTCTTACCAATCACTTGTGCAAGTTAGTTAAGCTTGACGAGGATCATATTTTTGCTTCACAACGTATAGAAGCATGTTATAAACAACAAAAAGCCTAGCATGATAGATGCTTGAAGCTTAGAGACTTTCAAAAGAATGATTTAGTTCTATTGTATGATAGTCAGTACTATAAATTTCCAAGGAAACTTTATATCTGATGGTTAGGTCCATTTCAAATTAAAGAGGTTTATGATAATGGTTCAGTGGATATTCAAAACTTAGAAGTAGTACATGAATCTTTTCGAGTTAATGGTTCAATGGATATTCAGAACTTAGAAGTAGTACATGAATCTTTTCGAGTTAACGGTCTTCACTTGAAACCTTTTGTGACTTAATTGGGAAGTTTGGGTCAGGTTGGTATAGATAAAATCATCTGAATGTTTTTCTTGCTCATTTCAGTATTTTTTTTGTTTTGTTGGGGGGAGAGGGAGGGAGAATTCTTCATGGGATGCAGATATGGAGATTTTGTGGATGGATGCTCAAGCTTCAATGCAGATAGTTCTGATCTTCTATATGTAGGTCCTTATAGTATTTCCCAATTTGAAATGCACAATAGGTTTTTGTATCCTTCACGGGGTGAGATGTATTGTGGTATACATTTTATGACTATATTTTGTTTACACTATCACCCCCAGTTTATTTATCGACCATGTTAGAGGTATCTTTATATACACACTCAGTTATTGTATTGGCAGTATTGGGCATATTTTCAACACTACGGTACCACTGCCATGCAAGAAGCTATCAGTTACACTTATCAGCATCATGATTATGCTAGTATTTTTACCCCTAGCATAGTATAGATGGATAGAGAGCAACAGGAGTTTGCTAGATATAAAGTTGTTGTCTACCATCTGACTCCATCATATTTAGACCTTGAATTAGATGATAGCTATTCTTATTGGGACCACATTTGTCAGTACATGGATGCGACGGCAGGTTGCTCTTTGGGATGTTTACCTATGGCACCTATGCCTTATGTTGATAATACAACTAATACCCGCTCCATGAGATGATGGAGAATTTTAGTAATGCACCTGATAACAGATCAATGATCTCTTATGTGCCTATGTTGGAGGCCATTCAGGAGTATGCTATAGATAGTCATTTAGTTTATCAATTTGATTTTGATAATGTCAATGATTTTGATTTAGGGTTATTATTTATATTAGAGGATATTAGAACATGTGAGGATTTAGGTTTAGATCTTTTGTTTTCTTAGATTCTTTTGTGTTTATTTTACCTTATTTTATTTGATTTTAAAACCAAAACAAAGCAACAAACCCTTTTTTTGCTAACAACAAGACTTGTTTTTATGCTTTTTCATTTTAGGTTTTAGTGCACTTTAGTTTAGTTATTATCCACGTAGTTAAATAGTTAGTTGCACGCACTGTTGGGATATTCCTTCAGTGCTATGAGTTCATGATAAGTATGTTTGGATAGATTGCTGGTTTTCTAAGGGAGTTTCACTCTTTATTGATCTAACACGTTAATGGTTTAGTAGTTAGTACTTGAGTTCTATGCAGGTTTGATGATGATTATAATTTGAAAGCCACTACGTGCTTATCTCAGCTATACTTTGGAGTTGCAAAGCCACCTTTATGAACAGGTTGTTTCATTACTTAACCTAGCAATATCTATGCTCTTTTGAAAAGAAAAAAAGTAACATATTAATTGGCTACAATGATTTAATATTTTGGATTAGATATTTCATGGAAAGAAACCAAACTAAAAATACCTAAACACATAAAAGATTATGTATATAAACGAGATACACTAGTATGGGATGGGATATTAGCACTAAGAAGTGAGCTATGGGGGTGATGTGTGTACACGACCTAGTGAATTTCATTGTATGTGGTGACTGATTAGGAATCTAATAGAGTTTTTTCCCTTTTCTTTATCCCTCTTTTCAGTAATGTAGGGTAGCTAGGTAACATGATTCTCTCCATGAAATTTTGATTAATAGTAGCATGGATGAGATATATTGCGACAATGGATATCTTTATCTATTATTTTCCTAGGTAGAGTTACTAATATTATGTGCTAGATTAGATTCCTCGAGCAAAGATGCTGAGATGAAATGTTTAAACATTTAATTTAGTGATGAATTCCTAGCCGTCTAGTTCTTTTCTTTATAAACAGAGACTTATAATAAATTAAAATAAATCAAGTTTGAAAGAGTCTATCTATTTATTCTTCCAAAGCAAGACCCTTTAAAAAAAAACCAAACACCCTAAACACTGAAGGGTTGGAAAAAACAAAAAAAAGACCAAAAGAAGATAACCATCACCTCTGAGGTCCTAGTAGGCTATAGGGATTTCCTTGATGGGTGCCCTATGTCCGATGCCTTGCATCTCTTTGGGGTGAGCCCTTTTCAAAAGGAGAATAAATATATATGCTCTTTTGACCTTGAAAAAAAGAAAAAATCTCAAAGATGGAAAGAATGAAAAAAAAAACTCAAGACAGTTGGGAGTTTGGGACCATTAACTGGTTGTTCTAGTAGAACATGGAGGGTTAGTAGCTAAATCATAGGAGTCCTATTTGATTTTGTAATATTAGCTTGCCTTGTTTGGGTTTTTTACTAGGCATGGACCTTATTAGTTATGCTATATCAAAAGCAATATTTCTAGTAGAAAAGTAGTGTAACATTTTCTTGCCTAAGAGAGATTATTGTTGCTTAGCGGCTCTAGAACGCTTCCTACTATATGCCATGGATGAAACTAAGTTATGCAATTTAGTAGGGCGAGTGAGTAAGGGGATTGCTAGTTTGCACTTGTTTCAAAGTCTTTACATGCTATCTTTACTTTGGTTGTTTACTTTTACCACAAGCACTAGTCATTTTTTGTATCTTTTCAGTATCTACTACTAGTCTTTTCTATGTACTTTTGTAGATCTTATAGCTATCCTCACAGGGACCCTTGCAGCTTGGAGGGGGAGAGTATTTATTTTTCACATCATAGTTATTCGCTCATTGGCTTCGAAGCTTTCATGGATGATGTCACTCTTAAATCAGTTCTTGAGGACCAGAGTAGTTCTCTGTTTGTTAGTTCGCGGGAGCTCACTACAGCTAGTGAGGGAGGAATGGTAACTGCTTATTTTGAGCTATTTTAACCTAGTTTTCATGCAAATTGAAAGGCTTTGGCTCTATATTACATAATATTTTCATAAAAATTTAATACAAATAAGATTGTAAAGCCATATTTGATCATGCTCAGGTAGATTTAGAAGTAGAAAGTTGGGATATTTTAGAAGGGGAATTTTAGGGAGCGAAAAAATAGTAAGTGGTAGAAAGCGAATGCGGGGAAAGATTTTTAGTGAAAAGCGTGTACATTTTAGATATGGGAATAAATGTAGGTATAATTTAGCATGCATACATAGAATTCTGGTCGTGAAAGCCATGGATGAGTTAAAAAATAAGTCCACAGATGTGGAAGGGTGCCAGAAATATCCAATTCAAGTGGAAAAACTTTAAATTTTGAAAAAATGATATTCAAGAAGTTGGAGAAGAATATCATGGGAAGTGGGGATTGAGTAACAAGAGAGAAAAATACACAAAAAAAGGGCGCTATATTGTATGAGTGTGTCGATGATTTTTCTACAACACTTGGTCTCATTTTTAGCATCATTTGGCTACACACAATCACTTCTATAATCTCATTCCTCATCATTCTATTCTTGAAAAGCATTCTTAGGTGTAGGGAGAGAGAATTTTCAGCAAGATTAAGGTAAAATTAGGAGATATTAGAGAAAAACATGGGAGATCAGAAGGCTTGAAGATTGCTAAGTGTGAAGGGAGAGGAGAAGCAACCAGCAGCATCATCAAATACGACTGAAGTTCTTCCTTTCTCTCATTAATCAAGTATGGCAAGTTTTATTAAAGATTGAATGAAAAATGCATACTTTGAATGTCGAATGCATTGAAATTATGATTTATGAGTTTCAAATGGATGAGAAGGAGTTGAATTCTTGCATTGGATGGATTAAAATAATAAGAAAATGATCAAAATAGGCTAAAAATTGTATTTTTAGGCCATAATTAAATAAATAATAATTTTTAGTAATATTAATAAAAATAAATTAAAATATATTACAAAAAATAAAATGAACCTAGGGATGAAGTTTTACATTTTGGAGATGAATCTATTAAGTGATATAAATATTTTAGTGATAAAAATGATAATTTTTTCATAATTAGAAAAAATTAAGATTATTAGTGAAGGATTAAGGTTGAAACATAAAAATAGAGTTGAATTATAGTATGATGGATCTCATTGTTAGTTCTTAGCTCTAATGGATCTCTAGAATTAGAGATAACTAATTTTTAGGATTGAAAATGGTAGTTTTTTTGTGTTTTTAGGAAGTAATTACTAAATATTAAGAGAAATGAGGGAAGTTATTGATGCCAAAAAGAGTATGGATTGTATTCATGGTAAATAATATCTAGTTAAGAGGTTCTAATGTTTTAAATTTAAAAATAATTATTATAAATATTTTTATTTTTTTGAGTAGAAATAAAAAAATTAATAAGTCTTGATAATAAAGGAATCAATGAAACAAATGAAACAAGACTGTAGCTAATTTTTTATTTAGAGCTTGCTATTAAAATTTCATGGCTAATGGAAGCCATTTGCGAGTAGTTTATTTGTAAAATGCTATTCAGGGTTGAAGTAATGATTAGTGTGTATTAGTGGTTTAACTAAAGTATTAACAGATTTTTATGGTAAATTAAGAGTTTTAGATTATTTCTTTCTTTGATTTAAATGTTAAATAAATTTGGTTTGATATGTTAGGACCTGTAGTTCAAAATAACAGTTAAGTAGAAATATTTGTAAGACTACAAGTAACTCAAAGGGGGCTATTGGGTCAGCTGATAGTTGGACTATATATGGGAAGGATAGAATGTCTTTTATACTGATGATTTGGGAATAAAGAGAGTGTATAACTCTACTTCCAAAGGGGATTGAAGGATAGAATGTCTTTTATACTAATAATTTGGGAATAAAGAGAGCGTATAACTCTACTTCCAATCCTTAGTTAACACAATGACTTCACATATAGACATCTTGCCCATTTATCTAGGGGCTTCTTAGGGGGTTGTCAAGGACATATTAATGCACAAAAAGGATGCAAACTATTGAATCAGGCTATGGAAAATCCTATGTTGATAGTTTGGCAATCACCCACTTGTATGCTTCTTTGTATGGAGAGCGGGCAACAAGGGAAATGCAAGCAATCTAGGAAGAGGTTGTTGAGATATCGAGCTCCACTCGTGATATGCCAGGGTGACCATTGTGCATTTATGTCACCGACGTGTCAGTTGCAGATGCGGTTGGTACACCGCCCATGAATAATAGCTACATGACAGCTATCCTTATCTACTCTAGTTCGTGGCTCAGTTAGTATGCCACCTTAGCTAGTTGAGTTTGGTTTAAGACCCATATATAGGGTTCTTCTATTTCTATGTACTAGAGTTCTTTTGGCTTACACAACTAAGAAGAGGAAAACTATTTTCAGCCTCCACCCTTGTGTGTATTACCCCATTGTGCAAGCAAGAAAGCTACAAGTGAGACTCCTTCCTTCTCTCCCACAATCTTAACATGGTATCAGAGCCTTGTTCATGGTAAGGAGCTCAAGAAAGCAAGCCAAGCTCGCGGTGTTCTGGTAAGAGGAGCAGTGTTGCTTTCATTTTTTCTGTTTTGGGAGCAGATCTCTGCAGGTAGCACAGCCGGAAATTGCAAGAGTGCATTGTCTCAGGTTGAGACGCCCTTTGCAGTGAAGCAAGAGGGTAGTATATGCTGCGGGAGAGGGCTTTAGCCCATGGCGACCCTATTTTTTTGATTTGAGGCCATTTCGGGGCCTGTTTTGGAGGCGGAAGTTTTCTGCACGCACTCAGGAAAAGGTCCAGTTTTATGCTATGCGACCACTGTTCTACAGGTCGGTGAAAAGTTACCATAGAAATTGCATCGTATGCTTGTGTGCAGAGACATTGGGAGTTACAGAATCATCGTTGGTTCCTGTTTATGCAAAATCGTCACTAGGAAGTGACTGTGTGGTCAAATACTACTTTCGCCAGTTTTGCAGATTTGCCCTTGTGAGAGTGAAGCTGTGTTTTTTGTAGTGACAGAATTTTTTGCAGTGTTCTGTAATGGCGTCTGATTCTCTTTCACAGATTGTCACTGAAAAGCTTGACAAGAACAACTTCCAAGCATGGAAGTTTAGAATGATAAATTTCCTTATGGGAAAATGATATTGGGAATTTGTTACAGGAAATGAAGAAGAACCAGTTCTTCCTGATGTTCCCAATCAACAGCAAATGCAGGCATTTAAAGCATGATATGAGAGAGCCAAGAAAGTTATGTATTGGCTGTCTATCAGCATTTCAGACTCTATGATTGTGCATATTCAGGATGCAAGTACGCCAAAGGAGGCATGGGATACTTTGTCAAAAATGTATAGCACAAATACGCAAGCCAAGAAAATGCAGCTCAAGCAAGAGTTGCACAATGTGCAAAGAGAAAGTATGAGCATCAATGACTACCACATGAATGTGAAGAAGATTGCAGATGCACTTGCTTCCATTGGGTCGCCAGTGGAAGATGATGATTTAGTTTCTGTGACCTTGAAAGGTCTAGGAAAGGATTATGCACAGTTTCGAACATCCATTTCCGTCCGTGAAAGATTTCCTGATTTTGAGGAGTTGATTGCTCTTCTAATTTCTGAGGAGCAAAGAAATGGTGGTGCATCTTCTTCAGGAGGAACTTCAAAAGAAGCTGTCTTCTACTCAAATGCTGGAAGAGGTAGAGGCAGAGGTAGAGGAGGCCGATTTGGAGGCCATGGTAGAAATCAGAATATGCAGCAAACTCAAGAAAACCAGTCCTATGGAGGAGGACGTGGTAACTCTAGAGGCAGGGGGAGCCAAACAGGTCGTGGTGGATGGCAAAGAGGCCAAAATGCAAATAGTAATGTTGAATGCTACTACTGTGGTAAAATGGGTCATATGGCTAAAGACTGCTATAAAAAGCAGAATGACATCTTGAATGGAAAAGTGCAACAAGGAAATTATGCATCTTCTAATAGACAGGGTGATGACAAAAATGAGCATTTGTTTATGGTGCAACACATCAACAATTCTGTGACAAGTGCAGAAGAAAGCAACTAAGTGTGGTATGTTGACTCAGGTGCATCAAACCACATGACAGGTCATGCAGAATGGATGGAGGATGCAAGGAAAATGGAAAAACCAGGATTTGTGGAGACTGGTGATGATACTGCACATCCTATTGTGCATATTGGAAAAATTCCTTTGTCTATGCAGGATGGGAAAAAGAAATACATGTTCAATGTATTTCATGTCCCGAATCTGGTTTCTGTTGGTCAAATGGTTGAGCAGGGCTTGTAGGTCAGATTTAATCCTCATGGATGCTTTGTTGAGGATATGAAAAATAAAGGTTGCTTGATAGCAAAAGGAAAGAAGAAGGGCAGAATGTTTACGTTGGATGCAGACATGTCTGAATTGAGTGCATCAATGTTTGCACATGGGACCGGTGTAGTTGCAGATATTGATATTTGGCATAAACGCATTGGTCATGTTAATGTACAGCGACTTAAATCAATGCAGGCCCAAAATATTGTTGCAGGATTGCCTAAATTCAAGGTTGCAGAAATGCATAAGGTATGTGAAGCCTGTCAATTTGGAAAACAGGCAAGGAAACCATTTCCTAGACATGTTCAAGAGAGTGAGAAGCCATTGGAATTAATCCACTCTGATGTGTGGACTACTAAAGCTGCATCTCTTGGAGGCTGTCATTATTTTGTCCCTTTTATTGATGACTATAGCAAAAAAGTTTGGGTGTATTTTATGAAAAAGAAAAGTGAAGTTTTTGGGCATTTCAAAACTCTTAAAGCTATGGTTGAAAAAGAAACAGGCCTGCAACTAAAATGCCTAAGGTCAGATGGAGGGGGAGAGTAACTCTCAAATGAGTTTGCAAGGTTCCTGCAAGAGCATGGCATAAAGCAACAATATTCATGCAGTCATACCCCACAACAAAATGGAATTGCAGAAAGGAAAAATAGGCATATTGGAGAGGTATCTCGTGCTATGCTCAATGAAAAAGACCTACCAGATTTCTATTGGGTTGAGGCAGTTGCTACAACAGTCTACATAATGAAGAGGACTCCCACTGCAGTAATACATGGGATGACTCCAGAGGAGAGGTATACAGGTAAGAAACCAGGTATTTCTCATTTGAAGATTTTTGGCTGCATTGCCTATGTTCATGTGCCAGATGAGTTGAGATCCAAGTTGGATCCAAAAGCTGAGAAGTGCATCTTTATTGGTTACTCTTTGCAGCAGAAAGGGTATAGATGCTATAACCCTTCTACTCGTAAGTTTACAGTGAGCAAAGATGTTGTTTTTGATGAGGTGAGTAGTTGGTATAAACCAGTAAATGAGATTGATAATGTAGATGCACAAAATGGTAATGCTGCACAGAATTCACAGCAGCTGTCACAAGATATTAGTGGACCTGGAGCATCCTCTAGCAGTGGTTCACATTCTTCGCCATGGACAGGCAGATTGAGATCACGAGAATCTTCTCAAAGCAATGCAGATAGTGGTATGCAGGTATCACAAAAAGGAAAAGAGAAGGTAGATAAGCCCATGTTTGATGTGAATGCAGGTCACTCTTATGTGGATGGTGAATCCACTGGCTCAGAACAGAGCATTGATGATGAGTTGGGTATCCCCTCTATTGTTACACCTGGAGTAAGGAAGACCAGGGATGTTTTGAGAGCACCTGGAAGTGAGCCTACTTTGCGTAGGTCTACCAGAGCTAGGTGTCAAGATTGTGGGAGAGAAGGAAGGAGTCTCACTTGTAGCTTTCTTGCTTGCACAATGGGGGAATACACACAAGGGTGGAGGCTGAAAACAGTTTTCCTCTTCTTAGTTGTGTAAGCCAAAATAACTCAAGTACAAAGAAATAGAAGAACCCTATATATGGGTCTCAAACCAAACTCAACTTACTAAGGTGGCATACTAACTAAGCCACGAACTAGAGTAGATAAGGATAGCTATCATGTAGCTATTATTCATGGGCGGTGTACCAACCGCATCTACAACTGACAAGTCGGTGACATAAATGCACAACGGTCACCCTGGCATATCATGAGTGGAGCTCAATATCTCAACACTCCCCCTCGAGCTCAATCCCAATTCCTGCACACCAAGCAGGTCTCTGAACTTGCGTAGCTTCTCTGCGCCCAATGCCTTCGTAAATATGTCAGCTACTTGATCCTCTGTACTGACATAAACTAGATCAATAAGACCTAGTAAAACCCTCTCCCGCACATAGTGATAATGCACCTCAATGTGCTTTGTTCAAGCATGATAGACTGGGTTATTTGCCAAGTGTATACTGCTCATGTTGTCACAATAAATGACAAATGGCCCATCTGTAGGCTGATGCATATCATAAAGTAGCTTATGCAACCAAGCTACCTCACATGTAGCCATTGCTGCACCCCTGTACTCGGCCTCTGTGCTCGACAAGGCAACTGTAGGCTGTTTCTTGCTGCTCCAAGTGACTGCAGCACTCCCAAAAGAGAACACATATCCACTGGTAGATCGTCTATCAGAAATACTACCAGCCCAATCAACATCAGTGTATCCATGCAGCTGTATCTGAACCCGAGTCTCATAAAATAGTCCATACTGCAATGTGGACTTCACATACCTGAGTATACGTCTAGCCGCATCCAAATGTGGTTTCCTTGGAGCCTGCATAAACTGACTTACCAATCCAACAACATAGCTCAAATCTTGCCTGGTAATAGACATATAAATCAAGCTTCCTACTATGCGTCTGTACATAGTAGGGTCTTCCAGAACCTCACCTGCATCTGCGCTCAGCTTCACATTCTGCTCCAAAGGAACTGAAATAGGCTTACAGCCTGTCATCCCATATTTGGACAACATGTCCAATCCATACTGCCTGTGCAAGAGCTGTATCCCACTTAGTGATCTAGTCACCTCAATGCCCAAGAAATAACACAGCTCTCCAAAATCCTTCATCTCAAACTTTTGCTTCAATAGCATTTTCACATGAAGGATATCTTCATCACTGTCACCTGTCATAATCAAATCATCAACATAAATGACAAGTAGCATAATACCTTTCTCTTTTTTTCTCACATAAAGTGAGAAATCTGCCTTGGAAATTTGAAAGCCAATAGTGACAGGATACTGTCCTATCTTGTCACACCATGCTCTAGGTGCTTGCTTCAAGCCATACAAGGCTTTCTTCAACCTGCAAACAAACTCAAGATGAACAGCATGCACATAACCTGGTGGCTGCTCCATATAGACCTCTTCTTGCAAATCACCATGCAAGAAGGCATTCTTTACATCCATCTGATGTAAAAACCATCCCTTTGATACAGCCATAGCAATGACTGCTCTTATAGTTTCCATCCTTGCAACCGGACTGAATGTTTCTTCATAGTCAATGCCATATGTTTGTGCATACCCCTTGACTACTAATCTTGCCTTGTATCTGTTAACAGAACCATTTGCATTGTGCTTCACCTTATAAACCCACTTACAGCCAATTGCATTCTTACCTTGAGGCAAAGGTACCAACTCCCATGTAGCATTTGCTTCCAAGGCATCCATTTCTTCATCCATGGCTTTCTCCCATTTTTCTTTTCCCATGGCTTGCTCAAAAGAAGTGGGTTCTGGTTCCTGTATCACTTTGACCATATATGCATAGTGAATGGCTGTAAATCCATCATATTTCAGCCTATCCATAGAATACCTAGCTCTCGTAGACCTGCGTAAAATAGGTTCACTCCTAGGTGCTCTCAAAACATCCCTGGTCTTCCTTACTCCAGGTGTAACAATAGAAGGAATACCCAACTCATCATCAATGCTCTGTTCTGAGCCACTGGATTCACCATCCACATAAGAGTGACCTGCATTCACATCAAATATGGGCTGATCAACCTTCTCTTTTCCTTTTCGTGATACCTACATACCACTATCTGCATAGCTTTGTATAGCTTTGAGAAGATTCTCCTGATCTCAATCTGCCTGTCCATGGCGAAGAATGTGAACCACTACTAGAGGACGCTCCAGGTCCACTAATATTTTGTGACTGCTGCTGTGAATTTTGTGCATCTACATCATCAATCACATTTACTGGTTTATACCAGCTACTCATCTCATAAAAAACAACATCTCTGCTCACTGTAAACTTACGAGTAGAAGGGTTATAGCATCTATACCCTTTTTGCTGCTGCAGAGAGTAACCAATAAAGATACACTTCTCAGCTTTTGGATCCAACTTGGATCTCAACTCATCTGGCACATGTACATAGGCAATGCAACCAAAAATTTTCAAATGAGAAATATCTGGTTTCCTACCAGTATACCTCTCCTTTGGAGTCATCCCATGTATTGTTGCTGTGGGAGTCCTGTTCATTATATAGATTGCTGCTGCAGAGAGTAACCAATAAAGATACACTTTTTGCTGCTGCAGAGAGCATCTATACCCTTTTTGCTGCTGCAGAGAGTAACCAATAAAGATACACTTCTCAGCTTTTGGATCCAACTTGGATCTCAACTCATCTAGCACATGTACATAGGCAATGCAACCAAAAATTTTCAAATGAGAAATATCTGGTTTCCTACCAGTATACCTCTCCTCTGGAGTCATCCCATGTATTGCTGCTGTGGGAGTCCTGTTCATTATATAGATTGCTGTAGCAACTGCTTCAGCCCAGTAAAAATCTGGCAAGTCTTTTTCGTTGAGCATAGCACAAGATACCTCTCCAATATGCATGTTTTTCCTTTGTGCAATTCCATTTTGTTGTGGGGTATGACTGCATGAATATTGCTGCTTTATCCCATGCTCCTACAAGAACCTTGCAAACTCATTTGAGAGGTACTCTCCCCCTCCATCTGACCTTAGGCATTTTATTTGCAGGCCTGTTTCTTTTTCAACCATAGCTTTAAGAGTTTTGAAATGCCCAAAAACTTCACTTTTCTTTTTCATAAAATACACCCAAACTTTTATGCTATAGTCATCAATAAAAGTGACAAAATAATGACAGCCTCCAAGAAATGCAGCTTTAGTAGTCCACACATTAGAGTGGATTAATTCCAATGGCTTCTTACTCTCTTGAACATGTCTAGGAAATGGTTTCCTTGCCTATTTTCCAAACTGACAGGCTTCACATACCTTATGCATTTCTGCAACCTTGAATTTAGGCAATCATGCAACAATGTTTTGGGCCTGCATTGATTTAAGTCGCTGCACATTAACATGACCAATGCGTTTATGCCAGATATCAATATCTGCAACTACACCGGTCCCATGTGCAAACATTGCTGCACTCAATTCAGACATGTCTGCATCCAATGTGAATATTCTGCCCTTATTCTTTCCTTTTGCTATCAAGCGACCTTTATTTTTCATATCCTCAACAAAGCATCATGAGGATTAAATCTGACCTGCAAGCCCTACTCAACCATTTGACCAATAGAAACCAGATTCTTGGTAATATTCGGGATATGAAATACATCGAACATGTATTTCTTTTTCCCATCCTGCATAGACAAAGGAAATTTTTCAATCTGCACAATAGGATGTGCAGTATCATCACCAGTCTCCACAAATCCTGGTTTTTTCATTTTGCTTGCATCCTCCATCCATTCTACATGACCTATCATGTGGTTTGATGCACCTGAGTCAACATACCATACATCGTTGCTTTCTTCTGCACTTGTCACAGAATTGTTCATGTGCTGCACCATAAACAAATGCTCATTTCTGTCATCACCCTGTCTACTAGAAGATGCATAATTCCCTTATTGCAGTTTTCCATTCATGATGTCATTCTGCTTTTTATAGCAGTCTTTAGCCATATGACCCATTTTACCACAGTAGTAGCATTCAACATTATTGTTTGCATTTTGGCCTCTTTGCCATCCACCACGACCTCTTTGGCTCCCCCTGCCTCTAGAGTTACCACATCCTCCTCCATAGGACTGGTTTTCTTGAGTTTGCTGCATATTCTGATTTCTACCACGGCCTCCAGATTGGCCTCCTCTACCTCTGCCTCTACCTCTTCCAGTATTTGAGTAGAAGACAGCTTCTTTTGAAGTTCCTCCTGAAGAAGATGCACCACCATTTCTCTGCTCCTCAGAAATTAGAAGAGCAATCAACTCCTCAAAATCAGGAAATCTTTCACGGACGGAAATGGATGTTCGAAACTATGCATAATCCTTTCCTAGACCATTCAAGGTCACAGAAACTAAATCATCATCTTCCACTGGCGACCCAATGGAAGCAAGTGCATCTGCAATCTTCTTCACCTTCATGTGGTAGTCATTGATGCTCATATTTTCTCTTTGCACATTGTGCAACTCTTGCTTGAGTTACATTTTCTTGGCTTGCGTATTTTTGCTATACATTTTTGACAAAGTATCCCATGCCTCCTTTGGCGTACTTGCATCTTGAATATGCACAATCATAGAGTCTGAAATGCTGATAGACAGCCAGTACATAACTTTCCTAGCTCTCTCATGCCATGCTTTAAATGCCTGCATTTGCTGTTGATTGGGAACATCAGGAAGAACTGGTTCTTCTTCATTTCTTGCAACAAATTCCCAATATCATTTTCCCATAAGGAAATTTGTCATTCTAAACTTCCATGCTTGGAAGTTGTTCTTGTCAAGCTTTTTAGTGACAATCTCTGAAAGAGAATCAAACGTCATTACAGAATACTGCAAAAAATTCTGTCACTGCAAAGAACACAGCTTCAGCCTCACAAGGGCAAATCTGCAAAACTAGCGAAGGTGGTATTTGACCACACAGTCACTTCCTAGTGACGATTTTGCATATACAGGAACCAAGAATGATTTTATAACTCCCAATGTCTCTACACACAAGCATACGATGCAATATCTGTGGTAACTTTTCACCGACCTGTAGAACAGTGGTCGCACAGCATAAAACAGGGCTTTTTCCTGAGAGCGTGCATAAAACTTCCGCCTCTAAAACAGGCCCCGAAATGGCCTCAAATCAAAAAAATAGGGTCGCCATGAGCTAAAGCCCTCTCCCGCAGCATATACTACCCTCTTGCTTCACTGTGAAGGGCGTCTCAACCTGAGACAATGTACTCTTGCAATTTCCGGCTGTGCTACCTGCAGAGATCTGCTCCCAAAACAGAAAAAATGAAAGCAACCCTGCTCCTCTTACCAGAACACCGCGAGCTTGGCTTACCGGTAGCTGACATATTTACGAAGGCATTGGGCGCAGAGAAGCTGCGCAAGTTCAGAGACCTGCTTGGTGTGCAGGAATTGGGATTGAGCAAGAGGGGGAGTGTTGAGATATCGAGCTCCACTCGTGATATGCTAGGGTGACCGTTGTGCATTTATGTCATCAACGTATTAGTTGTTGCAGATGCGGTTGGCACACCGCCCATGAATAATAGCTACATGATAGCTATCCTTATCTACTCTAGTTCGTGGCTCAGTTAGTATGCCACCTTAGTTAGTTGAGTTTGGTTTGAGACCCATATATAGGGTTTTTCTATTTCTATGTACTAGAGTTCTTTTGGCTTACACAACTAAGAAGAGGAAAACTGTTTTCAGCCTCCACCCTTGCGTGTATTCCCCCATTGTGCAAGCAAGAAAGCTACAAGTGAGTCTCCTTCCTTCTCTCCCACAATCTTGACAGAGGTGACTAAATCCCATAAGCATAATGGTGGAGAATGCTACTATCTAGCCACTATAAAGCATTGTACTTGACTATCACTTTCATTGGAGTTGAATGAGTAATATCATGATATTTTCTACTTTCAGTTGAATGAGTAATCCATGTGATAATAGAATCCTCAATAGGCATAATAGGTGGCTTCCCATGTATTAGTTCTCAGCCGGAATATAACCTGTTACTGCACTATGGGTAGTTCTATCAGCCCATAACGCGAATGGAAGAATTCTAGGCCATTCTCTCATCTTTCCTCCGCAAGATTTTGCCAATGCTTTGAGAATTGGCTGATGACCTCTTTCACTCTACTGAGAGCAGAGTTTTGAGCCCGAGATGTGCCTAAAATTTGCCAAAAAATCCAGAATTTAGGGGAAAAATATTTAACATCGAAGGCGGCGGCTCTAGCTAGGATGATTTTAAGCACCAAGTGAAAGACAGCTTTTAAAAGACACCCGAGCGACACTTATGGATTTTTGATAATTTTTTCGACTGCCGTGCCAGATGTCAAGAGTTGCCAGTCAATGTAGGATGTTAAGCCAGACACCCAAGATTTTTCAGAGCTCGAATCAGATGCAGGACGGGGAAATGGCCACAAAAGGGTCAAGATGTGAAAAGGTGGACAAGTTTGGGACCAAAGGGGGTGCCCTCTGGGGAATTTTAACCCCCCCAACATTTCATGCAACATTTCGTGGAGAAAAAACATGGGAAGATGGCGCCATCAGGCGGCTGAAAAATGCGCCTCATCTCCATGGATGTTGATTTCCTGGCTGTGAAGACCCTATCCAACTAACAATGGGGGGAAACTTCCCCTTTTTTGCTGGTCTTATCGCTGCCCTTCGCTCGTGGAATGATGGACTGAATGAAGAGAATAGATTCTAGTCTTGCTCTCTCCTCCATGTCTCTCTTTTATATGGGCTGTTCATGTGTGCCATCTTGATGGAGGAAGAATGAAGAAAATGGTGATGGAAATTGATAGAGATGCTGAAGATTGAAGTACAGCATTGGATTGAGAGAAATGGAGGCTCCATTTGCTGATTATGCAATCATTCAAGGCGTCTCGGGTTACGTAAAAACACGGTATGACCATTTTTATGAAGAAAATGAAGGATTTTTTATAATTTATGATGATAATTATGTTCTTTTTGGATGAAAATTTGTTTGTGGACTGGTGTCATTATGAATAATTGCTTTGTATTAAAAAATCTTGGTCTTGCAATGATTTACATGCTTTATTTAATTTTCGTAAACCTGAAATGCGGGTTTTAAGTGGAAAATGGTAGTTTTTCCGTTTCGGGTGGGAAAAAAGTGTTCCCATGGGGGAAATATGGAAGATAAATTGAATGTTAGTATGCTGAAGTGTTTAGAATAAGGAAAAAAAAATATTTTATTGCTAAATAAATCAAGAAAATGAAAAAAATAAGAGAAAAAATAGAAATACGTCTTGGAAAAATAAGGAAAAATATAAGAATTGTTTGTGGATGTGTAGTAGTGGTGAAGCATGTGTTTTAGCCTCAGTTTTCCCTATCTCTTTGTCAAAGTTTATGATTTACCACTTTTTCTATATCAAAATATGACAAAATTAACCTCTACACCTATGCCACGAAAGCAATACCTAAACATAGGGGGTTGGGATGTTTGAATGGTGTGATTTGCGTGCTGATTGATGCTGATTTTCTGATGCATACCATGACATAGTTTCCGTGTTATTTTGAGTAAGAGGATAGTAGCACGAGCATTGTCTCGGTGCTATCCTTTCATCGCCGCAATGCGTTAGCGAATAAGCATTAAAAGCTTGTTTGTGCAAAGCACATTGTTGATTTGGAAATGATGTTCGAGCACTTTAGAAGCATTCACCTTTGCATGTGCATGATTGATCATGGTGTCAAAGAATATAAATCCTGGATGCATAGCACATGTTTTCAATGACAATGATCCACGTTTGAGTGTGGAAAGGCGTCCTAAGCTGTAGGATAGATGTTCAGTTCTTGTGGGATTATTTAGTAAGGAAACATGGTATATCTCCTAGAGACGTTTGAGGTGAAGAGTGGAGTTTGTTCGTTTGTTTTATATATTGAGCAGCGCATCAAGGGGCGAATCCCTACGATGTAGGAGAGCTGCAGTGGGGCCGCGGTGTTTCTATCGTGAGGTTGCCTCCCATGTATGCAATTATTATGGTATTTATTACCAATGTGTATGGGTTCTCCCTCTGTGGAGTTTATAGGAAGGGAAACGTTGGACTACAAAACTATAAAATTATAAACGCATAGATTAGGCTTTAGGGCAGTTTGTCCTTTAGCAGTAGATAGACGCTCCTGGTCTACGAGGCCGTGAGGTTGTGTTTGTCTGTTATGAGCATGAGGTCCGGCTAGTTCCATAGCCAGTGTGGGCCCATTTCAGGTTCCATCAGTGGTGCGTTTGCCGAGAGTTGCCAATAAGTGGTGGTTTCCAAATTTAGGGTTTTTAGGGACCAAAAAAGTTGGTTTATGTCCTCTGACAAGGATCGACAAGCCGAAATACAAAAAGCAGAACGTGTTGAGAGGGCTAGATGGCGGTTGGAGATTGTAAGTCGCTATTCTCCTCAAAGGAGTAGCCCGATACGCATAAGAGGCAGTGGTCTTAGTAACCCAACTGCTGCACATAGTCCTTTAGGTGCAGGAGGAAGCAAAAGTTCTTCCTCTCTTCCACAAGTCAACCCACTTCAAGTGGGGGTGTGATCTCAATAGTTCAAATGCCTATTGTCAATCCGATTGTCGCCATGGCACAACCCATTGCAATTCCTGCAGGGATGCCGGATTTGCCAGCTTTAGGAGTTCCTTTGCCCATTTTTAATGGGTTAGCCGAAGAAGATGCACAGTTTCACATTTGTGAATTCCAAAGAATAATGTTTAATTACCATATCCAAGATGAGGGACATCTTATGATGTTCTTTAACATGATGTTAAAAGGAAGGGCTGTGGTATGGTATCATAGCATAAAGGTTGGAACCATAACCACAATCGACCAATTTTATGCAGCTTTTCCAGGAGAGTATACTCCTGAAAGAGGTGGCCAATACTGGTTGCGTGTTTTGAATGTAACACGCCAAGATCCCCATGAGAATGTGAAAGCCTATGCCAAGAAGCTTAAGGAAGTGTTTCATAAGTTACAAACTTACATTCATATTCTGTTGGCTACCCAATTGCAATACTTCTTGCATGGATTGGATTTCAATATTCAGGTACAATTGAGCAATGTGGCTTTGGGCTGATATAGACACCACCATTACGCGGGCAGAAGGAGTAGAGTCATGATTACAAATGGCCTACTCCTCTCAAATAAATCTTAATGTAGGTTTAGTACCTGGAGGCAATCTACCATTGATGAATGGAAGTCAAGAGATGCCTATGAATAACCCTAATGGGAGAGGAAGCATGGTTCAAAATGTGCCTTTGCTGCCAGCTCCTCCCAGTGTGACTATGCTAATCTTGCCTTGTATCTGTTCATAGAGCCATCCGCATTGTGCTTCACCTTATAAACCCACTTACAACCAATTGCATTCTTATCTTTAGGCAAAGGTACCGATTCCCATGTAGCATTTGCTTCCAAGGCATCCATTTATTCATCCATGGCTTTCTCCCATTTGTCTTTTCCCATGGCTTGCTCAAAAGAAGTGGGCTCTGGTTCCTGTATCACTTTGACCATATAGGCATAGTGAATGGCTGTAAATCCATCATATTTCAACCTATCCATAGGATACCTAGCTCTGGTAGACCTGCGCAAAGTAGGTTCACTCCCAGGTGCTCTCAAAACATCCCTGGTCTTCCTTACTCCAGGTGTAACAATAGAAGGAATACCCAACTCATCATCAATGTTCTGTTTAGAGCCACTGGATTCACCATCCACATAAGAGTGACCTGCATTCACATCAAACATGGGCTGATCTACCTTCTCTTTTCCTTTTTCTGATACTTGCATACCACTATCTGCATTGCTTTGAGAAGATTCTCATTATCTCAATCTGCCTGTCCATGGTGAAGAATATGAACCACTGCTAGAGGAAGCTCCAGGTCCACTAATATCTTGTGACTGCTGCTGTGAATTCTGTGCAGCATTACCATTTTGTGCATCTACATTATCAATCACATTTACTGGTTTATACCAACTACTCATCTCATCAAAAACAACATCGCTGCTCACTGTAAACTTACGAGTAGAAGGGTTATAGCATCTATACCCTTTTTGCTGCAGAGAGTAACCAATAAAGATGCACTTCTCAGCTTTTGGATCCAACTTGGATCTCGACTCATCTGGCACATGAACATAGGCAATGCAACCAAAAATTTTCAAATGAGAAATATCCGGTTTTCTACTAGTATACCTTTCCTCTGGAGTCATCCCATGTATTGTTGCAGTGGGAGTCCTGTTCATTATGTAGACTGCTGTAGCAACTGCTTCAGCCCAGTAAAAATCTGGCAAGTCTTTTTCATTTAGCATGGCACGAGATACCTCTCCAATATGCTTGTTTTTCCTTTCTGTAATTCCATTTTGCTTTGGGATATGACTACATGAATATTGCTACTTTATGCCATGCTCCTGTAAGAACCTTGCAAACTCATTTGAGAGGTACTCTCCCCCTAAAACTTCACTTTTCTTTTTCATAAAATACACCAAAAATTTTCTGCTATAGTCATCAATAAAAGTGACAAAATAATGACAGCCTCCAAGAGATGCAGCTTTAGTAGTCCACACATAAGAGTGGATTAATTCCAATGACTTTTTACTCTCTTGAACATTTCTAGGAAATAGTTTCCTTGCCTGTTTTCCAAACTGACAGGCTTCACATACCTTATGCATTTCTGCAACCTTGAGATTAGGCAATTCTGCAACAATATTTTGGGCTTGCATTGATTTAAGTCGTTGTACATTAACATGACCAATGCGTTTATGCCAGTTATCAATATCTGCAACTACACCGGTCCCATGTGCAAACATTGTTGCACTCAATTCAGGCATGTCTGCATCCAACGTAAACATTCTGCCCTTCTTCTTTCCTTTTGCTATCAAGCGACCTTTATTTTTCATATCCTCAACAAAGCATCCATGAGAATTAAATCTGACCTGCAAGCCCTGCTCAACCATTTGACCAACATAAACCAGATTCTTGGTGATATTCGGGACATGAAATACATCCGACAGGTATTTCTTTTTTCCATCCTACATAGACAAATGAATTTTTTCAATTTGTACAATAGGATGTGTAGTATCATCACCAGTCTCCACAAATCCTGGTTTTTCCATTTTCCTTGCATCCTCCATCCATTCTGTATGACCTGTCATATGGTTTGATACACCTGAGTCAACATACCATACATCGTTGCTTTCTTCTGCACTTGTCACAGAATTATTCATGTGCTACACCATAAACAAATGCTCATTTCTGTCATCACCCTGTCTAATAGAAGATGCATAATTCCCTTGTTGCAGTTTTCCATTCATGATGTCATTCTGCTTTTTATAGCAGTCTTTAGCCATATGACCCATTTTACCACAGTAGTAGCATTCAACATTACTGTTTGCATTTTGGCCTCTTTGCCATCCACCACGACCTCTTTGGCTCCCCCTGCCTCTAGAGTTACCACGTCCTCCTCCATAGGACTGGTTTTCTTGAGTTTGTTGCATATTTTGATTTCTACTACGGTCTCCAGATCGGCCTCCTCTACCTCTGCCTCTACCTCTTCCAGCATTTGAGTAGAAGACAACTTCTTTTGAAGTTCCTCCTGAAGAAGATGCACCACCATTTTCTGCTCCTCAGAAATTAGAAGAGCAATCAACTCCTCAAAATCAGGAAATCTTTCACGGATGGAAATCGATGTTTGGAATTGTGCATAATCCTTTCCTAGACCATGCAAGGTCACAGAAACTAAATCATCATCTTCCACTGGCGACCCAATGGAAGCAAGTGCATCTGCAATCTTCTTCACCTTCATGTGGTAGTCATTGATGCTCATACTTTCTCTTTGCACATTGTGCAACTCTTGCTTGAGCTGCATTTTCCTCGCTTGCGTATTTGTGCTATATATTTTTGACAAAGTATCCCATGCCTCCTTTGGCGTACTTGCATCTTGAATATGCACAATCATAGAGTCTGAAATATTGATAGACAGCCATCACATAACTTTCTTGGCTCTCTCATGCCATGCTTTAAATGCCTGCATTTGCTATTGATTGGGAACATCACGAAGAACTGGTTCTTCTTTATTTCTTGCAACAAATTCCCAATATCCTTTTCCCATAAGGAAATTCATCATTCTAAACTTCCATGCTTGGAAGTTGTTCTTGTCAAGATTTTCAGTGACAATCTGTGAAAGAGAATCAGATGCCATTACAGAACACTGCAAAAAATTCTGTCATTGCAAAGAACGCAGCTTCAGCTCACAAGGGCAAATCTGCAAAATTGACGAAAGTGGTATTTGACCACACAGTCACTTCCCAGTGGCGATTTTGCATCAACACGCAACAAGGATGATTCTGTAACTCCCAATGTCTCTGGGCACAGGCATATGATGCAATTTCTACAGTAACTTTTCACCGACCTGTAGAATAGTGGTCGCACAGCATAAAACAGTGCCTTTTCCTGAGTGCATGCATAAAACTTTCGCCTCCAAAACAGGCCCCGAAATGGCCTCAAATAAAAAAAACAGGGTCACCAAGGGCTAAAGCCCTTGCCCGCAGCATATACTGCCCTTTTGCTTTACCGCGAAGGGCATCTCAACCTGAGACAATGCACTCTTGCACTTTTCGATTGTGCTACCTGCAGAGACTTGCTTTGAAACAGAAAAATGAAAGCAACACTGGTCCTCTTACCAGAACACCGCGAACTTAGCTTGCTTTCTTGAGCTCCTTACCACGAACAAGGCTCTAATACCATGTCAAGATTGTGGGAGAGAAGGAAGGAGTCTCACTTGTAGCTTTCTTGCTTGCACAATGGGGGAATACACACAAAGGTGGAGGCTGAAAACAGTTTTCCTCTTCTTAGTTGTGTAAGCCAAAAAAACTCAAATACATAGAAATAGAAGAACCCTATATATGGGTCTCAAAACCAAACTCAACTAACTAAGGTGGCATACTAACTGAGCCACGAACGAGAGTAGATAAAGATAGCTATCATCTAGCTATTATTCATGGGCGGTGTACCAACCGCATCTGCAACTGACAAGTCGGTGACATAAATGCACAATGGTCACCCTAGCATATCACGTGTGGAGCTCGATATCTCAACAGAGAGTACCGCTCTAATGAGTTCAGTGGCTTCTTGAGGGCTCATGGGATAAAGAGGCAATTTACTTGCAGGTATACCCCACAGCAAAATGGTGTTGCCGAAAGAAAAATAAGCATATTATAGAAGTTGCATGGGCATTAATGGCTGAAAAGAATATGCCCAAATATTTTTTGTTTGAGGTTGTCCATACTGCTGTTTACGTTATGAACAGAACTCCCACAACTGCAGTTCATGGGATGACTCTTGAAGAATGCTTTACTGGCAAGAAGGATGATGTATCGCACTTGAAGGTATTTGGCTGTGTTGCATACGTTCATGTGCCAAATGAGCCTACGGAAGAAGCTTGATCCAAAGGCAGAAAAATGTGTTTTTATTGGATACTCTTTAGAGTAGAAAGGGTATCGCTATTATAACCCTGTCACATGTGAGTTCAGAGTGAGCAGGGATGTTATCTTTGATAAGATGGGAAGTTGGTATACACCTGCTGGCGATGTTTTGGATGATAATAATGATCAGACAGCTATATACAGAAAGATAAACAAGAGTCATAGAGTCTTAATGGACTAGAAACATCATCTGGTACTACACCTATAGTGAGCCCTTGGTTTGGGAGACTAAGGAGTAGCCCCACATCTTCAGGTGGATCTATAAGTGTTGCAGGGAAGGACAAAGGAAAGAAGAAAGTGCTAGATTGTAATGATGCATCTACCAGTCATTTGGGATTTGATGGAGATTCTAGTGGTTTGGAGAGTTTGGATGATGAGCTTGGCATTCCTTCAATCAGAATGCCAAGTGTACAGAGAGCTCATAGTAATGTAAAGGCTCCATTGAGTGATCCGATGGTACGCAGATCTAGCAAGGTCAAATACCCTGTTAAAAGATTTGGTTTTCAAGGTTATGTATATCACCATTATGCTTATATGGTGAAACTAGTTGAGGATATTGAGCCCACTTGTTTTGAGGATGTTGTTGGTCATGCTCATTGGGATGCAGCAATGGATGAGGAGATGGCTACATTAGAAGCCAATAAGACTTTGGATTTGGTATCCTTACCTAAGGGTAAGAAAGCTATTGGCTGTAAGTGGGTTTACAAAGTCAAGCATAATGCAGATGGTTCAATTAGCAGGTATAAGGCTAGGTTGGTTGTTGCAAAAGGCTATGCTCAAACATATGGCATAAATTATGAAGAGACATTCATTCCAGTTGCTAGGATGGCAATTGTTAGGTGTGTGATTGCCTTGGAAGCAGCAGCCAAAGGTTGGAGTTTGCAGCAAATGGATGTTAAGAATTCCTTCTTGCATGGTGGTGAATTACAAGAAGAAGTGTATATGGAGCAGCCAGTAGGTTATGAGGATTTAGAGCATCCCATATATGTGTGCAGGTTAAAGAAGGCGCTCTATGGGCTAAAGCAAGCACCTAGAGCATGGTCTGACAAGATTGGAGAATATCTTGTCAATATTGGATTTTGTATTTTTGATGCTGATCACTCACTTTATGTGAGAAAGGGAGATGCAGGTTTGGTCATCATAGTCATCTATGTGGATGACTTGATTATTACAAGTGACAGTGACAATGGAATTGCTGAAGTTAAGGACTTCTTGAAGAAGAAGTCTGAGATGAAAGATTTGGGTGGCTAAGATACTTTCTTCGTATTGAGGTGATTAGGTGTGATGATGGTATATGGATGTCCCAAAGGTAGTATGGCTTGGATATGTTATCCAAGTATGGTAATGACACCATGTAAGCCTCTTTCAGTACCATTGGACCAAAATGTGAAGTTGAGTGCTGATGTTGGGGATGAGATAGAAGACCCTACTATGTTCAAGAGGATAGTAGGGAGTTTGATTTACATGACTATCACAAGGCCAGACTTGAGTTATGTTGTTGGCCTTGTCAGTCAATTTATGCAAATGCCTAGAAAGCCTCATTTGGATGCAGTTAGACGTATATTGAGGTATGTGAAGTCCACTTTACATTATGAAATTTTTTATGAGGCAGGTAAGAACATACAGGTCTTTGGATACACAGATGCAGATTGGGCTGGTAGCATGTCAGACAGAAGATCTACAAGTGGATTCATGTTTTCCCTTGGTAATGCAGCAGTTACATGGAGCAGCAAAAAGCAACCTATAGTTGCTTTATCGAGGTGCAGAGGCCGAGTATAGAGGTGCTGCTATGGCAGCATGTGAGGAGGTATGGCTGCAAAAGTTATTAGGTGATTTGGACATGTAGGGAGATGTTCCAGTTGTCATTCATTGTGACAACATGAGCAGCATACAGCTAGCTAGGAATCCAGTGTTCCATGCTAGGACAAAACACATTGAGGTGCACTACCACTTTGTGAGAGTGAAGGTACTTGCAGGAGAGATTGACTTGGTATATGTCAGCACACACGATCAGATAGCTGACATTTTCACAAAGGCATTGGGTGCAGAGAAGCTTCAAAAGTTCCGAAGCTTACTTGGAGTTGCAGAGATAGAGTTGAGCTTGAGGGGGAGTGTTGAGATGGAAAGCTCAACACATGCGGATATTGATGATGGACCGCCTGGCTAGATGGATCCGCACGTCTACAATTAGCACGTTGGTGGTCATTATGATACTCACATGGCCACTGACTTATCACTTATTATATTTAGTTTGTTATACCTACCTACAACTGGCAAAGACATAGCGCCAGTCGATTAGTGTAGTCAGTTATGAACTGTTTGATTTAGTAGGTCACTTTCCTTTATGTTGTATCTTATATATACTTTGTGTACATTGTATAGTGTGTGAAAGAAGAAGAAGAAACCAACAAGAAAACGTTTTGGCCTCCATCTCTCTTCTTGTGTTCTTGAGTGAGTTTCCTCTTGTGTATACAATATGTGTTTGGCACAGCACCTCAAGTGAATTCCCCCATCACGCGATTCTTGACATACTTACTATGTGTCATGAAGAGACTTGAGAGGAGAGAGAAAGAGGAGAGAGAAGACTACAAGAAAGAGAAACAAAGAGTGCAAAGGAGTGAAAAAGTCTAGACAAGGAGAGAGAAACACAAGAAAGAAGCAAAGAGATTGATGGTAACCATGAAAGGACAAGAGAAGCTAGGGAGAATAAGGGAAAAGTTGTATTATTCTGTAAAAAAAAAGGATTCCTTATACATATGTCATTTATCCTTTTATATACCCCTATCCACTCTCTTACATTCTACCCCTACCCAAATGTTTTTATCCTCAAAAACAAGATTTATGACTTATTAAAATGTATAGAATAGGAATAGAAAAGAGTATTTGAGGAAAATCAAGTAGACCATGTAACACTACAAGGGAATGGGGCAATAGCGACGGCCATTTGCGACGCAAAAAAGTGGTGTCGCTAAAAGCGTCGCTATTTGTGTCACTATATGCATCGCTATTTGCATCGCTAATATTAGCGACGCATATAGTGACGCAAATAGAGATGCAAATAGCGACGCATATAGCGACGGAAATAGCGACGCATATAGTGACGCAAATAGCGAGGCCGGTCTGGGGAAAAAGTTTTGAAAACCCAAGCGTAACATTCGTCGAGAAAACATTTGCGAGAAAGAATGAAAGAGAGAGCAAGAGAGCTTAAAGCTTTGCAAGGGAGAGAGAGAGAGAGAGAGAGAGAGAGAGAGAGAGAGAGAGAGAGAGAGAGGGAGCTGATCACCATGCCGCCGCCGCTATATATGAAGAAGAAAGAGAAGTGTGCAACGGAGAAGGGAGGGAAGGTGCAAAGAGAAGGTACAAAGGGTTTCATCTTCAGGCCTTTGAGGTAGGTACATTGCCTCTTCTTACTTTATTTTTGTGTTATCTTGTTTTCTTTTTTTGTTTTTCTTTGCAAAGAGATACATGGAAAGAGAGGGAGGGAGGAAAGAAGGGAGAAGAATGAATTGAGAGAAAGAGAGAAAAAGGTAGAGAAAGGAAATAAAGAGAAAGAGAAAGAGAGAAATGAGAGATGAAGGGAGGGGGAGAGGATGAGTGAGAGAAACAACGAGAGAGAGGGGGGGAAAAAACAAAGAGAGAGGAAACAAAGAAAGGGAAATAGAGAGACATGAATAGCGATGACGGGGATAATTTTTTCCATGAATAATTCCGTCGCTTTAAACGTCGCTATTGGGTCTATATGTTGTAGTGTAAATATCTAAATATGATGATAGATATGAGATTTTGGCCACCATAGCTTCATGAAAGGCACCTACAAATAATGACAACATGTTGTCTAGTACAACACCCTACTAGAGTAAATCTAATATAATTTCTTGTAGAAACCTCTGATCAAGGCGTGCTACACATCAAAATGGAGCTCTTGGTGAGTGTTTTCAACCCATGTAGATTGGGTTTTGCTATCTAGAGTTCAGAGTAAAATCTATGTAAAATTGTCTAGAATCTTCATTGCACTAAAATATAGCCATAGATGACCAATCTTCAACCAAAAGAGCCTACCAAAGAGAAGATATTTCAGCAAGATAGATGTTGGTCTAAATGAGGTCCCTAAGCAATCTATTAACCTCCTAGATCAAAAGGTATTCTATCATAATGATTTTCTGAGAGAGGAGAATGGCCATCAACCACATAATCTAGTCCACTTGGATTAAATGGATATAAGGAAGTATCCCCATAATCAAGTCCATAGTCACATCCATAATCTCCCGGATCCTAGGGAAGCACAATGTTGTCTTCATCTTCATGTATACCAAAATCATGTGTTACATCATCATCAGACATATACCAGTCATCATAATCATGATCAAGGTACTCATTATCAAATGCATTCAATGGCTATTGTAAACCTTGGTTAAGTGTAAATTGATGCTCAATAAGATCATCAAACCACATATTCAAGAATTTTGGAATTTTCATAAAGCTTGGGACTTCCTAATGTGACTAATATTTGGACACATTGTAAAATATTATCCCCTTACTTGAAGGTGAAGTTCTCCCTGAAAATTATATAAGGAATCCCCCCAAGTCTCATTAACACAAATTTAGTGATTTTGTGAGTCTTTCAAGTCCCATTCTTCATTATTTAGAATATTGGGACTCTGAAAAGACATATTTAAGTTTTCCAAAGGACACATAATTGGAAACCTTATGAAAAATGGAATCTGTTGAGCTATTGAACAATAAATTTGGAGCAACAACCTGAGAGTTATAGCATAGAGAAAGTTTTAACCACGAGTGGTAAACTTGTGGAAAGTTTCCAAATTTACTAATAGTTTGTTCACTCTCAAATATGTGGTTAAGATCTAGCCACTTGTTCAAATCTTTACTCCTTATTTGAAAGTGAAACTTGGCAGATTTCCAAATTCTCTAATATGGTATTAGATTCATGAGGTTGCTCCAAGACTCTAAAACCTTCAACATAACCATCTACATGTATGAATGCCTCATGCGATTCTCCAACTAATAAGCCATTAGCTTGTACATCTTGCTCTTCATTGTTCCCTTCTTGTACATTTTCTTGGTTATTGTCTTATTCTTGTTGATCATGTTGCTCATTATTTCCTTCTTGTTATTTAGCTTGCTTATTACTCTCTTCTTCATCATCCACACCTTGAAAAAAACTCATCATTATATTTTGGTGATCATGAGACATAAATTGATTGGGACATAGGATACCATTGTAGTTATGAACTTGTTGATGATCAAAGCAGCTACAAGAGTATTGATAAGCATGTCCATTATCATCACCTCCATAAGAACTAGGTTTCTAAATCAAGGAAGGTTTAAAAGTGTAATCATTACTACATTGTTGAAAAGATGGATGCTCATAAGCATAAGCATGTTGCCCATGATAGCCATTCTATTGCCAAGGTTCAATGGAACGATACTCTACATTATGACATGGTATATCATATCTATAAGCATTAACTTGCTATCTAGATGTACTTGCATATTGTTAATGTTTGTTTGCATGTTGTTGCTACCCATATTCATAAGATGCATGCATATCATAGTGTGTACCATTAGCATATACATGTTGGCAATAAGCATAAGCATTAGAGGTGCATAATGCCCATGAGAATACTCATCATGACCATAATACTCATGATGTTGTTGATAATACTCAGGGTGATGAAAGTCCATACTTGATTCAAGTCCTGCTCTATTTTCTTTTTCCGCCTTCATAAGAGTAATGTACCGAATAATTAAAGCTCCAAGTTTACCAATATTAGCTTGTGTTTGAAGCCAACATTATCAATAGAGCTAGAGTTATTGATCTCAGTTGGCCATTGTAATCAAGTTGCTGCTAATGCCAATGCCTTGGTTACTTCTATACTATTTTCTTTATTCAAGTCAATTCAAGCTACTGAGTTGTGTAGAAAAGCATCAGTAGCATATGAGACCTGCAATGCACCAAGTGAGTGTTAAGTGGGATGATCAAGCACATCAATTTTCCATCTAGAAGTTTTTTATGAGACTTGCAAAGTGCATGGTTTTGTTTGTGCTTCTGATTGTCTTATTACTGTTTATCTTTTGAAACCTTGGGCCTTCACAAAAAATGAATTCATGTGGCATTTGTCCTCTCTGAACCTCAAGAGAAGGCATTTCACACTTTAACATAGGAAACACTTGATGGCCTGTGAGGCTTCAAACCTCCTATCACATGTAATGAGGAACCAAGCATTTTGACATTGCATCCAACCTACATTGAAAAAATGCATGTGTATCAAAAATATGATTTCCAATTTTTGCAAAGAAACCTCTTAGAAGAAGTGCGTAGGTGTTGCATTCTAGCACTTCCTCCTAGAACGTGAAAGGCAATTCTATTCATTGCTTTCTTGTAGAGTTTCTTGACAACCTACCTTGATGAAAGGCCTTTGATCATTGCACTCAAAGGGATGCTAAATATTTGGTAGAGGAAGTCAAAAAAAAAAAACGAGAGATGGAGAATATTCTAGTGCTCAACCTCTATGATACCAACACCCAAGCACATGGGCTAAAGTTGGGGTAATGATACTAGATGAGAGGCATTTTCCTTGTAATCAAGACACTAAAATTATAGAAGGCCTTTTACAGGTGCAGGCCAAAAGGTGTGTGTTGATGTTTGGAACCCTATTTTATAATGACTTTGATGAATTGTTCAACATATTTCATCTTGTAAGACTAGATTCTTTGGAGGGCTTCTTGGACCAAGCTGGCTTGGTTGATTTAACTATCATCCTCAATATCAATCAAGTGCAAAGAGAGACACTTGAAATAGTAGGAGCCACAATTGATTCTATATTTTTAGATTGGTAAAATGTAACTGTAATGATTTGCATACGTCCTTCTCAGTGTTGAAAGTGCCTTGATGCAATATAACATGCAATAGCCCTCAAAAGAAACTGTTAGTAAGGCTAGAGCACTAAGAAATCACATCATTTTGTTCATGTGTAATTTACTTTGAACTTCCATGCTTAGTCACAAGCTATTGTAAGTACACCGACTCATATACATATGCATGCCTAACTTGTGACCACCACTGTTAAGCAAGAAGTGGAGAAGTAGGGTGAGACCGATGGACCATGATGCATCCAAGTGATCCGATGACTGCATCGTAGGTTGCTCTCAATGATCAAAAGGCAGTTGATTTTGAGAAACATTTGTTGACATCTCTTCAATCCAAGGGTCATTTTGATCAAAATGTAAGGATTCTTTGTGATAATATACGACAACTCTATGAGTCTATCATACTTGATGATCATGAATTTTAATCACATGATGTTGAGCAACATATTTGGTTCTTGCATCATACATGAATTGATGACTTTCGAGCATGCATCAAGAAGAGTATGGCATCAATGAATTCAATTTGCACCACAGCTACCAGTATTCCTTCAAGAGATAAATCTGGTGGTAGAAGGGATGTTGTAGAGTAGAATCTTGCTAGCTCAAATTAGGCAAGCTTGATGTTTTATGAAGCAAACTAGGTGCTTGTGGGTGAGAAAAATATCAAGGTTGCAAAGCAATAAAAAGGCTCCATAGTTCACACTTGATGAGCAAGCAAAACTTGCAACATAGAAGCATTGCAAGCCTCTGCCCAGTCTAAGGTTTCTAAGGATAAAGAAAATACCAAAGAATTTGAAGATAGAGCTCAAATCTCCACCAGATGAAGTGCCAATGCCATGGCTATGATCTCTTTATTGATTAAGCTCTTCCAATGGAGTTTCCTCTATTGAAAATAGTGAAGAATTTTTGTGTTGTGCTGAAGCAAAATTTTGCTAAACACTCTATAAAATGGTGCTTGATCTCCTCTAAATCATGAATGGAAGGTCCTCCAACAACTCCTTGATGTCAGTAGGTGAAAATGAAGGAGAAAAATGAAGTAGAACATGTGGTCTGTGCCATGAGACTTGAAAGAGGTTTGGGAAAGTTGAAGAAGAACTTTGAAGACTCTTTGAAAAGTAACTATGTCTAAGTCTTCCCTAACTTCAATGAAGCCCCTCTCTTCAAAATGCTTGTCTCAAAACTTACCTAAAACTAAGTGAGAACCTACTATTTTGACCGTCCATTGGCATATCTATCCCTTGCAGCTTCAAAGATCTTCAGATTTTTCTTCTTCCAATTCTAGTTATGTTGCAAGTCACTGCTAGTCACTATCCATGTCTTGTACCTATAGTACTTGTTTGAAATTGGTTTTTACGAATGAAAATTAGGAATAGATATTAAGAAAAATAAGGGAAAATGTATCAAAGACCAATGCTGTGATACCACTTATCATGAAGGGACCTGAGAGGAGAGAGAAGACTGCAAGAAAGAGAGAGAAAGAGTGTAGAGGAGAGAGAAAGACTAGAAACTAAGAGAGAAAGATAGGAAAGAAGGAGAGAGATGGTTGGCAGCCATGAAAGGATAGGAGGAGCTAGGGAGAAGAAGGGCAAAGCTATATTATTCTATTTTTAAAAAATGATCCCTTGTACATACATCCTTTGCCCCTTTGTATGCCCCTACCCACTCTCTTACACTTTGCAACCTAGCGAAGTCCTCTGTATTTCCCACAAGGCTAGAGTAATATTTTGCTCAACTATGAATTGCTCTCTCAGTGGAGTAGACACTCCTTGTTTTGGTATTGTTGCATGATGTAGAGTTTCCCCATCCTTGGAGATGCCACATGTAGTGTTACCCATTGGACAAGTGCTATCTTCTTCCACCCATGAAATGAAATCTTTTGAGAGCGACCTTTTTGTCATTGCTCCCTAGTTTCCATTACAAATCCAGGCTTATGAGAACAAGTTCCTATTATTTTTGTTGATTTTCTCCTCTTGTTCTGCACCATTTCCTTGTTCCCTTCAAATTCATTGGCTCTTGAAACATTGTAGTCCCTACCATTGCTTTATATACAATATGTGCAACTTGTGGTGGGCTTGGGATACTCTTAGCTACAATGGATTGCAAAAGGACTTCCATGCTTGAGCCATCACCAAGGTGCTTGCTCAAAGTATAGGCATGTTATCTTGCTATTTGATGCACGACATTAGTCATTTTTGATAAACATGCATCATACAATGAGATCCTCTCCTTGAATCCTTCCCCAATAAGCCATGAACCATGCATGCTCTCTAAGATTTTTGTACTTGGTGGCAACCTCCGCATCACTCCTAAAAAATGGCAATTGTCAAGCATTATAGTGAATGAAGAATTATGGAACTTGTAAATTATAGAAAATAAAATCGGATTTATTAAGAGTGTTTATAGTAGACATGATGTTTCCCCAATGTGCAATCTGGTTATCCCACCAACTATGCCCAATATCCATGGATGGAATGTCACTCTCTTGCACATAACCCTTTCTCCACCACTTTCTTATCAATGTAGCTTGTGACATTGCATTAGCTTTTGTTTGCACCAACCTCCATTACTTGCATATAGAGAGGCGCTCCTATTGCTTCTCTTTCCTCACAAACTTTTTAATATATTGCTACAAGCTTTGCTTCCAATGAAATAAGCATGACATCTCTCTCCTATCCCCATCACATATTTTGGACCCCTATTGAATACAATTCTGATGGCTAACCAATTAGCTCCTGCCTTGTCTGCCCCATGAATTTGTAAAAATTGACACGCAGATATCCACATTGTTGTATCATGGAGTTCAACCACTCCTAAAACAAGACGTAACTAGTTGTGTCCTCTTTCATCTCACATGTGGCTATTGTCATTAGTTCTTGCTCACTCAAGTAGATTTCAAGTAAAAAATAAGCCCTAGTACCTTGTACCATATGGCATTATGTAACAAATCCTCTTTCCTTGGCACATACACATGGTAGGCCATTGTAACCCATCTGTTTACTCTGTGATTATGATCAAATTATCCCCATTCATTGCAAAGATTTCCATTTTGTGACTTTCTCATGCAATTCACCAAGTCTACACTTGAGGTAGGGCCTTTTGTGGACATCTTGAAAAAAAAAACATTTCTATCTAGGTAGAGACCTTGGCCAGGGAAGTGACTTTCATGGAAAAAAGTATACATTGATCTTTTATTTAAAGGAAATAGTGCATCATAGTACTCCCTTACTAGCATTTTAGCTTTTTTATCTTTCTGCACAATACATCAAAATCTATACAGCACTCAAAATGTTAATAACAAGTAATTAATGTGGATAACAAAAACAATAAGTTGTGTACTTGTGATTCTCAACAAGAGGTAGTAACTCACTCTAAGAAATTTACAAACTCAAAATCCCCCATAGCATTGTTGCTTGAATTTTGGCCTTGTCCCATTAGTGACTTCATGAGAAGGTATCTTGCTATCATCAACTTTACCTTTCATAGCCCTGCAGTCCTATCTTTTCTTAAAATTCTTGTTTTTGTGATCATTGACTTGAACATGCCAGACTATACTAAATGAGAGTATTGACTAGTATAAAGCATTAGTATTGTCATATTATTATCATGTCGCATGACATAATATAGTACACATTTACAAGTGTCCACGCAAATAGTTGGCTTTTGATAGTACACAACATAGCATTGTTACCATTGTTAACATAATGTCTGAGTTCCACCTTGCTTATCTCAATAAACCCTTGAAGAAGAGGAGATTTTTTATATTTGATTTGGTGGTATAGAAGGGACAATTTATCCTATGGAACTTTAGCACATCAACATAATAGCTAACTCACATAGTGCATGGGATTGACATGTTAGACATTATAGGTTTGGTGATCTAGTGGTGTCTATTATATTTCTACTCCATACCATCCATTGTTGAGACCTTTCCATATGTGGGTGCCAACTCAAATATTTTGTTACTACCATATATTCTAGGAATCTCTCCCACTGTGTTCCTATCCTTCATTGCATGTATGTTTCCCTTGAAAACATTATTGGTGTCACTTCCAAGTATCATATTGAAAGCACTTATAGTCACGACACATTTCTTCTTTAATGTGCATGCTCTTGAATGTCTACTCTTCCTCCTTGCATCCCCTCCAAGTCAATAACATTAGCCCCAACACCTGATGAGCTAGCACCCCGAAACAAGGGCTCCTCATCACTCATGTCTTCTCCTTAACTAGAGTGGCAATATTGGAAAGGTAGTGGATCATGTACAATCTCATACTCACTAGAAAGAGAAGAGTCAATTCTATCTCTTTCACTTCCAATATATGAGTTTTCCCTTAATATTTGGGTGAATAATTAAGAGGAGTACAACATCAAGTAGATTTGCAATCATCTTGGTGCATATTATAGAGCAAGTTCTTGTCTTTAGTGGTCATATTGTAAATGTTCATGTTACTTTGAATCTTTCAACTCCTCAAGATACAGAGGTGCCCAAAGATCTCAAGTTAGTTGATGTACATTGCATGTTCCTTGTGCAAGTAACACTTCCCCTAAAAGTCTTGGTAATTGCTAACAATAGCTTGTGGATGAGTCTCCCATTGTGGAAGCTAGCCAACACGCATATGAGAGCAACTAAAAAAGGCTCTAACCACTGTACCAATTCTACGAGCCCAAGATTGGATAATCACTTTTCATGTTCACATTGACACTTCTAAATTCACTATAGGAGTAGTGTTGTGCCAGCTTGGTGAACACAACTTAGACTATCCTATGAGCTTTGTTAGCAGAAAACTCATGGATACAGAAATGAATTATTCAACAATGGAGAGAGAGGGGTTAGCCATGGTATTTGTTGTAAAGAAGTTTCAGCATTATCTTTTGGCTACACCCTTTACCTTCTTTGTTGACCATCAAGCCCTGGTCTACCTTGTAAATAAACCGTGCGCCACAAGATGCATAGCTCAATGGTTCATTTTGCTTTTAGAATTTGACTTCTCCATGGTCATGTGTAAAGGAAAGCCACATTATATGGTCATGACCACATGTCTCGCATCCCCATGGGAGAAGCTGTTGGGCAAGGTATTGCAAACGAATTACCTGATGCACATCTATTCGGTCTATCCAACAAAAGAGATTTGTTTAGAGATGATTTGACACCTTACTGGGCTGATGACATAGTCCAAGTGCTTGAGCACGGACTCCTTGAATGACCAATAGAGAAAATCATGACTTAGGCAGCTCATTCTCAAAGTCCAACCTTATCAATTGATAGTAGCATGCTAACTCTATCGGCTAGGGCAAGACGAATTGCTGCGCAGATGTGTGTGCGAGTAGGAAATGCAGGATGCACTTATAGAAGCATGCGACAAAATAATAGGAGGGCATTTCAGCATAGACACAACATCTTGCAAGGTACTACAGTCTCTAATGAACCCTTATTTTAGTGCAAAATTTGTCAAAAATCAATGCTACGTATTGTCAAATGTAGTGCAGACTACATGGTCTTTTAGACATGTAAATCTCATTTGTACTTGGCCTAACAAACTATAAAGGCTATGAATCTAAGAATAATTGTGTATTTTGTGCTTCCATAAAATGAATTTAAAAAAAAAAGAGGTTTAAAAGGTCGTGGGAGAGGAGGTTGGAAAAGGTGGTTTTAACTACCTCTCTCCTTTATCTTCTAATCTCACGATTCTTTCTCTCTCTCATTCTGCATAACTCTCCTCCCCTCTCTAGTGCTTCATGTCTAATCTTATGGGAGAGAGGGAGTGAGGATGAATTCATGGCACTATTTCTTGTGCATAGAGGTTCATGGTTTTGTGTGAGAAAGGAGAGTGTTTAAGTACTTTGTTTGTTGCTTGCATCTGTGGGAGTACTCACAGCCTCCCTTTCTCGGGACTCTCTGTTCTTGGAAGGCAGTTATTCTGTCTCAGCTATGGTGGCCTACTCTTTTCCGAGACGCGGCAGAATAATAGGAGGGCATTTCAGCAGAGACACAACATCTTGCAAGGTACTACAGTCTCAGCTATGGTGGCCTACTCTTTTCCGAGATGCAACATGATTTGTAAAGCACTGTGATGAGTGCCAAAGGACGAAGGTACCAGTTTGCAAGGACAAATTTGAGTTAAGTCCGATCATTGCAAGGCAACCATTCAAGAAATGGGAAATTGACTTCATTGGACCAATTGGTCCCACAACACAATACTCACAAGCAAAATACATCATTGTTGCCACAGACTAGCTCACGAAGTGGGTGAAAGCACGAGCTACAAGAAAGAATGATGCTAGGACCACTACCAAGTTTCTTTGGGAGCAGGTGATCTCACGATTCACATGCCCCATCAAACTCGTTAGTGACCAAGGCACACACTTCATCAATGAAGTGATCGCTCATCTCCTATCCACCTTTCTAATCATCCATCAAAAATCTTCATCCTACTATCCTTAGGCTAATGGCTAGACTGAGTCTACAAATAAAATTCTAGTAAACATCCTGACTAAGGTAGTCTCTGCTTTGGGTAATGACTAGGATAACAAGATCGTGGTAGCTTTATGGGCCTACTGTAGAGCTTATAAAATGACTATGGAACAGACTTCCTTCAGGTTACCTAGGGAACTGAAGCGATTCTACCTATAGAGTTCTTTGTTCCTAGCCTGAGAATTGCTCATAAAGAGAGATGGGATGGAAAGGAGGCATGGACAGAGTGCCTAGTTGAGCTAGAATGCCTATCAAAAACTCGACTTCTAGCCACCCATGCGCTAATATGCAAGAAGGCAAGATGCAAAAGCTGGTTTGACAAGCATGCCAAATATCGAGATTTGTAATAGGGAGACTTGGTACTCTTGTATTCAGTCAAGGGTCATAAACAAAAGATGAAGTTTAGAGGGCTAGGGCCTTTCAAGTAGCAGAATGGGTAATATGAAACTCAAAACCTTGGAAGGAGAGGGCATAGGATTCTTCAATGGCGATTGCATCAAGAAGTATTACCATCCCATGCACCCACTACATGAGCGTCCAATGCTGGAGCCCCCTATCAACATACGATTGACCATAATTATGAATATTGAAGATGAGGATGTGGAAATGGTAGAACCAGCTTAGCTAAGTAGCATGACAGTCACTGCCAAGCACACGACCACCCTCAATGCATTGATTGATGAGGGAGCTGGCTTTAATGTCCTATCTCATGTGGATTGGAACCCAAATTGGCAAACCGTAGTTACAACCCACTAACGCCAAACTCACCCCATTTAGGGACCGATCATATGCCCTCTTGGAAAAGTGCAAAATTGCAATTTCTATTGAGTCTAAGAGCATACCAATGATCTTTTATGTGTTGCCCAACACTAAAGATACTGGTATGGACTCATTGTTAGGAAACTTGTTTAAAAAGCAACCTCATTGCAATGTGGACTACGAGTCCTAGTGCATTCACCTCATCATATGCAACCTGTGTATAGTCATCCACCACTTTTAGTAAGGGTTGTGCGACTCCTTCAAAGTCTACAAAGCCATTGGTAGACTGTGTGACTCCTTCAAAGTCTACAAAGCCATTGGTAGAGAACCCAACCATCAAGTCTAGGGAGGGGGTTGTGACTTGTCACCACTTTCCAAACCCCAAGACGAGCAAACCATAGAGCCAAAGCTGAGGCCCGCAAGCCAAGGCTTCAATGGATGCCTAAACATAAAAACTTGCCACCTAGGAGCAGACATACACAGCCTCCCAAGGCTAAGGACCCACACTCAAAACCTAGGAAGCCAATATGAGACCATACGTATCAACGTACAGTCAAGTTGCAATGGGTCCCCAAGACCCTATTGCAAGCGCAAGGCTACTATGAGGGAAATACTTGGATTTGGGTACCTAAAGCCAAAACGGTCAAAGGCACAACTCAAACGCTGCCCTCAAGCTTGACCACACGAAACATCAAGAGAGATCAAGCACTCAGACAACAAGAGACTTGGTCTACTTAATCCCTAGAATCTCCAAAGTTTAGGCACCCCGCAGAATCTAAACCAATAGTGATGGAAGTTACGATAGGTTGGATTTATGTCTTTTGGATGAGCCTATACTGACGGAAGTGTATACACTCCCCTTTGGGAAGAATCGGAATTTGTATTCATTAAGACTTCAGACACAACTGAGGAGCTAATTGCCACTGAGGTCTCCAAAGAACATGTATGAAATTGATGCCTCATTATGTCATATCACAAGAGCACTATCCTTGCCACCCACAGACGGAGACATTGAGGAGTTAAAACAGCTCACTCGCACCGACTCTTCTTTCTTGAAGAAATGGTATGATCTCCGACTTCAATGGGAGCTAGAGGGATACCAAATCATGACTAAAGCTAAGCAACGATGGGCCATCAAAACCTCGGATTATGACCCCACTTATGTAGCTCTAATCTCCTATAGGGTGTCGACCACCATCTATGTGACTAACCCCTAGAAGAGCACCTCCTTACCCACCTGTATCTAGATCAAATTCTAACCGAGGAGGAGTTACACATTGCCAGTCGAGACTTCCTCACAGATGTTCTCACCTACATCACTCAAGCAAGCATCCGCCCTTTTGACATGGACCACTATGATAATTTAGAATACAATCTAAATTTCTATACTTGACTCATACAGAAGTAAAGCCCCAAGAACACATGCTAAATGCCCTTAACCTGTCAACCTCTAATCCTAGGAAGGATTCTCCTCATTCCCAAGGGGAGAGGGGGTAAGGTGAAATCAAGGAAAAATGTCATAAAATTCTGGAAATGAATAGAACTTCTCGAAGAAAATTTCTCTTTTATGCTTAAAGCATGTTCTTCTTTCCATAAAAGCATGATCAAGTCTTGTTTATCTTCCAACAAGAAAATCTGTTAAGAATGCTAATGGTGAGCCATGATATATGACATGAACCTAAAATGGCAAGACAAGATAAAGGTAGCAAGCTTTCGTTCATGGGAAGAGCAAGCTAAGTATGGCTGGACAATAGAAATGAGGGGCTACAACTAGTGAGCAACTAGTTCACATTCAAGCATGCCATGAACCTAGAAGATGCCATCATGGAAGAGTCACCCTTAAAACAACTCATGAACTAGTGTAACCTACAGAAGTACGTAGAGAAGGTCGGACTACGGCAAGTGCATAGAATTTCTAAGGAGCTTCAATGCCGAAAGGAAATGTTGCTCGGTGACAATCAGGAAAGGGAAAGAAGCCCACTAAGTAGAGGTGGAATTGAGTCTTGCAGTGGTGGAGAAGGCCCTAGGTTTGACTAGCAGGACAGAGCGATGCCCAAAGAGGGATGTGTAGCATGCTAGAGATGAACAAGGCCACCGTATGCATAGTGGATGGGATAAGCTTAGCGGAAATCCCAAATCTTGAGACAAGTTGTAGGAAAAGATGGTCCATGCTCTATTTTCCAGTCAAAGGTACAATGCCCTTATGAACAAAATCGGGGTGCCGTTGTTGGAGAGCATTGCAGCTGGATCCCCAGATGAAATAGATTGGAACGCCTTTGTGTGAAAAACTATTGAAATCTTAGCAAAAGCTTTGACCAGTGGCACAATAGCGCCAGGAGGGGAATCCTCAACCTCCACAGCAAGATCAACTCAAAAGAAGTCCTTCTCCAAGGCATCAACCATCAGGTTTGGTAGAATCCTAACGACCATCATATAGGAGGCCTTGAAGGATATAGAGGGAGGTGAAGAGGGAGTAGGGGAAACTCCTGACTAATTGCCTCACCAAAAACTTACACAGTCCAGTGAGAGGACTATAAGTGATAGGGAAGAGTAGGAGACACAGTCTGCTGGCCAAGGAGAGCCGCAGGCACCGAAGAAGGTAAACCCATCAAAGCTATAGAAGGAGATGAAAGAAATAATGACAAGGGAGGAATGGGCCGAGCAGCGCAGGGCCCAAAAAGAGTTCAATAGGGCCGAAGATGAGAGAAAGAGAAAAGCAGAGTAAGAGGCAGAAGAGCTAAGAAGAAAGGAAGATGAGGACATGACCGATGCCATATACAGGTCAGTGGAGGAGACCTTGGGCATGGAAGGACCAACCACCATGAGCCCCCAAGGGGAAGGAGAGCCAAGCAATAGCACCAAAGCCTCAAAAGTTGAAGCAGTACTGATAGTAATGGGCAAGGGTAAGGCCTCAATGAACCCCCTTTCCCCCAGTTTTCATGTCCCATGCTCCAACCACCTCAACCACCCAAGAAACTGTAGCCATCATGGACACGAGAAAGTTGATGTCCATGATGCAGTTTTTGGTGACAAAGATGCATGAGATATCTCCAAATTTGAAATCAGGCCCCCCACTTGTTGGAGCCAAAATACTGGGCAATGCTGAATCAAGGCAAGATCCCAAGAGGTAAAAGCTAAAGGCCTCCACGATTAGAGCATCCCCTACAATGCCTGCTGCCACAATGTGCGATGACTATGTCAAAGAGCTCCTAACGCAGATAGAGAAGGCCAAGGAGGAGAGGAGAGCAGCAATAGAGCCAAGCTAGAGATTGAAAAAGAAGCCTTAGTTGCACTTAGGTTGGAAGAAACCCATCGGTAGCAAAGCATCAACGAGAAATCCTAGAATTGAAAGAGCAGCTTGAAGCCAAGAAAGGAGAATAAGGAGAGTGGAAAACAAAGTGGGTCGAGGAGAAACGAAGCCACATAAGCCTACAACAGCTCAACGAGGGACCAGCAAAGTTGGGTGAGGAGCTACAAGGGAATATGAACAACATCGTGGAGGCTACAGAAGAGCTAAAGATTGCAACACAAAGGAGAGGGCATGGAGATACCAAAAGGAAATAGAAGACTTGCAAAAGAAAGCTGCCCTAGAGCTGGTGGAGCAAGGTAGATTGGAAAGGGAGATCAAACACTTGGAGAAAGATAAGGAAGAAGCCATCAAGCGAGCAACCCAAAGGCTGCAGGAGGAGGTAGAAGATCTGAAATAGGAGGTGGAAGAGATAAAAACTGTGTCCAAATCCGAAAGACAGTGGCAAAAAGGAAACCAAGACACCCACGCACGAAGGAACAAAGATCTATCCAAGAGGCTGTCGCACATTTCCATGTAGCTCTCCGTGGCACAACAAGCCCAAATAATAGCTGAGGATCAGTTGAACCACCAAAACAAGGAGAAAATACACATGCCAGATGTGTGAAATGAACAATAGTAGGCGGTGATGATGTTGTCTCAAAGCATGGATAAGGACAAGGAGGAGTTGGAAGAGAAGGCTAAAAAGTGGGAAGAGCACAACTTTGAATGAGTGTGAGAACTTGCTGAGCTCTTGGCCATATGATGGGACCTGAAATGGGCTGGCATTGGCTATGGCACTAGTCGGACCTCATGCTCATGACAGATAAACACACCCTCACGGCCTCGCGGACCAGGAGCGTCTATCTGCTACTAAAGGACAACTTGTCCTAAAGCCTAATCTATGCATTTATAGTTTCATCATTTTGTAGTCCAACGTTTCCCTTTCTACAAACTCCACAGAGGGAGAACCCATACATATTGGAAATGCCACGATAATCACATACATGGAGGCAACCTCTCGGTAGAAACACCGTGGCCCCACTACAGCTCTCCTACATCGCAGGGATTGGCCCCTTGATGCACTGCTCAACATATACAACAAACTATCACAAACTCCTCTCTTTCATTCCGAATCCAGAAGATATACCATGTTTCCTTACTTAACAGTCCCCTAGGAAACCGCCCCTCTATCCTACGACAAAGGATAACCTTACACTCTCAATCGTGGGTCAAATTCCTAAGAAAACAATTGTTATGCAGTCCAGGAACTTTTCCGTTGATACCATGAACTATGCATAGTGCATAATGTGAACCATTTAGTGCACAAACAGAAGAAAATCAGCATTGCATCGTGCGAAACCAATCTCTTCATGATTTCTATGCTAACGTTTATATAATGAGAAAAAACACTAAGCCTTACGCTCATGCTGCCTTTCCCTTCATTTTAAAACAGTGTCCTATAGCATGATGCAACACATAAAACATATTTAAGATTATACTTTGACGCTCAACCTCCCCTCTCACCCTACCGTTTAATGTTTTGCATTCGTTGATAGGTAAAAGAGTCATTTTATGTGTATTTGTTTACAAAGAAAGCAATAAACATGGATAGAAACATAGAAACAAGGGTAAAACGAGGCCAACCTCGTGCTCTACCTTCATTATACATTTCACAAACACACATGTAATTTTCTAGAATTTTCCTTTTACCATTTCATAAATTTCTCCCATTTAAAACCCATTTTTCACCATTTTTTGGTATTTTTCCTCTATTTTCTTCAATATAAAATGACTAGAAATTAGGATTGATTGTGGATTGTGGCCCTTAGGTTCCTTGACAACAAAATTTCAGGTTTTTATAAGTATTATATCTCATATTTCCCAATTATTTTGCAAAAAATCACATTTTTATCCCCTTAAACGCGTGTTTTACAGGTTTTATAACATTAATTTCAGCCATATCGCTTATGATTTTTTTATTTTTAGATCATAAACTAATAAAACTCATAGAAAACAACATCATGATGCATAATCAGCCCATGGGAACAATGTTTCATTAATCAAATAGCATAAAAACTCATTTTTTCTTCATAAAAATTGAATTACCGCTTAGGCTTCATGTCTCGGGATCACGATTTTGGTGCGGGACTGAGGGTCAGCCCACATTCAATGTCCAACATCTTCACAATCAGCAATCTTTGTGTCTTCATCGATCCGGAAGCAATCCGGTCCCAACCGAACAAGCTTTCCTTCACCATTCTTCATTTTTCTCTTGCACACAAGAACAACCCCTTAGAGGGGAGAGAGGAAGGAGAGAGAAAGACTAGAATTGGCTCTCTTCATTTAGGCCATCATTGTACAGGTAAAGACAAATGAAATGATCAGCAGAGAAGAAGTAGATCAGCCCCATTGTCAGTTGGGTGGGTTGCTTGTAGGCTGGAATCTCCATCCATCTCCATGGAGCGCAAAAATCGGAGCCTGCACACGACGTGCTCTTCATGCTCTCTCTCTTTCCACGATTTCATGCTAAGTTTCATGTTGCATAAATTTCTTGGGCTCCCAAAGGTCACTAGCCATTTGGCCCAAAGTTTGTCCACCTCTTCATATCTTGACCGGTTTCTTGGCCATTTCCCCGTCCGGGCTCCGATTCGAGTGCTGTAAATTTCTGCGCGTCGGGCTTGAAATCCCGCATTGACTGGAAACTCTTGACAACCCGCACAGTAGTCTGAAATATTATCAAAAATCAACAAGTGTCGCTCGGGCGCCTTTTAAGAGTCCTATTTCACTTGGTGCTTAAAATCGTCCTAGCTGGAGACGCCACCTTTGATGTTAAATATTTTTCCCCTAAATTCTGGATTTTTTGGAAAATTTTAGACACATCCTGGGCTCAAAACTCCACTCTCATTGGCGACCACGGGATAGGGCGACTCAGCCTGTCAAATCCCATAATAGATCTGCACAAAACAACCAAAGGAAGCATCAAGCCGATACAAAATAGATACATACTTAAAACCCAGCACAATGGTCACCCTACCCCCTGACCAAACCAAGGCATGACATCCACAAGGAGTAGGCCTAGCATAATCTGATAGAAGGTCCGAAGCTAGTCACTAACCGACTGCTCCAACACAGCCAAACTAAAAAGAACTATCAAAGATGTTGCCCTGAGTGGTGGTCTGAACTATTTACCTAGCTAAGGACAGCACAACCAAGAGCTCCTACTAGGTGAGGACTCCTATAGCCTGATCAAGAAGTATTTTCTTTTAGCTTATTCTTTCTTTTAGGGTTTTTATTTGTCCATACTCGGGCATGTAAAAAGGAGGGAGCTGAGCGTAGTGACCCAAGGAGAACAAGGCATCGGCCTCAGGTCGTGTCTCGGTACCCAAGAACCTACCAAGCCCTCGCAAGGCGACACTTAATCATTTTCTGTCGCTCACTTTTATTTTTGCTCCAACCTTCCTTAATTTTTTCTTTTCCAGCAAAATGCCACCCCTAGGAAGAGAAGGCATCGGCCCCGGGTCTCTGACTCATCCCCACGAACCTGCCAGGCCTTCGCAAGGGGATGATCAACTGCTTATACATTTTCCTTTCTATTTTTATAGGGGTTAGAACCCCTTTTTACACACCTTTGTATACATCGATTCCCTTTGAGATATTCAGGGTTTCTTTTCTCTCTATCATCATCATTTTCTTCTGGCAAGCTTCTCTATAACTACCTCACAACTAACAAAAACTCCTAGAACAACTGCCTAGCAGGCTAGCAGAACAGGGTCACTAGGACGCCTTCTAAAATAGGTCTTTCAATGCTTGGCAATGTCTTTACAGGAGGCAACGACTACTCAGACCCCCCTCAAACATACCCAACCTAAACCTGGGACTTCATGCCTTGGACGCCGGTCCCCAATAAGAAAAGAAAAACCCCCTCCAAGTACACAGACACATATAGCATAAAAACACCACAATACTCATAAAGGAGAGATATCACCTGGATAGGGCCACGAGAAGCTTCCGTGCAACAAAGGCTCCTTCCAAGCTCGTCTTTGAACCTATCTAGCACAGACTAAAACAAGAAACCATTAACTGCACCTGCACTAATAAACAGACAACAGGCCCTTTTGGCCTAACGAAATCTGGACGTAATATCCAAAGCAGCTAGCCTTCCTAGCTTAAAACTAGATAGGTCATTTTAATCCACGTAATACTGATGTCCTTGGCATATACATCACACCCTATCAAACTACCAAGAGTGCCAAGGATATCATAGGTCGACTAACCCCATGCTACTCATGCAAGTTAGCTAAAAGCTTGATCTTGTATTTTTTGATCTTAGGTTTTTTATAGAGCTACAAATCCAAGCCTTTCCACAAATAACTCATCAATAAGGCCGATCCCTTCTTGGGTACTATGAGTTGAATGAACGGCCTCAGTGGGCTCGCATGTCCTACATTTATTGTCATCCGCATAAACTGGTCGTTCAAGCGGCTGAGTGGCTCCTTTGGGAGAAAGAATCATAGCTTTGTACTCATTCAAACCTCCCCTATTTGGGTTTTCACATAAATCAGTGCTGTGACCCAAACTAGGTAGAGCTTTAAGTGTTGGGGTAAAGGCGCCTCCGCTGTGCCACCCCGTGTATTACTACACTGACAGTACCTACCACTGCACACTGTAGGTGGCGGGCGCCCGTTACCGTCACACTTATTCTTTATTCTTTCAGTGACTAGTGAATAAAGGAAGGCCCAATCACACAGTGTGATTGTTGGAGTTCCCATTTTTCTCTCTCTCTCTTTTCTTGCTCTTGCTTTCCACCATAGCTTGTGCATGGTCTTTTGATCCTCTCATCCCTTTCAACTGGTATCAGAGCTTGTCTTTCAATTTCTCGAGCTCTTCTCGGTGCTTGCTTAGCTTCGCATCGACTCCCTTCTTGCATTGGATCTCCATCCCGGCAGCTATATCCAATCTCCCCAAGCTCCCGTCACTCCTCGGCTTCCTGAGCACCTTCCCAGCCTATTGAGGCACTTTCAAGGCATTGGTACTGAGGTATTTGATCATTCTTTCAGGGTTTTATTTCAGTCTACAAGTTGCAAATAGCAAGGGCAGCCATGGCTTCAAACCCTTGAAGCTTATTCCCCTCATATTGTGCCTTACACCTATCAAGGCTCAAAGAGTCTTGTCATAGGCCTTTGATAGGCCCTTCTTGAGCCCCCCATTACCCCCTTTCAGCCCACATGGAGCAGCAGCAAGTTTAGCACCAACAGGATAGATTGCGCCATTCTTCCAGGCTGTTAGCACTCGTCTACTTCAGCTCCACACTTGGCCATTGGTTCTTGTTCTCTACCTTGATCAAGAGGGCTATTAGCCTTCATGTTTGATGTCATTCAAGCTTTGGGCATTAGTCTTGATCATTCGGGGCTGATTTCTTCAGATTTGGGACTATCATAAACTGTCATAACAGGCTGAAAATAGGGCAGCGACATTGGCATTAGCATTTGTTGCTTACACTCCATTCCGGTTGTGCTATTTGATGCCCATATGCGGCCTACTTGATGCCCGAATGTCTTGGGAATGTATGCATTCGATTTGCCCATGATTTGGCATTGTTGTTGGGCTGGAAATTCACAATTTTGGACTGTTTAGAGGTGTTGTACATGAGCGGGCTGAAGCTCATTTGTCACATGTATTGCTTCTCTATTGATACTCGATGTATGCTATGGGTTATGCCATGATGTATTACACTTTGGGGATCGACTTCGAACTCATGATTGTGATTCCGGAATGCTTTTGAGCATCACAATTTCTTGGTTGTTATTGGTTTGTCATTGGCAGTTTGGTCGACTTGACTGGCATTTGGGCCGCTTATGCTTATTGTCTGTACTTGATGGATAAGCTCTATGCATTACATGCTTTGGTCCGTGGTTGATGCCTCTTAGTTCGTCCATGCTTGACAGATATTTTGGAGCTCCGATTTGGATGTTTTGAGCACTTCCGACTCACAGAGATATTGACTTTGGGTTGCTTCTGGATGTATTGACTTGACAAAGATCTTGCCATTGGGATTATGTCTTGCTCAATGGTTGCTATGACAGTTGCTTCATGTATGTCATGCTCTCTTGGATGCGCCTGGTGCATTGACTTGGTCAATTTTCATTGGTACTTTGTCTTGGGTTATTTGAGCTCTTTAGCTCGCCTGTATGCTGTTTGTGCCAGTGGGAGCATAGTGTATGCATGACCAACTTTGAGCAGTTCATGTCTTGGAGTAGCTTACAACTTTGAGTAGATGTTTTTTGAGACTTTGGGATTACCCTCTGACCTTTGGATGTTGCATTGATGTATGTCTTGGTCTCCGGATTGCTTATGAGCTGAGTCTCTTGCTTTGGATCCACTTTCATTTTGGGCAGACACCTATTTATGTCAGGTTTTGGCAGTTGCAGGTACATCTTGGCTAGATTGTCTAAGGGTGTGCCTCTTACTAAAAGATGCTATTTGACATGTCTCAGTGTTAAGCTCATGTATTTTCACCGTCATTTGGCTTTGCTTTGTCCTTTTCATGCTGGCTTTGGACCTAGCACTGTCTAGTTGACTTTGGATCCAGTTTTGGGACAGTTTTCTCTCATTATTGCAGGTCTGCAATTTATTACATCAAACATTTATTGGTGGACTGAGCTGTATTTTTCATGCTGAAATGTCCTGATTTGGTGTACTATACCTCATACTTGGTGGGCAGCAGCTTCTCAGTCAGTTTCCCAATCATTTTGCCTTGGATTTAGTGGTTTTTTGGCTATTTGAAGAGCAGAAAACAACAAGCAGTTTTGAATTGTCTCTGCATTTATAGCCTGCATTATGGCTTCGTCTTTGACTGATAATGCCATATTTAATATCACAAAGTTGGATGGTACCAACTATGGCTATTGGAAGAGCCAAATTTGGCAGGTCTTGGTACAGAAGAACCATGTAAAGCCACTTCGATTGAGCGGGCAGTAGCCTGCAGGTATGAGCAATGATGACTAGTTTGACTTGGATGTATACTGTAAGTCCACAATCATACTCTCTCTGACTGAGCAGGTTTAGTACAATGTAGTGGATGAGGCACAGACCGCATGGCAGTTATGGGAAAAGATCAAGAATCTTTATGATAAGAAGAGCCCGGCTAGTCAGATGTAGTGGCTCAAGCAACTCATGGATCTGCACATGAAGGAGAATGCGACGATGTCTGCTCATTTGAGCCAGTTCCATGTGATCTTGAAGAATCTAACATTGCAGGGTATCACATTTCCCAATGAGGTGACCCCACTCTTTTTGCTTGGGACTCTTGGAGAGTCATGGGACGTCTTTCGTACTGCCTTGTGTGCTCCTTCTATACTGAGCTGAAATTGTCTGATGTAGAGAGTGCTCTTCCGCAAGAAGAGATCAACAGGAAGAACTTGGATGCCTTTCGTGTTTCTCATGCTTTGACAGTTAGAGGCAGGATTAATAGGAATGACTGTGGGAATGGCCGTGGTCGTGACTCTCAGAAGGGTCAGTCCAAATCTCGTGGAAAGTCGCGTAGTAAGTTGCGTGGGCGCAACGCTAATGTCACTTGCCATCATTGTGGAAAAAAGGGCCATATCAGACCACAGTGTCATGAGTTGCGCAATGAGAAGTGCAAGGACAAGGGGAAGGATAAAGTGCAGGAAAAGTCTTCTAATCGCAGTATTGTACCTGCGAAGTCTAGTGTAAAGATCGAAGAGATCAATGTTATGCAGACTGAGGAGCCATCTGATGGTGATGAGTTTATCTTGGCAGCTAGTTCATCTGACAGATCACAGTTGACTGAGACTCCTAGCATATATACACAGTGTTGGCTTTTGGATTCAGGCGCGTCTTTTCATGTGACGCCTTATCGTGAGTGGTTCCACTCCTACCGCACTGTATTAGGGTCAGTCAGGCTTGGAGATGACAGGTCTTTGGCTATTGTGGGTAGTGGTGACATACAGTTGCAGTTTTCCACTGGTAGTTCTTTTGTGCTCAGGGATGTACGTCATGTACCTGCGCTTACGTGCAGCCTGATGTCTGTAGGTCAGCTGGATGATGCAGGGTTTCACATTGGTTTTGGAGACTCTGCCTGGAAGATTACGAAAGGCAGACTTGTACTAGCTAGAGGTGCTAAGGCTGGCAGCCTCTATCCTCTTGTAGTGGATGGTCCTATAGTTAATCATGTTTTGTCAATGGGTTCTATCCCACATGTATCACTTTGGCATGCCCGTTTGGGGCATATGTCTTTGAAGGGAATGAAAATGCTTTCTGGTTTGCACTATCTTCCGCCTTTAGACTATGCATGTTTTGACTCGTGTGATCATTGTCTTTATGGTAAGCAGGATAGGTCTACGCATAAGAAATCGGGTAAGCCACGCATGAATGAGCCCTTGGCTTTGGTGCATTCCGATGTTTGTGGGCCCATGCCTTGTATGTCTATGGGTGGCGCGAAGTACTTTGTTACCTTCATTGACGATTTTTCTAGGAAAGTGTGGGCTTATCCCATAAAGCAGAAGTCCGATGTCTTGGCAGTCTTTCAGCATTGGCTTGCTCTTGTTGAGAACTAGACTGGGTATAGGCTGAAATGCCTTAGGACTGACAATGGGGGAGAATATGTCTCATGTGCTTTTGAGCAGTTGTGTGATGACAGGGGTATTAAGCGTCAGTTGACCGCCCCTTACACCCCACCCCAGAATGGTTTGGCTGAGCGCATGAACAGGACTATTCAGGAGCGTGTGTGCTTTATGCTTAGCCATGCAGGCCTACCACAGAGATTTTGGGCTGAGGCAGTTAGTACGGCAGTGCATGTCATAAACCGATCGCCTTCTAGTGGTTTGGATTTCCAGGTTGCAGAGGGAGTTTGGGCTGGTAAGCCACCCTCTTATGCGCATCTCCGTGTCTTTGGATGTGAGGCATTCTGCCATGTGCCCAAGGACAAGAGGAGTAAGTTGGATCCAAATAGCATTAAATGCATCTTTCTTGGCTATGGTGATTCAGGAGAGATGGGCTATCGCCTATGGGATCCGCAGACCCGGAAAATAGTACGCAGTCATGATGTAGTTTTCCATGAACACAAAATGCATAAGCAGCCTGAGAAGGTGGTTGAGATCCACAGAGTGATCTTTCAGGAGGAGCCTCGGTCTCCAGCACAGCCAATAGTACAGCCTGCAACAATTCCTACATAGGGCCAGGGTATTGGATAGGCAGTTGGGCAGGCAGTAGATCCTGCTGTGAGACAGTCTACTAGAGATAGACATCCACTTGATCGCTATGAGCCCTCTATGCAGTATGTCTTGTTGATGGATGTAGGAGAGCCTCTCACCTATGATGAGGCTATGTGCAGGGGTGACAGTCACTCCTGGGAGAGGGCTATACAGTCTGAGATGGACTCCTTGCATAGGAATATGACTTGGGATCTTGTTGCCTTGCCTAAGGGTAAAAAGGCTTTGCCATGCAAATGGGTGTACAAGCTAAAAAGTACCCCTGGGCACCCCAAGCCAGCCTATAAGGCTAGACTTGTAGCTAAGGGTTTTAAGCAGGAGCATAGAGTTGACTTTGATGAGGTCTTCTCTCCTATCATCAAGATGACTACCCTACGCTTGGTCTTGTCCTTGGTCGCGCAACTTGACTTAGATCTTTATCAAATGGATGTTAAGACTGCATTTTTGCATGGGGATTTGCATGAAGAGATCTATATGGAGCAGCCTAAGGGCTTTGCAGAACATGGCAGGGAGCACCTAGTGTGAAAATTGAAGAAGAGTCTTCATGGCTTGAAGCATGAACCTAAGGAATGGTATCATAAGTTTGATGCCTTTATGCATTCACAGGGCTACAACAGGAGTGCTATGGATCCATGTCTTTACACGAAGAAAGCCCGTGATGGCAGTTTACTGATTTTGGTTCTCTATGTTGATGACATGCTGATAGCAAGGAAAGCTCATGCAAAGCTTGATGCTCTGAAAGCTCAGCTCAAGAAGAGCTTTGAGATGAAGGATCTGGGATAGGCTTCACATGTTCTTGGGATGCGCATTAAGTGTGATAGGCATCAAGGGCTTTTGTATCTCTCACAGTGGGAGTACATCCATAAAGTCCTTGAGCGCTTTTGCATGCAGGATGTAAAGCCTGCGGGCTGTCCTTTGCCTTCTCATGTGAGGGTTTCACAAGCCGATTGTCCATAGACAGATGAGCAGAGGGTCGAGATGGCCAAGATCCCTTATGCATCAGGAGTGGGCAGTCTCATGTATGCTATGATAGCCACTCGTCCAGATATTGCGCATGCAGTTGGTGTTGTGGCGCGTTATATGGCTACACCTAGCAAGAAGCATTGGAATGCCGTGAAAGGTATCATGAGGTACATGAAGGGCAATGCAGATATGTCTATATGCTATGGTAGCCAGGATACACTAGTCATGGGTTACACTATCTCCGACTATGCAGGACATGCAGATAGTAGGAAGTCCACTTCTGGCTATGTGTTCACTTAAGCTGGAGGGGCTATTTCTTGGATGTCCAGGGTGTAGAAGTGTACGGCTTTGTCTACCACTGAGGCCGAGTATGTTGCAGCCACTGAGGCTTGCAAGGAAGCTATCTGGCTAGGCCGTCTTGTTTCTGACCTTGTGATTGATGTTATTCCTACACTGCATTCGAATTCTATGAGTGCCATTCAGTTGGCTAAGAATCCGGTCTTCCATGCGAAGATGAAACATATTGAGGTGAGATATCACTTTATTTGGGGTGTCGTGGAAGACAGGTCTATTGACCTTGTAAAGATCTCCACTGGCATCAATCCTGCAAATCTGCTCACGAAAAGCCTCACTACCGAGCGCTTTGCCTTCCTTAGGAGATTGATGGGCGTTGGATGAGATGTTGCCTTTCCTCATCCCTTGTACCTATGTACATTTGTACTGTCTTTTCTTTTCTTTTCTCTCTCACTGGGGCAGGTTCCCCTTTAAGTGGAAGGTTGTTGGGATAAAATACTACACTGACAGTATCCGTCACTGCACACTGCAGGTGGCGGGCACCCATCACCATCACACTTATTCTTTATTCTTTCAGTGACTAGTGAATAAAGGAAGGCCCAGTCACACAGTGTGACTGTTGGAGTTTCCATCTGTCTCTCTCCCTCTCTTTTCTTGCTCTTGCTCTCCGCCATAGCTCATGCATGGTCTTTCGATCCTCTCATCCCTTTCATTAAGACTAGGCACATCACATGGGTGTATCCCAAGGCAGTGTATATTGTCAGATGTATATCTAGTCTTATCCTCTTGGGGGTTTGACAAAATATATCCAGATGGGATCCTTGGCCTTGCATCCGACACTCCTGCCATACTTTTGGAGATTTTGGGTCTCCAAACCCATCTCACATTTCCCTTAATATTCTTGCATTCCCTCAATTTGCTGCACTGGTCTAACGAACTCAATGCAAACTTATCCCTATGGCCGAATGGCCTCACATCCTTATGACCTTTGTGAAGCACAGGTGGATTTTTAGCATTTTGCATCCTCTTTACAAAAGATGTCTTTACTTGTTTACATCCACACTGCAAATTTTTTTCCATAAGAACCATGCTGTCATCACTGAAGGGAACAACATCCACCCGGAAGCATGATTCCGACACCAAAGGTCTCTCAAGAGCCTTACTAGCAACAAAATTAGAACCACACAAAGAATGCTTATCAGCACCCCTAGGCCCATTGGTTCTATCCATGTTGCCATCACAACTACCTCTCGTGGAAGTGTTGTAAGCCCTATTGGGACTTACATGGCTTGGAACCTTTTCACTGAGAGGCATGTCATTACTGCTCATAGGATGGCCATTTTTTGCTTTGAGATTTTGGCCACCAAGGTTCCCCCCATAGGCTGCCTTGGTATCAACAAGTGAGATGTCTTCTTGCAGAAATAGTTGGAAGCTAGGATGCACTTGTACTGAGTGGGAAAAACTCCAAAAGTTTTCCTAACATCCCCGAATATGACCCTCATAATCAATGGCCTACATTTTTTCTTCCCTTAACGACTTAGGATTCTGCAGGCCCACTTGGATTTACGTACTAATCTCTAAACCATTCAGAAAGAGCTCACATAGCACATCATTTGGTAGTGCACTAGCTCCTCTTGAGCAAAGCCTAAGAGTACTATCAAAGGCTCTAGCATACTCTTTAACAGAAGGATAAGACTCATGTCTAAACTGCATAAGCTGCCCTAAGACCTGAATCATAGGGGGCTTCTTTTCATACTCATCTAGAAATCTATCACAAGACTCCTCAAATGATTTGATCAACCCTCTTGGGAGGCTCCAGTACCATTTCCTTGCCTCTCCCTTTATGGTACATGGCAATACGAGCATCCAATGTATATCGTCAAACCCACTTGCAATGCAAGTTAGGACATATTCTCTTAAATGAATCATCGAATCCTCATTTAGCATCCAATGTATATCGTCAAACCCACTTGCAATGCAAGTTAGGACATATTCTCTTAAATGAATCATCGAATCCTCATTTGGAAACCCATAAAACACTGGGAGATCCCTATAAAGAGGAGGACATTTAGTCCTCTCCTTTGGGATCAACACCGGGTCATTAAAATCTTCATATTCATCATGATCTGGGTCCAGCCTCTTAGGATCTTTAACCTCTTCCATCCCCACCCCTTTCGGTGTAGGGGGGTTAATACCATCATTGACATCCCTTTCTGCTAACTCACTGAGTGGTCTAGGGAGTCCTATAAGTTTCAACATGTCATTTTGATCCCCTCTTAGAGGATCTTCTATATCTTTCCCCTTAAAAGGAAAGTCCATAACGGGTTTATATAAGAGCTTTTGGTCCTTATCTAAAGCAAATTTATCATTACCACTTCTTAAAACTTGGGAACCGTGGCTTTTAACCAATGGTTTTCCCTTAACAGCTAGGGCTTCTAACATCCTTGTGATGCCTACTATGTCGTCATGGTGGCCCATTACACGGGATGTTTCAACCACAAGCATATTCCATCGTATATGAGCACTTTCCCATGGCATTATGGCTTTAGCATGATGACCTACTAATGCCATAAGTACCCTAGTTTCCAACATGCTTGTTTCATGCCCTCTAAGTTGATGGATGGTTAAACATGATTTCTCTTGGGTAGAGACCACACCAAGGCGAACCTTGGCCCATGCCATCGTATTAGAGGATGGGGTAACCACTAATTGGCTACTCTTTCCATCACATAGATTATCTTCTGCAGAGGACTCATGCTCTACATAACTAATTAAGTCCATTAATAAGTTTTGTAAAGGGAAAGCCAAAATTTTCCATCCTTGAATAAACCCCATTTTATGGATAATTTAGGGTCCCTTGAAACCCTAGATTCAAAAACCGCCACTTATAGGCAGCTCCTGACAAACGCACCACTAATTGGAACCTGAAATGGGCCGGCACTGGCTATGGCACTAGCCAAACCTCATGCTCATGACAAACAAACACACCCTCACAACCTCGCGGACCAGGAGCGTCTATCTGTTGCTAAAGTACAACCTGCCCTAAAACCTAGTCTATGTGTTTATAGTTTCATCATTTTGTAGTCTAACGTTTCCCTTTCTACAAACTCCACAAAGGGAGAACCCATACATATTGGCAATGCCACGATAATCACATACATGGAGGCAACCTCTCGGTAGAAACACTGCGGCCCACTACAGCTCTCCTACATCGCAGGGATTGGCCCCTTGATGTGCTGCTCAACATATACAACAAACGATCACAAACTCCTCTCTTTCATTCCAAATCTAGGAGATATACCATGTTTCCTTACTTAACAGTCCCTTAGGAAACCGCCCCTCTATCCTACGGCAAGGGATAACCTTACACTCTCAATCATGGGTCAAATTCCTAAGAAAACAATTACTATGCAGTCCACGAGCTTTTCCGTTGATACCACAAACTATGCATAGTGCATAATGTGAACCGTTTAGTGCACAAACATAAGAAAATTAGCATTGTGCATCGTGCGAAAGGAATCTTTTCATGATTTCCATGCTAACTTTTATATAATGAGAAAAAACATTGAGCCTTACGCTCATGCTGCTTTTCCCTTTATTTTAAAACAACGTCTTATAGCATGATGCAACACATAAAATAGATTTAAGATTATACTTTGATGCTCAACCTCCGCTCTCACCCTACCGTTTAATGTTTTGCATTCTTTGATAGGTGAAAGAGTCATTTTATGTGTATTTCTTTACAAAGAAGGCAATAAACACGGACGAAAACATAGAAACAAGGGTAAACCGAGGCCAACCTCATGCTCTACCTTCATTATACATTTTCTTGAATAAAAAATGATTAGAAATTAGGATTGATTGTGATCTGTGGCCCTTGGGTTCCTTGACAGCAAAATTTTAGGTTTTTATAAGTATTATATCTCATATTTCCCAATTATTTTGCAAAAAATCCCATTTTTACCCTTTAAAACGTGTGTTTTACGAGTTTTATAACATTAATTTTAGTCATATCACTTATGATTTTCTGATTTTCAGATCATAAACTGATAAAACTCATAGCAAACAACATCATAATGCATCATCATCCCATGGGAACAATGTTTCATCAATCAAATAGCATAAAAACTCATTTTTTCTTCATAAAAATTGAATTACCACTTAGGCTCCATGTCTTGGGATCTCGGTTTTGGTGCGGGACTACGAGTCAGCCCACATTCAATGTCCATCATCTTCACAATCAGCAATCTTCATGTCTTCATCGATCCGAAAGCAATCCGGTCCCAACTGGACAATCTTTCATTCACCATTCTTCATTTTCCTCTTGCACACAAGTACAGCCCCTTACAGGGGAGAGAGGGAGGAGAGAGAAAGACTAGAATTGGCTCTCTTCATTCAAGCCACCATTGTACGGGCGAAGATAGGTGAAATAAGCAGCAGAGAAGGAGTAGATCAGCCCCATTGTCAGTTGGGTGGGTTGCTTGTAGGCGGGAATCTCCATCCATCTCCATGGAGTGCAAAAATCGGCGCCTGCAGACGATGTGCTCTTCATGCTCTCTCTTTCCATGATTTCATGCTAAGTTTCATGTTGCATAAAATTCTTGGGCTCCCAAAAGTCACTAGCCATTTGGCCCAAAGTTTGTGCACCTCTTCATATCTTGACCGGTTTCTTGGCCATTTCCCCGTCCATGCTCCGATTTGAGTGCTGTGAATTTCTGCGTGTCTTGACATCCCCCATTGACTCGAAAACTCTTGACAACCCACATGGCAGTGTGAAAAATTATCAATAATCAACACGTGTTGCTCGGGCGCCTTTTAAGAGTCGTATTTCACTTGGTGTTTAAAATCGTCCTAGCTAGAGCTGCCCCCTTTGATGTTAAATATTTTTCCCCTAAATTTCGGAATTTTTGGTAAATTTTAGGCACATCCCGGGCTCAAAACTCTGCTCTCATTGGTGACCACGGGATAGGGTGACTTAGTCCGTCTCGATACATACTTAAAACCCAACACAATGCTCACCCTAATCCCTGACCAAACCAAGCCATGACATCCACAAGGAGTAGCCCTAGCATAATCTGATAGAAGGTTCGAAGCTAGTCACTAACTGACTGCTCCAACACGGCCAAACTAAAAAGAACTGTCAAAGATGTTGCCCTAAGTGGTGGTCTGAACAACCTACCTAGATAAGAACAACACAACCAGGAGATCCTACTAGGCGAGGACTCCTATAGCCTGATCAAGAAGTATTTTCTTTTAGCACATTCCTTCTTTTATGGTTTTTATTTGTCCATATTCGGGCATGTAAAAAGGAGGGAGCTGAGCGTAGTGACCCAAGGAGTACAGGGCATCGGCCTCAGGTCGTGTCTCGATACCCAAGAACCTACCAAGCCCTCGCAAGGCAACACTTAATCCTTTTCTGATGCTCACTTTTATTTTTGCTTCAACCTTCCTTAATTTCTTCTTTTCCAACAAGATGCCACCCCTAGGAAGACAAGGCATCGGCCCCGAGATCTGACTCATCCTCCAAAACCTGCCACAGGCCTTCACAAGGTGATGATCAACTGCTTATACATTTTCTTTTCTATTGTTATAGGGGGTTAGAACTCATTTTTACACACCTTTGTATATATCGATTCCCTTTGAGATATTCAGGGTTTCTTTTCTCTCTATCATCATCATTTTCTTGTGGCAAGCTTCTCTAACTGCCTCACAACTAACAAAAACTCCTAGAACGGCTGCCTAGTAGGCTAGTAAAATAGGGTCACTAAGACGCCTTCTAAAATAGGTCTTTCAATGCCTGGCAATATCTTTACAGGAGGCAACGACTACTCAGACCCCCCTCAAACATACCCAATCTAAACGTGGGACTTCATGCCTTGGACGCCGGTCCCCAACAAGAAAAGAAAAACCCCCTACAAGTACACAGACACATATAGCATAAAAATACCACAGAACTCATAAAGGAGAGATATCACCTAGATAGGGTGACGAGAAGCTTCCGCGCAACAAAGGCTCCTTCCAAGCTCGTCTTTGAACCTGTCTAACACAGTCTAAAACAAGAAACCATTAACCGCACCTGCACTAAACAGACAACTGGTCCTCTTGGCCTAACTAAATCTGGACGTAATATCCAAATCAGCTATCCTTCCTAGCTTAAAACTACATAGGTCATTTTAGTCCATGTAATACTGATGTCCTTGGCATATACATCACACCCTATCAAACTACCTAGAGTGCCAAGGATATCATAGGTCGACTAACCCCATGCTACTCATGCAAATTAGCTAAAAGCTTGATCTTGTATTTTTTGATCTTAGGTTTTTTGTAGAGCTACAAATCCAAGCCTTTCCACAAATAACTCATCAATAAGGCCGATTCCTTCTTGGGCACTATGAGCTGAATGAACGGCCTCAGTGGGCTCGCATGCCCTACATTTATTGTCATCCGAATAAACTGGTCGTTCAAGCGGCTGAGTGGCTCTTTTGGGAGAAAGAATCATAGCTTTGTACTCATTCGAACCTCCCCTATTTGGGTTTTCACATAAATTAGTGCTACAACCCAAACTAGGTAGAGCTTTAATCCTAGGCACATCACATGGGTGTATCCCAAGGCAGTGTATATTGTCAGATGTATATCCAGTCTTATCCTCTTGGGGGTTCAACAAAATATATCCAGGTGGGATCCTTGACCTTGCATCCAACACTCCTACCATACTTTTGGAGATTTTGGGTCTCCAAACCCATCTCACATTTCCCTTAATATTCTTGCATTCCCTCAATTTGCTGCACTGGTCTAACGAACTCAATGCAAACTTATCCCTATGGCCAAATGGCCTCACATCCTTATGACCTTTGTGAAGCACAGGTGGACTTTTAGCATTTTTCATCCTCTTTACAAAAGATGTATTTACTTGTTTACATCCACACTGCAAATTTTTTTCCATAAGAACCATGCTGTCTCACTAAAGGGAACAACATCCACCTGAAAGCATGATTCCGACACCAAAGGTATCTCAAGAGCCTTACTAGCAACAAAATTAGAACCACACACAGAATGCTTATCAGCACTCATACGCCCATTGGTTCTATCCATGTTTCCATCACAACTACCTCTCGTGGAAGTGTTGTAAGCCCTAATGGGACTTACATGGCTTGGAATCTTTTCACTGAGAGGCATGTCATTACTACTCGTAGGATGGCCATTTTCTGCTTTGAGATTTTGGCCACCAAGATTCCCCTCATAGGCTGCCTTGGTATCAACAAGTGAGCTGTCTTCTTGCAGAAATAGTTGGAAGAAAGGATGCACTTGTACTGAGCGAGGAAAACTCCAAAAGTTTTCCCAACATCTCTAAATATGACCCTCATAATCAATGGCCTGCATTTTTTCTTCCCTTAACGACTTAGGATTCCACAGTCCCACTTGGATTTGCATATTAATCTCTAAACCATTCAGAAAGAGCTCACATAGCACATCATCTAGTAGTGCAGTAGCTCCTCTTTGCCAAAGCCTAAGAGTGCTATCAAAGGCTCTAGCATACTCTTTAACAGAAGGATAAGACTCCTGTCTAAACTACATAAGCTGCCCTAAGACCTAAATCATAGGGGGCTTCTTTTCATACTCATCTAGAAATCTATCACAAGAATCCTCAAATGATTTGATCCACCCTCTTAGGAGGCTCTAGTACCATTTACTTGCCTCTCCCTTTAGGGTACTTGGGAATACGAGCATCTGATGTATATCGTCAAACCCACTTGCAATGCAAGTTAGGCCATATTCTCTTAAATGAATCATCGGATCCTCATTTGGCAACCCATAAAACACTGGGAGATCCCTATAAAGAGGAGGACATTTAGTCCTCTCCTTTGGGATCAACACCGGGTCATTAAAATCTTCATATTCATCATGATCTGGGTCCAGCCTCTTAGGATATTTAACCTCTTTCATCCCCACCCTTTTCGATGTAGGGGGGTTAATACCCTCATTGACATCCCTTTCTGCTAACTCACTGAGTGGTCTAAGGAGTTCTATAGGTTTCAACATGTCATTTTGATCCCCTCTTAGAGGATCTTCCATATCTTTCCCTTTAAAAGGAAAGTCCATAACGGGTTTATATAAGAGCTTTTGGTGCTTATCTAAAGCAGATTTATCATTACCACTTCTTAAAACTTGGGAACCATGCATTTTAAGCAATAGTTTTCCCTTAACAGCTAGGGCTTCTAACATCCTTGTGATGCCTAATATGTCGTCATGGTGGCCCATTACATAGGATGTTTCAACCACAAGAATATTCCATCGTATATGAGCACTTTCCCATGGCATTATGGCTTTAGCATGATGACATGTTGATGCCATAACTAACCTAGTTTCAAACATGCTTGTTTCATGCCCTCTAAGTTGATGGATGGTTAAACATGATTTCTCTTGGGTAGAGACCACACTAAGGCAAACCTCGGCCCATGCCATCGTATTAGAGGATGGGATAACCACTAATTGGCTACTCTTTTCATCACATAGATTATCTTCTGCAGAGGACTCATACTCTACATAACTAATTAAGTCCATTAGTAAGTTTTGTAAAGGAAAAGCCAAGTTTTTCCATCCTTGAACAAACCCCATTTTATGGATAATTTAGGGTCCCTTGAAACCCTAGATTCAAAAGCCACCACTTATAGGTAGCTCCCGACAAACACACCACTGATGGGATTTGAAATGGGCCGGCACTGGCTATGGCACTAGCCAAACCTCATGCTCGTGACAGACAAACACACCCTCACAACCTCGCGGACTAGGAGCGTCTATAAGGACAACCTGCCCTAAAGTCTAATCTATGCATTTATAGTTTCATCGTTTTGTAGTCCAACATTTCCCTTTCTACAAACTCCACAGAGGGAGACCATACATATTGGCAATGCCACGATAATCACATACATGGAGGCAACCTCTCGGTAGAAACACTGCGGCCCACTACAGCTCTCCTACATCGCAGGGATTGGCCCCTTGAGGCGCTACTCAACATATACAACAAACGATCACAAACTCCTCTCTTTCATTCCAAATCCAGGAGATATACCATGTTTCCTTACGTAAGAGTCCCTTAGGAAACCGCCCCTCTATCCTACGGCAAGGGATAACCTTACACTCTCAATCCTGGGTCAAATTCCTAAGAAAACAATTGCTATGCAGTCCACGAGCTTTTCCGTTGATACCATGAACTATGCATAGTACATAAAGTGAACCATTTTTTGCACAAAGAGAAGAAAATCAGCATTGTGCATCGTGTGAAACCAATCTTTTTATGATTTCCATGTTAACGTTTATATAATGAGAAAAAACACTGAGCCTTATGCTCATGCTACCTTTTCCTTTATTTTAAAACAACGTCCTATAGCATGATGCAACACATAAAACAGATTTAGGATTATACTTTGATGCTCAACCTCCCCTCTCACCCTACCGTTTAATGTTTTGCATTCGTTGATAGGTGAAAGAGTCATTTTATGTGTATTTCTTTACAAAGAAAGCAATACACACCGATGAAAACAAAGAAACGAGGGTAAACCGAGGCCAACCTCGTGCTCTACCTTCATTATACATTTCACAAACACACATGTAATTTTCTAGAATTTTCCTTTTACCGTTTCCTAATTTTCTCCCATTTAAAACCCATTTTTCACAATTTTTTGGTATTTTTTCCTCTATTTTCTTCAATATAAAATGACTAGAAATTAGGATTGATTGTGGGTTGTGGCCCTTAGGCTCCTTGACAGCAAAATTTCAGGTTTTTATAAGTATTATATCTCATATTTCCCAATTATTTTGCAAAAAACCACATTTTTACCCGCTTAAACAAGTGTTTTACGGGTTTTATAACATTAATTTCAGCCATATCACTTATGATCTTCTGATTTTCAGATCATAAACTGATAATACTCATAGCAAACAACATCATAATGCATCATCATCCCATGGGAACAATGTTTCATCAATCAAATAGCATAAAAACTCATTTTTTCTTCATAAAAATTGAATTACCGCTTAGGCTCCATGACTTGGGATCTCGATTTTGGTGCGGGACTACGAGTCAGCCCACATTCAATGTCCAGCATCTTCACAATCAGCAATCTTCATGTCTTCATCGATCCGAAAGCAATCCGGTCCCAACTAGACAATCTTTCCTTCACCATTCTTCATTTTCCTCTTGCACACAAGTACAGCCCCTTAGAGGGGAGAGAGGGAGGAGAGAGAAAAACTAGAATTGGCTCTCTTCATTCAAGCCACCATTGTACGGGCAAAGACAGGCGAAATAAGTAGCAGAGAAGGAGTAGATCAGCCCCATTGTCAGTTGGGTGGGTTGCTTGTAGGCGGGAATCTCCATCCATCTCCATGGAGCGCAAAAATCGAAGCCTGCAGACGACGTGCTCTTCATGCTCTCTCTCTCCACGATTTCATGCTAAGTTTCATGTTGCATAAAATTCTTGGGCTCCCAAATGTCACTAGCCATTTGGCCCAAAGTGCCCAAAGTTTATCCACCTCTTCGACCGGTTTCTTGGCCATTTTTCTGTCCGGGCTCCGATTCGAGTGCTGTAAATTTTTGCGCATCCAGATTGACATCCCGCATTGATTGGAAACTCCTAACAACCCACAGAGCAGTCTGAAAGATTATCAAAAATCAACAAGTGTCGCTCGGGCGCCTTTTAAGAGTTGTGTTTCACTTGGTGCTTAAAATCATCCTAGCTAGAACCGCCGCCTTCGATGTTAAATGTTTTTTCCCTAAATTCTGGATTTTTTGGCAAATTTTAGGCACATCTCGGGCTGAAAACTCCGCTCTCACCATAGCTGAATGCAAGTGGGTGTTGGGCAGAGGCTAGGGCTAAAGCCACAGAAGTAAGTTCAAAAGCGCAATGGCAAGCCTTCTTGGGAACAATGCTCCATGTAGCACAAGTGGAGGGCAAGGATTGTGTGGAGAGGACGAAAAAGAAGCTAGAATTGACCATGAGAGCCTTAAAGTACGACTTGCATAAGCAAGCTCTCCCCACTAGCACTAGCCTAACAAGAAAAACAACAATGCCAGTTTATGAGGCAAGCCGGCCTCTCCACGGATGAGCTGAAGGAGCTAGGCTTTGAAGAGCATGAGCCACCGCATCCACCCTCAGCTCAGACCCCACAGGAGCAATGTCTAGAGGAAGGGCTAGATTTTGAGCAAGAACTAGGAGAAGAGCAACAAGCCTAGGAGCTTACTAGAGCGCATCATTGCCACTAGGGGAAGAAGATGTGAATTGGTGTAGCAAATGCAGCAGAGAACTAGATCACAACCCCAATAGCTTCTTGGAGAGCCCATGCCGCAATGTGAGGATTGCTATTCTGTCAACTAGCCCCAGGAGGTGAGCATTTGGGAGTAAGGAGAACTCCAAACCCGGCCCTTTGAACTATCATTCCTCTACCCATGGGCCCTAGTCCTACTAGTGGAAGTAGTGGATAGAATAATTCAAATGGCCAACAACTTGGCGAATCAATGGGTCGCGGAGTGGAGCATAGTGATCACGTGATGGAGGAGAGAAGCTCCAAACTACTAGCAAGACAAGGTATACCAGATCCCCAAGATGGTCCAAGGCTTCGAAGCACAACCCAAGTTGGCGGAGGAGGATCTGGGATACGAACCTTGATGCATGGATGGCATTCTAGAGCACACTGCTTGAAGAGAGGAACCATCCTATCTATGTGCCCTACCCTCGCATGCACGGAAGAGACTACAATAGGGAGGAGCATGGTAGGTATGACTTCCCTAAAATCTACAATGCCAATGTAGAGAATCTCTAGGAGTGCTTAACCTTCATGATAGGAGACATTTGTCCTTCAATCACGTGCTTCCTTGAGGATTTCTCATCCTGTCTAGACCCCGCTTTCATTACAACTTGCAATTATCTTAGTACCATTAGGTTTCTACTAAAGCAACCGCCAACCGCCCGCACTGAGGAGGCCCACCTACCTCCACTCTATTTTGATCTCAACCTAGGAATAGATAGTTGTGCCATGGCCCTAATGATGACGGCTATGTTGTTACCCTCTTTTTGTATGAAGGTGCTTGAAGACATGAACGATAGCTAGTTTACTATGTGTGGACACCCCTTTTTGTCAACCCCACCTCTAAACGTCAAGGCTAATCTCAAGAGCTACATGCAAAGACATGCCTTTTTGAGAAAATTTCTTAGGCCATCCTGTGATGCATCATTAGAAGAGGACTGGGGTATAGCCTAGGATCACCACCATAACTATTTATAAGTTTTTTTGAAAAAAGAGAAGAAGAAAGAAAGAAAATGATAAGCGACAACATCACAACAAACAGCAATTAACACCACATAGGCCACAGTCACCTCACCTAGGGATTCTCAAGTTAGGTGTGTCTGCCGATGGCTTCAACCGGCTCCGTCCCTAACCCCCTAGCCTCATTTTGATTCCTCACTTCACGCTTAGGGCACATCAAGGGCAGGACATACCTAGGAAGGTAACACGTGCCTATGGTTAGACCTGTCACCCTAAGCTACACGCATCACATCTCCCTTATGCACAAATTGGGTCCTCAAGTGTGAGGGACAACATCCAGGCTTACCCAACTCCCAATCCCACCTGGTTGTTGTCCCTCAAGTGTGAGGGAGAACACCCAAGCTCCCAATCCCACTAGCACAAGCACAATGTGCCACACGGCAAAGCAGGCACACCCCCAAGTAGTGCACCTTCTTTTCTTTTCAGGTACAAACAAGACTCAAATCCTCCAACTTCGGAGGCCCCATCATCCATGCAATGCACTCTTGGCCTCCACCATCTTAATCAGGTGATCCATTTCTTTGTAAGACCATTTCCCCTAAGACCCCATCATCATCGACTCACACGTCTTCCCTTTCTCATCGAACCTTCATCAGCTCAAAACTGCAAGTGTCTTGGAACTAGCACCCACCTAAGAGAGGGGTCATCTTATGCGCACAACATATACAATGGACATTAACCTTCTTTGTTGTCTACCCTTAACTTATCACATCAACCATAGTCAATCTAATTCTTTTACAATATTATGCATTGAAAGGTGCTTCTTATTCCTTATCTAAGATTTTCCATCTTTAGTGCATGTTGAGGGAAAGATGTAGGTGTACACATATGGTGGGAATGCATGTGCTTTTACTATGCATATTCTATGGAATCCATCCTAGGAATATCTTCAAAACGGGCTTCTTATAAGATTCAATTGGATCCATGTGAGGAATATCTTTAGAAGGGGCTTCTCATAAGATTTAGTTGGATCTATCCAGGGCACATCTTACATATGAAAGAGTGGAATCACAAACATCCATTGGAAGATGCATTTTCACATAATTAATCATGTGGTGGAGGGGCCAACAGTCTCTCTTTCATGATTTTGGAACTCCCTAGTCAACTAGCCCAAAATGAATGCTAGAAATATTCTTAACACATGTAAGTTGTCCAATCAAAACATGCTTATTTTTTTAGCTACTTGTAATAGAGTATGGTGCTAACCATACATGGAAATATCATTGGCATAAATCCCATCAATTCATCTAATGTTCCTCAAGATTTGAAGGGGTTGTACTTAAATTTCTTGTAATGATCATGGGTTGTTACTTAGGTCTACGAGATCCTCATACACATTTTTTAATTTTTGTTAAAATTTGAGATGGCTCTTTTATGGGAGTAATTAAAGGTATAACTTGGTTACCAAAAAGCTTAATTTGATAATGGCTTGTCACTTGATTTGAAAATGATCTCTTAAGAAAATAATGAAGGATATTAACTTTTTATTTTTAATATTTCTCTCCCTCTTGTCGTATGATTCCCTCCCTTAATTAACAATTATTATTATTTAAATGAAGATTTAACGCCCCCTCACTCACACTGCCACAGCTGGCAGATGGGGGGGGACTGCTATATGGATGACGTGACAACATGGCAGAGGGAGGGGGGGAGCTGCAGAGGTGACCGACGGATGCTAAGGATGACACAATGACATGCATCAACCATATGGAGCATGGCAGCCATCCACTTGGCCACCCAAATGGGATAAGTGAGGGGTCCTCCATACCATGCTATTTTTCCCCCAAATTGTTGGGGGTAAAGGCACTTCCGACTAGCCACCCGCGTATTACTACACTTTTCTACACTAACAGTACCTGCCACTGCACATTGCAGGTGGTGGGCACCTGTCATAGTCACTTATTCTTTATTCTTTTAGTGACAGTTTGAATAAAGGAAGGCCTGGCCACACATTGTGGTTGTTGGAGTTCCCACTTTGAGTTTCACTCTCTCTCTTGCTCTTGCTCTCCATTCGCCATAGCTCTCACTACCAAGCTTCTTCCTCCTGGGTTCCACTTCCCTTTCAATTGGTATCAGAAAAAGGCATTGGAGCTTGCCCGACATTCTCTTTAGCCCGGATTTGAAGAGCTTCAACCCGAGCTCCAATGGCAGCCATGGCACCTTCATTTGTATGCATGTTTTGATCTCCCGCCTCCTCCCCAAACTTTTGAACTTCCATTGGCACCTTCCAGGGCTGCATCGGAGTCCTCCTCGACATTGCCAAGTGCTCTAGAGCACTGTCGAAGACCCCCTAGCCCCCAAGAATAGCCAATGCAAAATGCGGCGCATTTTTAGGCGGCTGGGCTGATCTATTCTTGACATTTCCCACTTCTTCCCCGACTTCTTGGCACTTTGGAAACCTTCCCAATCATTGTTAGACTCCTCGGCATTAGTTTTTGGCTCTCGATGATCAATTCGAGTGCTTCCCCCTTCATCCATTGTTGTATACACAGTCCCAGGACTGTCAAAATAGGGCAACACTTGACATTTATTGTTTGTTGCTTCTTGACATTGCCCGTTTGATGCCTATTGATGCCCAGTGATGCCGGGATGTTATGGGATGCTATGTCTATGCTTTGGGACTGATTTGGAGCAGATTTGGGCATCGATTGAGCTTCATTTGACAGTAAATATGCTATTGTTATATAGTGGGCTAAAGCTCATTTACTTGGTGTATGCATTGGTACTTGAATACGGGGTGCTTACTGGAGGTTTGAATAATCATACATATGTATTTGAAGATTGTCAAATGCTTCTTTTTGGTTTCGGAATGCTTTTGAGCTTGGAATAGGCTCCGCCTTGGTCATCATTCACTGGAATTTGGCTTCAATTGTTGGCATGCTTTGGATTGGTTTATGCCTATTGTCACTACTTGGCATTTAAGCTTCTCGCATTTATGCTTTGGTTAGATATGGATGCCACTTGGTTTTCCCATGTTGACAGCCACTTGGAGCTTTGTCTTCAGATGTATTTGAGCATTCTCGACCTACTGGGCATTACATTTGGTTGTCAATTACATGCTATTTGAATGCTTTCAAGCTTATGCTTTACAGGTTTGAGATAGCTTGGGATTTATGCTCCGTATGTACCCTACTGGGCTAATGTTATGTACTCAATGTATTTGAGTGTTGCTTGCTCTATTTGCATCTGACTTTACTACCAGTGGGAGCCTCTTGGTATATTTGGATGTACATAGATTCTTACTTACACTTGAGCTTGAGCTTGTGGGACAGTTACATGCATTTTCTCTCTTAAGAGCTTTATGTTTGCAACTAGTCTATTGTGGGCTGATTTGATATGCCTATTGGGGTAGGCACCTATCTCTGTCACAGGTTTGTCGGTTTTGTATGCATCTTGGATGGTTATGCATTGAGCTTCTTGCTCTACCAGTTGTGCTTGTGGTTGATCTCTTCTCTTACCCCAAGTCCCATTACATTCATGACTTCTAGATCCATGAGATGTCTCTTGCCTGACAAGTTATTGGTTTGACAGTTCTTGGTACCTTCTTGCCTCTTGACACTCACTGTTGGATTTATCTTGCTACCTGGTAGTTGCAGTGACATATGTATCAGTATAGCTTCACTTTGCTTACTAAGCAAAACATAACTTCCCTTAACTTGTCAAATCATCCCAATAAAGGTGATGTAACAGGATGTCTACTCATCCTCTTGCAAGTTAGACTTGCGCTAGAACCTGCCAACCTTATTCCAAGGAGTGTCAAATTTATCTTATGGTTAAACCACAAGGCCATGCGACGTTGCAACTTACTGCACAAGTGTCGCACCTAACTCATGGGATCATTTCACCCATTGAATAGCGTTTCCTGGTCAAGGAATTTTGTCTAGATAAAATTCAGGGTTTAGGGTGTCTTCTTGCTAACCCAACCCTAATTGTACTAGGCCCAGTTCTAGGGTTTCCAAACTCAATCCGAGTTTTAACATTAGGTCAATCGATCCTTACGGTAGAAATCCTAGATCGATGTTTGCATGGGTGTCCAATTAATCCCAAACATTCAGTGAATGTGGGTAGGACCTTTGGGTTTAAGGGTCTCGACTCGGCGTCCAAGTATGATGCTGCATTTCTAGTGTGCCAAGCCCTAGCTAGTACTTGAGGTGTTTATCGTATGGACTAGTTATGCCTATACAAATCCCTAACGGTTATAATATTACAAGTGATTTGGTTAAATTGTTCTACTTGTCTTGCGACAAGGACGATCCTTTCCTAGATATGCTAAACTTGTTCTAAGGATGTAAATAGTTTCAAGACGTCACAATACATGCAAACATGCGATTCATTACTTCTACGCACCAAAAGCTTTGCAATAACCCTTTCTTGCTAAATTCAAAACGCATGATAATTTGAAGAATAACTTACATAGGACCTACTAGGATTTACATCAAAGAATCATGCCTACAACCCTTTTGTCTAAGCTTTAGAATTTCATACTTTGATAACCCATGCAACCTTTCCTAAATGCAACTCTTGATGAATGAATTTTTCACATGACGAATATGTAACATGCGACCCTTAGATACAACATCGTAAATGAAGTTCATGCAAGACTAAGGCTAGTGTTGACTTAATCCATTTCCAAGCATCTTTTGCATGCAACTTACAAGTCCATGGTTCCAATCCCATGCTATGCAATTTTTCGGACAACAACTAACAGATGTTAATGATTTTTCCTCATGCGAATCACAACAAGGAAGTTATTTCCTAAATGCGATATACACTTTATTCTTTCCATGGCCAATCAAAAAAATGCACTTAACAATGCGTTTAGGCTTGTCACTTTGAAATGCACGACAAGGCAACATGCTACTAAGCTCGTATAAGATGGATAGGTAATTTACATTCATAACATTGGAAATGCAAATACCCTGATTTCATGTCGTGCATTAATTCTGGTAAATCGTTTGAGTAAGCAATTTTCCCCAAATGCATTTTAACTATGCTAGGTGAATTTGAAACATGCATAAGTGCTTCTTTTTCCATGAAAGTTGTCGTGCTTAACGCATTTCTTTTGCATGGAATCAAAATCGTAAAATCTGGGCTTGTGGGCTCGTGGGGATGTCCACATGTATGTTTGGGGAAGAACCTCCCGCGGGTGCACCTTGCGTCTTCTTGGGAGCCATCGTTGATGACTTGAACTCCGCGGATTCCTCCTAGCCTCTATTCACACTCTTCGAGCTTGGTTGTAGGCCACCTGTAGGTGGATACCTTCTCTCTTGCATAGGAATTGGAGCTTTATGAGCCCAATTTTAAAACTGGGAAGGACACGTAGAAACAAGGCTTATGGGCTTATCCTTAGAAGCTTCTTAAAGAAGCTTCTAAAAATCTTTTGAAGATCAGCAGAGACGTCGTGGAAGGGCCAATGATTAGGAAGGAGAAGGTGTCAAAGATAAGGGGAGGGCCTTTGATGACGATGGCGGGGATGGGCGGCGACCTGGCGGCTATCACGGTGGCGGTCTCACAATAGGTGTCGGCCTTCTTCTCAGCACGGCAGGATTCTCTTTTTTATACCTCCCCCCAAGGCTAAGGGGGGGGTTATATAGTGCTCAAGGGGGGGGGGGGGGGGGGGAGAGACTCCACACACGTGGAGCTCTCATGCTTCTCTCCTCTCCCCATGCACTTCACCTCTTCACCTCCTTCTCCCACTCCCTCTCCTTGAGCCATGCATCGGCTTGGGGAAGGGATAATTTAAAAAAATTTGCCTAATTTTCATCATTATCCATTTTTGCCCCTTCAAAAAGGGTGTTCCCCCACAGCTTCATGGTCTTAAACCCCGGCCTCAATTGCACAATGTGGATGGCTGCATTGTTGCGCATGTGGGGTAAGGATTTAGCTGCCAATATTTAGTCAACACGGGAGATGACTTTGCACAGTTTTTACATGGTGTGCGGGGATCCAAGCTCTTTAATATTCCGAGCGGAAATATTACATGGATGATGATGTTTGGATGGAAGTTGATGAGCTATGCAAGTCTATCTTTATCTTGTCACTCTTAGAAGAGGTCCATCATAATGTTGTTGAAGATGAGAATCAGAGTGCATGGGATCTATGGAAGAAGATTCAGGAGCTTTATGTGTAGCAGAGTCTTACGTCACAGATGTATTGGCTCAAGTAGTTAATGGACCTTTGCATGAAGGAGGGGGCATCCCTATCATCTCATTTTAGTCAGATTCATGCTATGATGAAGAATCTGTTGTCACAGGGTATTAAGTTCAAAGACAACTTGTACCCGTTGTTTCTACTTGGCACCTTGCCTAAATCATGGGATGTCTTCCGTACTGCCATATGCACGAACATGCTTGATGGGCTGAAAATCAAAGATGTTGAGAGTGCTTTATTGACTGAGGAAATCAATAGGAGAAACAATGATGCTTCCCACTCTTCACATGCATTGACCATTAGAGGTGGCAGACATGGTTGGCATGATGATCATAAGGGCAGGGACTCTCATAAGTCTAGGTCCAAGTCACGTGGTCGCAGTGAGTCCCGTGGACAAAATTCTAATCTTACCTATCATTATTGTGGGAAAGCAAGACATATTAGGCCACAGTGCCATAAGATGCACGATGATAAGCGTAAGGAAAAGGGAAAAGAGAAAGACTTGCAATAAAAGTCTTCTGAGCACAGTATTGTACCTGCAAAATCCAGTGTGAAGATAGAAGAGGTTAATGTCATGCAGGTCAGTGATTCAGATGAAGATTACATACTTGCAGCTTCTTCATATGATGCCTTACAGACTTGTGAGATACATTCTATGTATGCACAGTGCTGGCTTTTGGATTCAGGTGCATCATTTCATGTGACATCTTATAGAGATTGGTTTCATACCTATCGTACCATCTCTGGTTCTGTGCATCTTGGTGATGACAGGTCTCTTGACATTGTGGGCATTGGAGATGTTAGGCTGCAGTTTCCTTCTAGCAGTTCTTTTGTTTTGCATGATATATGCCATGTACCTTCGTTGACTCATAGCCTTATGTCAGCTGGACAGCTTGATGATGTAGGGTATTTTGTGTCTTTTGGAGACTCTGCATGGAAGATTACTCGTGTGGCAGGCTTGTTCTTGCAAGAGGTGCCAAGTCTAGCAGCCTCTATCTCTTACTTATATTTGGAGCTACCTTAGATCATGTTTTGTCTGTGGGTTCTATCCCCCATGTATCCCTTTGGCAGCATGCTCATTTGGGGCATATGTCCCTTAAAGGAATGAAAATGCTCTGCGATTTGCAGTATCTTCTGCCTTTTGACTCTTCGCATTTTGATTCTTGTGATCATTGTTTGTATGACAAGTAGACTAGAAATACGCATAAAACGTCTAGTAAGAAACACATGGGTGAGCCCTTGGCTCTTGTGTACTCAGATGTATGTGGGCCCATGCCCTCTCAGTCACTTGGTGGTGGGGCAAAGTATTTTGTTACTTTCATAAATGATTACTCACGTAAGGTTTGGGCCCATCCCATAAAGATAAAATCCAATGTCTTAGACACATTTCAATATTGGCTTGCATTAGTAGAGACAAGTCTAGGGAAATGCTAAAATGCCTAAGGTCAGATAATGGGGGTGAGTATGTATCATGCTTTTGAGCAATTTTGTGATGAGTGGGGTATTAAGCGTCAGCTAACTGCCCCACCCTAGAATGGTATGGCTAAACGCATAAATAGGACCATTCAGGAAAGGTTCCGTAGCATGCTTAGCTAGGCTAGCTTACTGCAGAACTTTTGGACTCAAGTAGTTACTACTGCAGTGCATCTGCCTTATAAATCTATGCAATGATGCAATATTTAAACAGGGAAGGGTAGGGAAGTTGAAATATGTCTAAATGCCATGTGAGATGATGGAAAAGTTGCTTATTTCTATGCATAGCATTTAGGACGGATAATGATTAAAATTAAGAGCTTAGTAGCACGAGGATCACCTCGGTGCTAGGCCCATGTAACGAAGCACGAACGGTAGTTGGAAATCATTAAAAGAATGTTTTGCACTTGTGCACGATACTATTTTGCTAAATGTTTGAGCACTTAGCATCCACAATATGCATAAATCATGGAAATATTTAAAGGTATCAGAAATCCTGGATGCACAGCAATTGCTTTCATTAGGACCTTGACCCACGTTCAGTGAGAGACAGGACACCCTAAGCCATAGGCCAGTCGTGGGGTCTAAGGGAAAGAGGAGTAAGGACAATAGTGCATTTCTGTATACGATCAAATGGTACCTTGAGTGGATTCTGTGCAAAATGTTTATATGTTGAGCGACGCATCGAGGGGCCAATCCCCAAGGTGTAGGAGAGTCGCAGAGGGGTGGCGGCACTCAGCCGTTGGAGGACCCCCTATGTCTGTGCTTCATGCCATTAGGCAATGTGTAAGGGACTCCCTCTGAGGAGTAATATTGGGTTAGGATCAGTTGGACTACCACGTATTACAAACACAATGTTTAGGAAGGCAGAGAGTTTGATAGACGCTCCTGGCCGCGAGGCCGTGGGATTGTTGAGCGCGTGAGATAGAGGCCCGGCTAGTGCATGAGCCGACCCGTTTTTAGGTCCATCAGTAATACACGGGTGGCTAGGTGGAGGTGCCTTTACCCCCAACACTTCTCGTGTCTCGCGCATAGCTATGGAGGATGGAGCTTGGAGATGGAGGTTTGAGGATGCTTGAGCTTCCATCAAGAATCATGGATCTATCAAAGTGTTTGAGAGAGAAAGCAACTCTATTGGGCATCAAGGTAAGCTCACTACACTCGTAGAGAGGGATGGCACATTGGCTATGTGAGAGGTAGCCATTAGTACTCACTTGAAACGCTTGAACAATAAGTGGTCTGTGGGTCTTGGCATTTGTCTCTACATTTTGATTCCATTGCCCAGACCAATGGATTCAAGCTTGAGCGCTTGCATGCTTCAAATCAAGCATCAAATTAAGGGTTTCATCCCGGAGCCGAAGCTTGAGATAGATAGAAGGTTTTGGGTTTTAATGTGTGCTACAAGTAAGTATTTTTGGTTTTTTGATGATTGGTTGAGTAGGAGAAATCCATTTAGTACCTTGCTTTTGATTTTTGTCACATTTAGAGTAGGACATATAGGAGAAATCAGAGGAAATCAGAGAGGGAAGCTTGAAGTTCACTGTTGTAAAACAATCTCATGAACATGGCAATAACAGGAAAAATGAAAACAAAAGAGTGCTCAGATGTCTCAGAGTTGAAGATCGAGTGATTGGGAATGCTAAGGTGTAGGCCAGTGAGGGCTTAAGGTCCCGGGTGACCAAGGAAAACCTCATTTATAGTTCTGGCTTTGAGTGTAAGAGAGAGAGAGAGAGAGAGAGAGAGAGAGAGAGAGAGAGAGAGAGCTTGCAAGTCCAGGTCTACATCAGATCAATCGGAGCATACCAGGATTTTTAGTGAGATTCAGTTATGGAATGCCCTTGGCCTACACTCCTCCTTGATTCCTGGAAGTTTTGGTAGCTACTAGCAACATCTATATCTAGATTTTTGGCAAATAAGTGATTGATACACGTTTTGTCGGCGGAATTAGATGCCTCTCACAGTGTCCGATTCCCAAAATCAGATCGAGCGAATCGTCTAATTCCTAGAATCGGACACTTGGGCCAAACAATATCATGGAAGTGGATCTACCCAGCCTTATCAACTTGATTAACAACTTGGCAGAACATGAAATCCTAGACATGGAAGAAGGCAGATCAGATCATAGAAGCGACAAGAAGCTTAACCTAGGAGACTTTCCTGAGGTTATCCAATAGTTAGTGTACAAATACGATGCTCAAACCGAGCTAGAACACTGTGGTAGACCAGTCAAGGATATCATAGCAGACCTAAAGGAGGAATGAAAACTGGCCCGCAGAGCTCTACAAGGCCTAGTGGCGTACAACTAGGATCAACAAACTAGGAACTTATGCTAGAGCTTAGAAATGTGAGAGATCCAGAGAGTGCTAGCCTTAGCGGGTAGGAATTGGTCAAAGAGCGAGAGAGCGCTGTCGAAGGGTTTGTGAAAGCAATGTCGCAACCACAGAGGATCTTGACTAATTTCAGGATAGAAGATCAATCAAGCAAATAATCAAGATGAGAAAATGATGTCAACTCTGTTTTACTTTTTGGACCAAGGCCTTCCGTGTCTTTCCATAAAAAGGTCTTTATTCTTCAGCAATCCTGACAATCAGCCAATAATGGTTGCATAAAAGGGTAACTGTATAACAGCAACATTCAGAACTTTCCGATTAAGCAATTCAAGCTTTTCCACTCCACAAGAGCTCAAAACAGAGCTCATACAATATCAGCATGATCCAAAATCCACCCTCCGAAATAGAGCAAGGGATGACATCTTCCTCTGTTATATCCGATAAGTTTGCAACATCATTAACTCTTATGAATGATTAAGCTGTAGATAACAGTTTCAAGATCTTTAGTGAATAAAATCCCATGGACATATTTCCACATATATTGTCCAATTTCCCACACAGTAACAAGTTCTGGACTATTCTGTATTATAGTTATGGGTTTATGCTTTTACAAATATTCTGCACTATTCAGTTCAGAGACAAGTAGAAAAAATCAGACAGAGAAGTACAGGTGTGTGCTCTTGAGGTAAAATATTTATCTCTCCTCTACAATTTCTGTTGTAAAACCAGTTATCTACTTTTTCACCGAGTGCAGTTTCTCTCCTTGGAATACTTATACAGAGAATGCTATTGTTCACTCTCGAAAGCTAATATGAAATTCCAGACTTTTATGATCTTTCTTTCACCTGCACTATCTACCCTGTCTGCTCCAATGAACACAAAGTTGAACTATTGGCTGACACCAAATAGCATCCATTGCGGGGTTTCGGCATCTATAGAAGCTCCGGCACATGAACCCCATCGATTCTTTGCCTTAGAGATACCATCCGATACTGTTTCGACCTCTGCTGCCTGTGACCGCTTGAAGCGAGGTTTATGGCTCTTCTCATCTCTGCCGAAGCAACATGAAATCCAACTTCTGAAGTCTCCACAGTTTCAGCTACTCCATCAGACTCTGCGGAGATGGAAAAGGTTCGCGGCCCCTACGAAATCCATACTTGCTGTCGGCTGTAGCATCGGTTTGTCCGATTAAGCTCCGCAGACGCTGCAGCATCAGCCAGGTGGCCACTAAATTCAGAAAGAACCCTTCCTGCAAGATAAAAGAATGACTCTACCATCTCCACAACCTTGTCCATGCCAACAGTTTTCTCATTCAAACAGAGACTTTGTACTTCGCAAAATTTCCAATTTTTACCCGAGTTCAACCCATGATGAATGTTTATGTATGACAAAATCTGTTCAACAAAACAACCAAACTGCTGAACATCAAGTCTCTGTTGTTTGCTGTCAAACTTTTCTTCACATGTAAGATGGTCAATCAGAAGCTGTGGCTCAAACTCCTCATCAAGCAGGACCCTTTCAGCTGTAACAGAAAATAGAACTTCTTGTACATGAAGATACTGAATACCACAGGCAACACCAACAAGAACTCTGTAGCAGTCCTTGATGGCTAGTGGCTTGCACATTTGATTGGCAACATGTAACCAAACATCTAAAGATCCTTGCTTGTGTGTGTACTTGTAAACACACCAACTGCGAGAGTCATAAATGCAAGTCGCATAGAAAGGGACAACATTGCTGTGTCTCAACTCAAGTTTCTTTGATATTTCAGTCCAGAATCTATTGTTTTGAGCTGGATTTTTGATCTGTAACACAAGAATGCTTGATCCATCACTGAGATCTCCACAAAAACTTTAGAGTGACATTTTCTGCTCTACAAGTAAAATTAGAGGTCACATTAACAAGCTCTTCCTATGAAATAATAACGGTGGGAAGAGAGATCTCTGATTTTGATAGAAATCCAGTGAGCTATTCTCCCTATGCTGTGCCCCCAAAATTGCAGAGCTTTTTCCCTGCGTGTTGACTCCTTTCCTCCCCAGAATTCTGCGCCCGTATTATCCTCCTTCTTCCCCTGTTTCAATCCTCCAATCTTCTCTCTTCCATACGACTCCGCCTCCATCCACGCTTAGAGCTTCCTCAGGCTTTTTTCCCTGTTTTAGTTCCCTACCTCTTCGATTGCAGAGCGCACTTTTTCCTCCCCAAATTAGCGTCGTTTTCTCCCCTGAAGTCGTAGAATATCGTCTTCCTCCTTCTCCATTTTTGTCTTCATCCTGTTCCGCCAAAAGCACTTTTCAAAAACACAAAAGCTTCTCTTTTTCCCCCCAAAGCACGGCTCCTTTCATGGGCTCGAATATGCCTCCACTAAATATGAAACACTAGAACCCAAAAATGTCCCAACAAGTGCCTTAGAACCTTCTTAGACCCTTCAATCATCACATGGAACCGAAAAGGTGTTCAGCACTAGTGGGAAAACTGCATTAGCAGCAGATTTCAGCTTTTCTACTCTTTGTACATCTGATAATGCAATCCCATTCATTTCTAATGAAAGTAGTGCTTCCCACCATTGTTGTACCAAATGCTGCAAAAGCCATCTTAAACAATCAACTTTCTTTCTGTGAGAAGATCCTTACATAAACCGAAACCTTTCCAAATTCCTTGCTGTTGACGATATTAATTACACGCTTATTGTCAGTGGAAACATTGCAGTATTTGCTATTCACAGCAATAAGATTGATCGTGTACAGATTTGAGAAAATGCCCTCCTCTTGCATCTATTTGTATAGTTGTAATGTCTTCTCTCCTTGACCCTGCTCAACATAGACTGAAAGCAACCCTTCATGCTCGCCACTATACTCATACGCAGAAAATAAATGTAATCACAACTAAATATGTATAAAGTACCAAATCACATGCACAACTTTTGGGTGGTTTACACACCTCGAATGCGCAGCAATACGACATCCACCCCCTCTAATCCTGCGCATCCTCCGGATGGGCCAACTACCCATGATCATTATCATCAAGATCCACAAACAAATCAATCTCTTCGTTATGCATTTCCGGTAGATCAACAAGATTACCAGCCATATCATCTGTCTCTTCCATTAAAGTTTCTTGTTGTTGCTCTTCTCTTGAAAATTCTTCCAATGCATAATCCTCATCATCTCTTTTCTTGAAAATCTTGATTCTTTTTCTTTTCCAGCAATAGGCACTCTAAGCACTGTCCCATCCAATTCAGTCAGCTCATATGTTGCATTATCAAAGACATGTCTGACTATGTATGGCCCAAACCATCTTTTCACCATCTTCCGAAGTGCAATATGCTGATTTTCAAGGCTGCTATCAAAGACCAATACCCAATCCCCTTCTTCTATTGCTCTTGGCCGCAAGCGATGCCTACTGTCAAACCTGTCCTTATTCCTTAGTCTAGCAACCTTCAACCTGTCAATAGCTAGCTGAATATCCTCAGGTCTCCTCTCCAATTGTCGAATCCGAAGAGCTAAGAGCTCCTCTCTCGTCAAATCCTCCTGCCAAGGTAAAATTGACCAAGTCAAAGCACAAGTCTCAATCGGCATAACAGGTTTCTGACCATACATCAACTCTGCAGGCATATATCCTGTGGTAACACTATGAGTCGTACGATCAGCCCATAAAGCAAATGGTAGAAGTCTTGGCCATTCTCCAATCCGTCCTCTGCATGCTTTGGCTAATGCTTTCACTATCGGCGGATGCCCTCTTTCACTCTTTCCATTTCCCTCTGGATTGTATGCTGTGGTTAGAGCCTAGCTGAGAGAAAAACTCCCTAGCTTCATCTGCATCCAATTCACCACGATCCGCAGTGATCTTACCTACACAACCATACCTGCAGAAAATTTCCTCCAATAAGAACTTACACACTGCACTAGTGGTCTTCGTTCTCAAAGATTTGCCCTCAACATGATTAGTAAGATCCTCTCTAGCCGAAACAATGTACCTCATCTGCCATAGACCCATAGGCATGGTAACCAAATCAACTACCCACTTATAATGAATGCATAGCGGATAGGTCGGATGAAGCTCATCTCTATGACGCACTACTGAATACATCTGGCAGTCTCTGCAAGTCTCAACAAAGTGAGAAACATCTTTATACATGCCTTTCCACTAATATTTCTCCTTGATTTTCTCATAAGTAGCCCATACTCCTCTATGACCAGCCCAAGGACTCTCATGAAACTCCTTCATCACCTGTAACTGTGTCTCTCTATTGCAGATAACCCGCAAAGGTAATCCGCCTCTTTTCTTCGGATGCTTCCAAAGAAATCCATCCTTGAGAAAATATCCATAGGCTTTCCTTCTAATCTTCTTGAACTCTTCATCTGTCCATTCATCTCTTTTGCTTAGTGTACTAAGGTATCTGCCAATCTGCAACCAATCTCCAACATAGAGCTCTTCTGTGAAAGCCACAATATCATAGACATGACAAACATGATCAACCATAGTGGCTGAAATTTCTGCATCATCCTCTTCTGCAAGTAGAGTCTCCTCATCATCATATCTAGCTCTAGACAACATATCTGCCACTGGGTTATCCTTTCCTGCTATGTGTCTAAATTCCGGATTTAATGACTTGATGTATGCAATCCATCTCAACATGGCTATATCCGGAGTAGAGCAACTCGTGATCATACCAATCAATGGCAAGCAATCTGTCTCTACCACAACTGAAGCTCCAATAAAGTACTCCTTGTCACATTTGAGAGCCGTGACAATCCCCAATAACTCCCTCTTGATTTGCGGATATCTCCTCTGTCTCTCGTTTAGGACTTTCGCCCCAAACCGAATAGCATACCTATTTACATCTGCATCATCTTGACCCACAGCCCAACCTATGCCAATTGGACTAGTGTCAACTGTCAATACAATAGGCCTATCACAATTATAATCCGCTTTCCTGAGAGTAGGAGCATTCTGCAATAACTTCTTCAATTTTTGCATGGCTCTAGTGTGGCTCTCATCCCAATAGAATTTCTGCCCCTTCCGAAGCAGCTGATACAAACAATCTGCAATGTGTGCAAAATGAGGTATCCAAATCATATAAAACACACAAGCACCAATGAATCTCCGTACCTCAAAAGTAGTAGAACAATACTCTGCAATCTTGCCTATAGCATTCACCTTATCAGGTGAGGGTTTCCTGCCATAATATCCACACATATGCCCAACAATAACAACCTCATTCACTCCAAAAACAGATTTTTGCCCTGAAAGTGTCAAGTTTACTTCTTCTAACCTGGCCAAAATCTTCTCACATGCTGAAATATGATCAGCCACAAAGTATCTGCATCCCTGCTCATTTAGGCTCTCATTCTTCTTTTGTTCTGCACACCCCTGAATGGGCACATCATCCAAGAAAGGCATAGTAAGCTGAGGTATGTAATCACGAAGGACCTTATGCATGGCATTCATCATATGCGCAACAGAATTAGTGGCACCTTGAGGCAAGGTACACATCCTCACAAGCCCAATAGGAGTTCTCATGGTGGTTATGTCCCTGCTTTCCAAAGCCAGCTGAAACTGATCATATCCTGAATACAAATCACCCAAAGAATAGATGGCACGTCCAGCAAATGCCTCTGCAAACTCATCCACAACTGGACCTATACCAACATTCCTGATAGTAACTCTGTTCACTGGCTGCATATCCTGAATAAATCGAAGAGTACCATTCTTCTTTGGAACTGTAAACCACCTGTTTGAGTATGGTACAGATGAAGGCTCAAGGATTCCCATCCTGATTTTCTCATTCAATAAATCAATCAGCTTTGGCAAATGTGCTTTAGGCACTGGAATAGGTCGGAGATTCCATGGAATATGAGGAATAGTAAAAATGACCATAGGAGCAACAATATTAGGATTCACACATCCTATCTCATGTGGCAAAAAAGCAAATCCCCTTCCATGACGCTCAAGCATCTCCTGAAAGCATTGCTTCTCTATGGGTAACAAGAAATCACCATTTCCAATTTTCAATTCAGCAAGTGTCTCTGCTGAAAATTTATGACCAATATGCTCCGGATTCCTCAAAATTTGCTGTTTAGCAGCCCTCTCTATTTGCTGATCACTGTCAGGTGGAAGCGGTACAGCAACCGGCTTCACCTTCTTATCCACAGTTTTGTATTTCGTGTCAACCCTGGCTTCATTATGCTCTTCTGCATTACATAAACCTTGCTGTAAATCAGCAATTCTGCACTCCAATGGCTGAATATTCTCAGCCCTCTGCTCTATGGACTGCATAAAAACAGCCCCAAACTCTGAATGCTGAAATATTTCAGCAGTAAACTCTGTTGGCTGAATATTTTCAGCCCTCTGTCTCTCTGAAAGCTGATCATAATCAGCTGGAAACTCTGTTTGCTGAATTTCTTCAGCACTCAATACTCTTTGCTGAGTTTCCTCAGCCTCTGACTCAATCTGTGACACAAAATCTGCAATTTCATGAAACATGTCCAGGGACTGCACTAATACATTACCATGACAATTCAACATATCAGTTTTCAGCATATATCTCATCTCTGTCATCGTACCTACACAAATCACACTGTCATACATTCCATCTATGTGCTCATCATCCTCCAAAATTCCTGCATTTTTCAAATTTTTCTCCTTCCTACATATATACTGCCTGGCAACTCTAGGCAACCTAGAAGTCTTCTGATAGCTCATTGAACTGTTTGCTGAAATCCCAACATAACCGGAGGAGAAAACACTGCTGCCAGGAGGCGAGAACTCCAATCTCCTCTCCTCTGTACCACCGTCGTCTCGCGAAACGGCGGTACCTAATGAAAATCCGAATCCCTCACAGTGGGCAAGGGTGCATCTCTGAGAGTATCTCTGTTTCTAACATGGTTCACACATACAGTCATAAACTGAACTGCTCTCATACCATCTTTACTGCGAATCCGTGCATAAGCAGATCCATCATCCATGACCTTTGTTTCCATGCGCATCTCTGTAATGAATGGCTGTCCAAGAATTATGGGATAAGAGCATGAATCCTGCACAAAGAAATGAAAATCCTCCTCTACATCACCAATAGAAACCCTGACATTAGGGCAAGCAGCATATAAATCACCTGCAGTGTTCTTGGCGGCTCTCATACGCCACCCATGCTCTACATCCATAGGCCATCTGTTACTCTCATAAACTCCACGAACAATGAGATTAATCTCTGAACCATGATCAACCAATGCAACATAAGGCACCTGTTTTTCTCCAACCTTTACCATCGTCTCTGTAGTTGCCCTAGCCCAATGGCTCCGCGAAAAGTGACTACGCGGTATCATGACAGGCTCATCAATTTCAGCATAATGCATAGGCTGAACCCTCTTCTCTACCTGTGGCAAAACAGAAGCATTATCAACCATAACCTAATCATCATCCTCATCCAACTCTCCAATCAAAACTCCCTGTGTATCAATGGTAGCCAATGCATGTCTTTTTCTCTTCAGGACCTCCTGAAACTGATCCTGAAACTCTCTTTTTGAGATGCCCAAAATCTCAGAAATAGTGAAAGTCACCTCACTGCCAAGTATCTTATCATTAAAGATTTTCTTCATGTTTGTAGATGTCTCAATATCGGACATCAATCTGAATCTTGGCTGCTTTCTCTCTCTAGGCTCTTGCCTCTTTTCTCTCTTTTGAGCATCCTCCATCTGTCGATCTGGCCCTGGTCTTGAAGACGGTCCTGCAGTAGGTGGAGTAACAAACTCACCCCCTCTAGTCTTCTTAGCTGCACTTGGATTTTCTTCATCCCTCTTACGCTTCTCCTCAACAAATACATCTGCACCATGAGATTTAGCCAAATAAGCATAAGTAGAATACCTGTCAACAGGCGAGTCCCAACCTGTCTCTGATCTGATGCTAGAGCCTGCACTAGTCAAAACAGTTTGCTGAATTTTCCCCTTGTTTGCAGTCTCCATAGCATAAGTCCATAGTGCGGACTGAGTCTCCAATCCCTTCTCAATCTGTACTCCATATGCAGAAGCATCACCTCTAGCTGTCACATAAGAAGTACGCGCAGCCATGTCCTCCACTAACTTCTTCATTCCACCTTTACCAAAGTTGGTAGTAAGTGGAGCTCCTGTCTCAGTCAACCAAATCTTACCATCTTGCCCCCAATATACCAAATTCTGCCTCCTTGCATCCTGGAAAGAGTCACAATCCCTGTAATGCTGATGCTCCGTACTATCACACCAAATACATCTCCGATCTTTCCTAGGAGCACTAGGAGCACTCCTAGGTGCAGTAGGAGCACTAGAAGAAGTAGTAGGCACAGTTGAAGCAAACTGCTCCTTCAACTTTCCCACTAACTCTACTTTGACTGACTCTAGTGTCAAATCTGTAATGCCTTTGATTATGTCATCAATAGAGGTAGGCACCGATGGAGCGGATGGTTTTGGAGCAGAAGGTGTAGGCATCGGTCGTGGAACAGGAGGAATAGGTGGAGTGGAAATAGTAGGCACTGGCATAGGCCAAGAAACTAGCTGAGGAGGAGAAGAAATAACAGGGATAGAAGTAGGCATAGGAGCAGATGATAGTGTAGGTGTCATGGAACCATTCTGTAGGCGAGTCTTCCATATCCTCCTCTTGGTCAAAGTCGAGACTGCATCCTGAGCATCCTGCCAATCAGTTTTAAGACCCATAGGCTTCGTGCGATCTTCAAGAAGCTCACCCAATTCTTCTTGAAGAGCAGGATCTGCAGCTTGCAAGAAAAGTTCAACTTTTTCAACATCCAATGCTCTTTGTTCAATGGCATCAAGCTGACTATACCTCTCTTCGAATTCTCGAATCAACTCCGAAGCAGCAATACCTTTGTTTGGCATGTAGACCCACTCTCGGAATGACCGCCGAGTAGCCATACCAAAGTCCTCAAGGAAGTATTCTTCTTTTAGAGCCTTCTTAAAATCTTGCCAATGTGTATTTTGAATAAAAAGATCAGTCACTTTGTCCTCAAAGCAGGTGTGACTAGATGAAGGAAGTACTTACTCATAAGTCCAGCAGGAACTCCAAAAAAACCCATCTTGATCTCATATGTCTTCAAATATGCTGAAACATTACGCCCGTCAAATAGCTTCTTCTCACTCTCAACTGCTTCAATAGCCTTAGTTGCGCTGTTTGCATTCTCCTGCTCCGAATAGAGTTGCCTTTGCTGAGACAACTGCTGTTGATGCAATTGTTGTTGCTGCTGCATATACAATTGTGTTTGCTGATTTTGGAGCTGCATATACATGGACATATTCTGCAAAATCTGTTTTAGATCCTCCGTTGAAGTACTTGACGCAGCAGTCATTGATGGAGCTGAAGTAGACGCAGCTGGAGTTGTAGAGGAAGTTGAAATAGAGGCTGAAGTATCTCCCATCCTGAAATTTCTGCGACGCTTTCACGTCATGTTCACCAAAGATGTCGAAGGGTTTGTGAAAGCAATGTCGCAACCACAGAGGATCTTGACTAATTTCAGGATAGAAGATCAATCAAGCAAATAATCAAGATGAGAAAATGATGTCAACTCTGTTTTACTTTTTGGACCAAGGCCTTCCGTGTCTTTCCATAAAAAGGTCTTTATTCTTCAGCAATCCTGACAATCAGCCAATAATGGTTGCATAAAAGGGTAACTGTATAACAGCAACATTCAGAACTTTCCGATTAAGCAATTCAAGCTTTTCCACTCCACAAGAGCTCAAAACAGAGCTCATACAATATCAGCATGATCCAAAATCCACCCTCCGAAATAGAGCAAGGGATGACATCTTCCTCTGTTATATCCGATAAGTTTGCAACATCATTAACTCTTATGAATGATTAAGCTGTAGATAACAGTTTCAAGATCTTTAGTGAATAAAATCCCATGGACATATTTCCACATACATTGTCCAATTTCCCACACAGTAACAAGTTCTGGACTATTCTGTATTATAGTTATGGGTTTATGCTTTTACAAATATTCTGCACTATTCAGTTCAGAGACAAGTAGAAAAAATCAGACAGAGAAGTACAGGTGTGTGCTCTTGAGGTAAAATATTTATCTCTCCTCTACAATTTCTGTTGTAAAACCAGTTATCTACTTTTTCACCGAGTGCAGTTTCTCTCCTTGGAATACTTATACAGAGAATCCTATTGTTCACTCTCGAAAGCTAATATGAAATTCCAGACTTTTATGATCTTTCTTTCACCTGCACTATCTACCCTGTCTGCTCCAATGAACACAAAGTTGAACTATTGGCTGACACCAAACAGCATCCATTGTGGGGTTTCGGCATCTATAGAAGCTACAGCACATGAACCCCATCGATTCTTTGCCTTAGAGATACCATCCGATACTGTTTCGACCTCTGCTGCCTGTGATCGCTTGAAGCGAGGTTTGTGGCTCTTCTCATCTCTGCCGAAGCAACATGAAATCCAACTTCTGAAGTCTCCACAGTTTCAGCTACTCCATCAGACTCTGCGGAGATGGAAAAGGTTCGCGGCCCCTACGAAATCCATACTTGCTGTCGGCTGTAGCATCGGTTTGTCCGATTAAGCTCCGCAGACGCTGCAGCATCAGCCAGGTAGCCACTAAATTCAGAAAGAACCCTTCCTGCAGGATAAAAGAATGACTCTACCATCTCCACAACCCTGTCCATGCCAACAGTTTTCTCATTCAAACAGAGACTTTGTACTTCGCAAAATTTCCAATTTTTACCCGAGTTCAACCCATGATGAATGTTTATGTATTACAAAATCTGTTCAACAAAACAACCAAACTGCTGAACATCAAGTCTCTGTTGTTTGCTGTCAAACTTTTCTTCACATGTAAGATGGTCAATCAGAAGCTGTGGCTCAAACTCCTCATCAAGCAGGACCCTTTCAGCTGTAACAGAAAATAGAACTTCTTGTGCATGAAGATACTGAATACCACAGGCAACACCAACAAGAACTCCGTAGCAGTCCTTGATGGCTAGTGGCTTGCACATTTGATTGGCAACATGTAACCAAACATCTAAAGATCCTTGCTTGTGTGTGTACTTGTAAACACACCAACTGTGAGAGTCATAAATGCAAGTCGCATAGAAAGGGACAACATTGCTGTGTCTCAACTCAAGTTTCTTTGATATTTCAGTCCAGAATCTATTGTTTTGAGCTGAATTTTTGATCTGTAACACAAGAATGCTTGATCCATCACTGAGATCTCCACAAAAACTTGAGTCTAGAGTGACATTTTCTGCTCTACAAGTAAAATTAGAGGTCACATTAACAAGCTCTTCCTATGAAATAATAACGGTGGGAAGAGAGATCTCTGATTTTGATAGAAATCCAGTGAGCTGTTCTCCCTATGCTGTGCCCCCAAAATTGCAGAGCTTTTTCCCTGCGTGTCGACTCCTTTCCTCCCCAGAATTCTACGCCCGTATTATCCTCCTTCTTCCCCTGTTTCAATCCTCCAATCTTCTCTCTTCCATACGACTCCGCCTCCGTCCGCGCTCAGAGCTTCCTCAGGCTTTTTTCCATGTTTTAGTTCCCCACCTCTTCGATTGCAGAGCGCACTTTTTCCTCCCCAAATTAGCGTCGTTTTCTCCCCTGAAGTCGTAGAATATCATCTTCTCCATTTTTGTCTTCATCCTGTTCCGCCAAAAGCACTTTTCAAAAACACAAAAGCTTCTCTTTTTCCCCCCAAAGCACGGCTCCTTTCATGGGCTCGAATATGCCTCCACTAAATATGAAACACTAAAACCCAAAAATGTCCCAACAAGTGCCTTAGAACCTTCTTAGACCCTTCAATCATCACATGGAACCGAAAAGGTGTTCAGCACTAGTGGGAAAACTGCATTAGCAGCAGATTTCAGCTTTTCTACTCTTTGTACATCTGATAATGCAATCCCATTCATTTCTAATGAAAGTAATGCTTCCCACCATTGTTGTACCAAATGCCGCAAAAGCCATCTTAAACAATCAACTTTCTTTCTATGAGAAGATCCTTACATAAACCGAAACCTTTCCAAATTCCTTGCTGTTGACGATATTAATTACATGCTTATTGTCAGTGGAAACATTGCAGTATTTGCTATTCACAGCAATAAGATTGATCGTGTACAGATTTGAGAAAATGCCCTCCTCTTGCATCTGTTTGTATAGTTGTAATGTCTTCTCTCCTTGACCCTGCTCAACATAGACTGAAAGCAACCCTTCATGCTCGCCACTATACTCATATGCAGAAAATAAATGTAATCACAACTAAATATGTACAAAGTACCAAATCACATGCACAACTTTTGGGTGGTTTACACACCTCGAATGCGCAGCAATACGACAGCGCTAGAAGGAGATCTCACGCTAAGCGAGCTCTTGACAAAGCGATTGCTAGATAACACGAATGCTGCAGAATAAAGCTTTGCATCATTGGCAACATCAGTATGATAGGGTTGGGAGGAAACCAAGGCTCTAGGAGCCAATCGAAAATCCCTGTGGTAGTAAAGTAGCTGGATAAATACTAAGCAACCGACGACCCATATATCTTTGTGGAGTAGTTTGAGTAGGTTTGCGAGGCCAACAGCCTCACTCATCCTATTCAATGCTCCCAAGCCTTTGGACTATGCTTAGGAGACAAGGGTCAGACCTGATACACAAGTCTAGATGCTACAAAGCATGTCGATTTCAATGGCCTGAAAAATCTATTCATTAAGAGATATTTCGAACTAGGATACCTCGATAACCTGTTAATGCGGCTTATGAACGTCAAGCAGAAAGAGAGAGAGGACATTTGAGATTATGTGACCCATGTAAGGAGCCTCTTCAAGAGAATTCCCCTGGGTGAGAGACCAACCAAAAGGGTGGTATCCACGGTATTCATCAATGGAATATAGGGTGAGGAGCTCTACAAATCCTTGGCCGACAACTCAAGCTTGCAGCGAGATGCACTGGTAAGGGTCTTTGAAGAAGCTATTAGAGTGGATGACCAGCTCAAGGAAAGAGGCTCCAAAGGCTCGAATCAGGAAGAGTCTAGTGCTAGGAGTTCCAAGAGAGTCTCAATGCCAAGTGAGAGAATAGAATCAAACACTCATGACAAAGGGAAGGGCACTCAGTTGGGACAAGAGCTAGTAGAGATTAGGATGGACATAGCCAAACTATAGGAGATGATGAGACAACCAATGTGCCCACATGTCCAATGTGTGCATTGTGGCAAAAATCACTTGCCAGCTAAGTGTTAGGACCCTAGGTCACGACCTTATGCTAATTGTGATAGGTTCGGCCATGACACCCTGCATTGTCGATCACCTCGGAGGCTCCCATACCCGCAGCCTTACGGTCAACCCCACCTTGAGAACAGGTCACCGAACTTCTTTGGAAGGGGAACCTTGTTGGCTCTTTCGACACCAAATGATGCTAAATCTACCATCCCTAGGATGGAAACCAATCCTACATGTATCCCTACACCACATGGACCCTACGTGACCTATCCATCGAGTGATACCCGAGACCATTATGCGGACGAGCCTAGCAACGATGAGTTGTATGTAAACCCATATGTGTGATATGATGAGGAAGGAAATGCTATCCTCATGGACTATCGATTAGTACCAGTGATGGCATTGGGAAGAGGTAGAGGCAGAGGCCTAGGAGGGCAAGCCTAAGAGCCAATTGTGTGCGATCACCCAAGACATATTTCTTCGTGCTGCCTTGAGAGGGAGCAAGCAAATAGAGATAAGGCTGATTTAAGATGTGCTGAGTATGGAACACTCATCTCTTTGTCAATTGCCCTAGATGAAGGCCATTCTCTAGTTCAAAGAACGAGCCATCGATTCCATTGGGGTTGTTCGGTGTCGAGACACTCGATGGGGAGGCAACACCTATTCCATTACAAGTCATGACCCACACGCAGACGAAGTAGGCCGGCATATCATTGCTAGGCCTAGTAACCTTGGCGAAACCTCAGTTGGAAAGAAGAGTTGGAGACAAAAGAAGAAAACACCAGACGCTAAGGTCACCCTCAAAACCGAAAGTGCCACAACACTGCTGATTGGAAGGAAAGTTGTTGACACTAAGGAAGAAACATCGGCTCCACAAATGGCCGAGAAGGAAAGTACTAAGTTCGGGGAGTACCCCAATCCAAAGTGCCAAATCGAAGCCATCAAGAAGGTGAAAGAATGGGTGAGGGAGGCCCAGGAGCACCTAAAGGACGCTGAGCCCATACTACTGGAGGATAAGATTGATGATCTCTCAAGCATAGGCACCCCAATCTCTCTCCCATAACCAAAATCAAGGGAGACGATGGAACCATAAGTTGGTGGGCTACCTGGAAAAAGTCTAAATGCTTCAAGCCAGTAAAATAATCAAGGCTATTGGACAAGAACCACAGACCTAGAAGATAGGCGAGTGACTAGCAACCTCCTCACTACATTGATGACCACCCTGGTAACTCTGAGCTTAGGCAACCTGCTTAGGTAGCACCCAAAACTATGGCTGGAGCTAAAGCAGTGGGTTGAATGTCAAGATTGTGGGAGAGAAGGAAGGAGTCTCGCTTGAAGCTTTCTTGCTTGCACAATGGGGGAAGACACACAAGGGTGGAGGCTGAAAATAGTTTTCCTCTTCTTAGTTGTGTAAGCCAAAAGAACTCAAGTACAAAGAAATAGAAGAACCCTATATATGGGTCTCAAACCAAACTCAACTAACTAAGGTGGCATACTAACTGAGCCACGAACTAGAATAGATAAGGATAGCTATCATGTAGCTATTATTCATGGGCAGTGTACCAACCACATCTGCAACCGACACGTCGGTGACATAAATGCACAATGGTCACCCTGGCACATCACGAGTGGAGCTCGATATCTCAACACTCCCCCTCGAGCTCAATCCCAATTCCTACACACCAAGCAGGTCTCTGAACTTGCGCAGCTTCTCTGCGCCCAATGCCTTCGTGAATATGTCAGCTACCTGATCCTCTGTGCTGACATAAACTAGATCAATAAGACCTAGTAAAACCCTCTCTCGCACATAGTGATAATGCACCTCAATGTGCTTTGTTCTAGCATGATAGACTGGGTTATTTGCCAAGTGTATACTACTCATGTTGTCACAATAAATGACAACTGGTCCATCTGTAGACTGATGCATATCATAAAGTAGCTTATGCAACCAAGCTACCTCACATGCAGCCATTGCTGCACCCCTGTACTCAGCCTCTGTGCTCGACAAGGCAACTGTAGGCTGTTTCTTGCTGCTCCAAGTGACTGCAGCACTCCCAAAAGAGAACACATATCCACTGGTAGATCGTCTATCAGAAATACTACCAGCCCAATCAGCATTAGTGTATCCATGCAACTGTATCTGAACCCCAGTCTCATAAAATAGTCCATATTGCAATGTGGACTTCACATACCTGAGTATGCGTCTAGCCGCATCCAAATGTGGTTTCCTTCGAGCCTGCATAAACTGACTTACCAATCCAACAGCATAGCTCAAATCTGGCCTAGTAATAGTCATATAAATCAAGCTTCCTACTATGCGTCTGTACATAGTAGGGTCTTCTAGAAGCTAACCTGCATCTGTGCTCAGCTTCACATTCTGCTCCAAAGGAACTGAAATAGGCTTACAGCCTGTCATCCCATATTTGGACAGTATGTCCAATCCATACTGCCTCTGCAAGAGCTGTATCCCACTTGGTGATCTAATCACCTCAATGCCCAAGAAATAACGCAGCTCTCCCAAATCCTTCATCTCAAACTTCTGCTTCAATAGCATTTTCACATGAAGGATATCTTCATCACTATCACCTGTCATGATCAAATCATCAACATAAATGACAAGTAGCATAATACATTTCTCTGTTTTTCTCACATAAAGTGAGAAATCTGCCTTGGAAATCTGAAAGCCAATAGTGACAAGATACTGTCCTATCTTGTCAGACCATGCTCTAGGTGCTTGCTTCAAGCCATACAAGGCTTTCTTCAACCTGCAAACAAACTCAGGATGAACAGCATGCACATAACCTGGTGGCTACTCCATATAGACCTCTTCTTGCAAATCACCATGCAAGAAGGCATTCTTTACATCCATCTGATGTAAAGACCATCCCTTTGATGCAACCATAGCAATGACTGCTCTTACGGTTGCCATTCTTGCAACCGGACTGAATGTTTCTTCATAGTCAATGCCATATGTTTGTGCATACCCCTTGACTACTAATCTTGCCTTGTATCTATTCACAGAACCATCTACATTGTGCTTCACATTATAAACCCACTTACAGCCAATTGCATTTTTACCTTTAGGCAAAGGTACCAATTCCCATGTAGTATTTGCTTCCAAGGCATCCATTTCTTCATCCATGGCTTTCTCCCATTTTTCTTTTCCCATGGCTTGCTCAAAAGAAGTGGGTTCTGGTTCCTGTATCACTTTGACCATATATGCATAGTGAATGGCTGTAAATCCATCATATTTCAGCCTATCCACAGGATACCTAACTCTGGTAGACCTGCGCAAAGTGGGTTCACTCCCAGGTGCTCTCAAAACATCCCTGGTCTTCCTTACTCCAGGTGTAACAATAGAAGGAATACCCAACTCATCATCAATGCTCTGTTCTGAGCCACTGGATTCACCATCCACATAAGAGTGACCTGCATTCACATCAAACATGGGCTGATCAACCTTCTCTTTTCCTTTTCGTGATACCTGCATACCACTATCTGCATTGCTTTGAGAAGATTCTCCTGATCTCAATCTGCCTGTCCATGGCAAAGAATGTGAACCACTGCTAGAGGACGCTCCAGGTCCACTAATATTTTGTGACTGCTGCTGTGAATTCTGTGCAGCATTACCATTTTGTGCATCTACATCATCAATCACATTTACTGGTTTATACCAGCTACTCATCTCATCAAAAACAACATCTCTGCTCACTGTAAACTTACGAGTAGAAGGGTTATAGCATATATACCCTTTTTGCTGCAGAGAGTAACCAATAAAGATGCACTTCTCAGCTTTTGGATCCAACTTGGATCTCAACTCATCTGGCACATGTACATAGGCAATGCAACCAAAAATTTTCAAATGAGAAATATCTGGTTTCCTACCAGTATACCTCTCCTCTGGAGTCATCCCATGTATTGCTGCAGTGGGAGTCCTGTTCATTATATAGACTGATGTAGCAACTGCTTCAGCCTAATAAAAATTTGGCAAGTCTTTTTCATTGAGCATGGCACGAGATACCTCTCCAATATGCCTGTTTTTCCTTTCTGCAATTCCATTTTGTTGTGGGGTATAACTGCATGAATATTGCTGCTTTATGCCATGCTCCTGTAAGAACTTTGGAAACTCATTTGAGAGGTACTCTCCCCCTCCATCTGACCTTAGGCATTTTATTTACAGACCTGTTTCTTTTTCAGCCATAGCTTTAAGGGTTTTTAAATGCCCAAAAACTTCACTTTTCTTTTTCATAAAATACACCCAAACTTTTCTGCTATAGTCATCAATAAAAGTGACAAAATAATGACAGCCTCCAAGAGATGCAGCTTTAGTAGTCCACACATCAGAGTGGATTAATTCCAATGGCTTCTCACTCTCTTGAACATGTCTAGGAAATGGTTTTCTTGCCTGTTTTCCAAACTGACAGGCTTCACATACCTTATGCATTTCTGCAACCTTGAATTTTGGCAATCCTGCAACAATATTTTGGGCCTGCATTGATTTAAGTCGCTGTACATTAACATGACCAATGCGTTTATGCCAGATATCAATATCTGCAACTACACCGCGGTCCCATGTGCAAACATTGCTGCACTCAATTCAGACATGTCTGCATCCAACGTAAACATTCTGCCCTTCTTCTTTCCTTTTGCTATCAAGCGACCTTTATTTTTCATATCCTCAACAAAGCATCCATGAGGATTAAATCTGACCTACAAGCCCTGCTCAACCATTTGACCGACAGAAACCAGATTCTTGGTGATATTCGGGACATGAAATACATCGGACAGGTATTTCTTTTTCCCATCCTGCATAGACAAGGGAATTTTTCCAATCTGCACAATAGGATGTGCAGTATCATCACCAGTCTCCACAAATCCTGGTTTTTCCATTTTCCTTGCATCCTCCATCCATTCTGCATGACCTGTCATGTGGTTTGATGCACCTGAGTCAACATACCATACATAATTGCTTTCTTCTGCACTTGTCACAGAATTGTTCATGTGCTGCACCATGAACAAATGCTCATTTCTGTCATCACCCTGTCTGCTAGAAGATGCATAATTCCCTTGTTGCAGTTTTCCATTCATGATGTCATTCTGCTTTTTATAGCAGTATTTAGCCATATGACCCATTTTACCACAGTAGTAGCATTCAACATTACTATTTGCATTTTGACCTCTTTGCCATCCACCACGACCTCTTTGGCTCCCCCTGCCTCTAGAGTTACCACGTCCTCCTCCATAGGACTGGTTTTCTTGAGTTTGCTGCATATTCTGATTTCTGCCACGGCCTCCAAATCGGCCTCCTCTACCTCTGCCTCTACCTCTTCCAGCATTTGAGTAGAAGACAGCTTATTTTGAAGTTCCTCCTGAAGAAGATGCACCACCATTTCTTTGCTCCTCAGAAATTAGAAGAGCAATCAGCTCCTCAAAATCAGGAAATCTTTCACGAACTGAAATGGATGTCCTAAACTGTGCATAATCCTTTCCTAGACCATTCAAGGTCACAGAAACTAAATCATCATCTTCCACTGGCGACCCGATGGAAGCAAGTGCATCTGCAATCTTCTTCACTTTCATGTGGTAGTCATTGATGCTCATATTTTCTCTTTGCACATTATGCAACTCTTGCTTGAGTTGCATTTTCCTGGCTTGCGTATTTGTGCTATACATTTTTGACAAAGTATCCCATGCCTCCTTTGGCGTACTTGCATCCTGAATATGCACAATCATAGAGTCTGAAATGCTGATAGACAGCCAGTACATAACTTTCCTGGCTCTCTCATGCCATGTTTTAAATGCTTGCATTTGCTGTTGATTGGGAACATCAGGAAGAACTGGTTCTTCTTCATTTCCTGCAACAAATTCCCAATATCCTTTTCCCATAAGGAAATTCGTCATTCTAAAATTCCATGCTTGGAAGTTGTTCTTGTCAAGCTTTTCAGTGACAATCTGTGAAAGAGAATCAGATGCCATTACAGAACACTGCAAAAAATTCTATCACTGCAAAAAACACAGCTTCACCCTCACAAGGGAAAATCTGCAAAACTGGCAAAAGTGGTATTTGACCACACAGTCACTTCCTAGTGACGATTTTGCATCAACAGGCAACAGGGATGATTCTGTAACTCCCAATGTCTCTGCGCACAAGCATACGATGCAATTTCTACAGTAACTTTTCACCGACCTGTAGAACAGTGGCTGCACAGCATAAAACTGGGCCTTTTTCTGAGTGCGTGTAGAAAACTTCCGCCTCCAAAACAAGCCCCAAAATGGCCTCAAATCAAAAAAACAAGGTCGCCAAGGGCTAAAGCCCTACCCCGCAGCATATACAGCCCTCTTGCTTCACCACGAAGGGCGTCTCAACCTGAGACAATGCACTCCTGCACTTTTCGACTGTGCTACCTGTAGAGATCTGCTCCCAAAACAGAAAATGAAAGCAACACTGCTCCTCTTACCAGAACACCGCGAGCTTGGCTTGCTTTCTTGAGCTCCTTACCACGAACAAGGCTCTGATACCATGTCAAGATTGTGGGAGAGAAGGAAGGAGTCTCGCTTGAAGCTTTCTTGCTTGCACAATGGGGGAAGACACACAAGGGTGGAGGCTGAAAACAGTTTTCCTCTTCTTAGTTGTGTAAGCCAAAAGAACTCAAGTACAAAGAAATAGAAGAACCCTATATATGGGTCTCAAACCAAACTCAACTAACTAAGGTGGCATACTAACTGAGCCACAAACTAGAATAGATAAGGATAGCTATCATGTAGCTATTATTCATGGGCGGTGTACCAACCGCATCTGCAACTGACACGTCGGTGACATAAATGCACAAGTCACCCTGGCGCATCACGAGTGGAGCTCGATATCTCAACATTGAAGAACCAAATGAGCCAATTGCCACACAAACTTGCCTAAGCATGATGTAGAAACTCAAATATCGAGCTTGATGTTGCACTCCATACATAAATCCCTACACGTCAACACCTTTTGGGAAGGCACGAAAATGCATGCAGTCCTGTCAGTCCTAGCACTTGGAGATGTCACCAGAAAGGGGATTGTGGACAAAGGGACAAGAGTGAGTGTACTAAGCCATGCGGTACTCCAAACTCGAGGTAAACCACCAGTCGAGACTATTAGGTTTAATGTCACACTGGCAAACGGAATGAAGGTGAAGCCATTCGGAGTGTTGAAAAATTGGTCAGTAAAGATTGCAAAGATCCAATTCTCTATTGACTTCATAGTCATGAAGGGAGTGAACTACGACATCCTGCTAGGCCGACCTTGGATATGCAACGTGCGAGTCATAGAAGACTGGGGCAACGGTCTTATCTTCTTAGGCAATCGAGTAGAAACTATAAGAGTAGAGATGGACATGTGGAAGACTACACTAATCAACATTGACGCCATCTCCACCATACTGAAGGGTAACGGATAGACTAGGGGATCCTATGGGGCTCTTACCAAGTATATCCCATGCCTTGAGGACAAACAAGATTGGATGCACATTCTTGCTTGCATCGACCTATCGTTCTCAGATACTAAGGCGTATGAACAAGCTGTTAAGGCAACTGATAAGTTCAAGGACACCTTCAGTGCCAGTCTGTATGATGACCAGGAGTCTACGTGGGTGATCCACTCATGCTGCATTCCAAGTTCCAATCAATAGACTTGAGCTTCAGGAGATCCTAGGGTACTTAACCAATAGGTTGCCTGGCAAACCTTAAGCCACTACAAGATCTCTTGGATGAGCCTGAATGGCAATGATCCAAGGTATGTGATTTGAACTTGAAGTATAATTGGACCTTACTCCTCAGCCAATAAGAAGGAAATTGTTAGAACTAGGAGAATCAGGAGCGACTGGACAAAGATAGCTCCGAATATGAGGATTGTGGTTCTTTCAGTGATGAGAGCAAAAGGGAAATCGATACCCTAGAGTATGACACTAGGGGGCATATAATCGAACAAATACAAGTAGACCCCTGATTGCACAAGCAGAGTGCACTTAGAGTGGAGAAGGCAGTCAGACATAAGGATTGCAATTGAACTTGGTTGGAGTACACAGGTGCAATCAACTACGAGCAGGCAAGCCTAGCCCAACCAAGTGACACACCACTACTGCAAAAAGACTCGCCCTCTAAGCTGCGACCACCAAGAGAGAGCTCCTCTTCTAGCGAAGACGTAGAGTTCAATTCCAAATCAGAAATCAACTCAGATAGTTACCCAGAAATACATCAGCCTCCCAAGACTAGATGCACTAAGGGGGACCTACCCATCCACCTACGATGTAAATGATTAAAGGAGGAACTACAAACATGAAGTAAAGAAACGTGGACAGACAAATAATGAAAACCACAAGACCTGCCAAAATGATTCATAAGGTTCAAAAAGGGAGATAGGGTGGTGATCTTACTAGGAGCCAAACGATAGGGGCAAGCAAGTGAACCAATCGAGGGACCCGCCAAGGTTAAAGAGGTCAATTTAGCTAAGGCAGGGGATATCCCATGACCTGTCTTTATAGCATATGACTTGGCTGAGCAAGATGAAGCAAGTCTCGTTACTCTCCTATGAGAGTATATAGACGTCTTTGCTTGGTCCCTAGAAAAACTTAAAGAGGTAGACCCAAGTGTGGTGACTCACAATATACCCATGACACTTGACGCAACACTCGCCAAGCAATGACCATATCCCATGAATCCAAAGCATGCTCATGCCATTATGGAAGAAATTGACAAATTGATAAGAGCGGGATTTATCTACAAAATTGAACACATGGATTGGGCCTCGCCCATAGTCATCGTCCTAAAGAAAAATGGGAAGATTCGAGTGTATGTCAATTACAAGAAGGTAAATGTAGCTATGAAGAGAGATAATTACCCACTACCGTACATAGAGCACATGCTTGAGAGAGTAGCTAGCAAGGAGGCCTACAGTTTTCTGGGCGGGTTCTTTGGGTACAATCAGGTGCAAGTGCACTCTAAGGATAGGCATAAGATGACATTCGCCACTGAATGGGGAGTCTTTGCCTACATAGTCATGCCCTTTGGATTGACTAACACACCAGCCACTTTCCAACGACTGATGTGTACAATATTCAAAGACATGCTGAGGAAGGAGTTAGAAGTCTTCATGGACGACTTGTGCATTTATTAGTACTTGGCGAGAACACTTATGCAAGCTTTGAGTGGTCTTTGAACAATGTCGGCTATACTGCCTCTCATTGAACCCCTTGAAATGCCAGTTCTGGGTAAAGCATGGATGTATCCTAGGACATGTGGTGTCAAAGAATGGCATTTCCAATAGATTCCTCCAAGATCAAGGTCATTGTTGATCTTCCACCCCTAGTTGATTACAAGGATGTTAAGTGCTTCTTGGGATATATTGGGTACTATCGATGGTTTGTGTTAAACTATGCATTGATTGCTAGACCTCTATACAAGATATTGATTGTATTTGAATGGACCGTAGAATGACAATACGCGTATGAGAAACTAAAAAATGCTCTAGCCACCACATCGATACTATAAGCCCAATATTGGACACTCACGTTCCATGTGCACATCAATGCTTCGAAATTCGTGGTAGGAGCGGTGTTCTACCAATGTGGTGAACACAACCTGGATTACCTAGTGAGATTTGCTAGTAGACAACTCACTGAGAACAAAATGAATTACTCAACAATGGAGAGAGAGGGCTTGGCCATGGTGTTTGTTGTAAAGAAATTCTGACATTATCTTTTGGCTATGCCTTTTACTTTTTTTGTTGACCATCAAGCCTTGTTGTATCTTGTTAACAAACCATGCGCTACAGGATGCATTGCTAGATGGTTTCTTCTGCTTTTAGAGCTTGACTTCTCGATGGTGGTATGTAAAGGAAAGAAACATTACATGGCTTACCATCTGTCTCGTGTCCCCACATGAGAAGCGACTGGACAGGGCATTATGGATGAATTGCCAGACACACATCTATTCCGCTTATCTAGCGAAAAATATTTGTTTAGAGCTGACATGATGCCATATTGGGCACATGACATAGTTCAAGTGCTTGAACATGGACTATCAGAATGACTGGTAGAAAAGGCCTGCCTTAGGTGGCTTATCTTGAAAATCCAACCCTATTAGTTGATAGCTGGTCAACTTTACAAGCTGGGGCAAGACAGGTTGCTGAACAGATATATGTGTGAGCATGAGATGCATGACATACTGATAGAGGCACACGGTGGAATCGCAGGAGAACATTTTAGTGGAGACGCGAGAGCTTGCAAAGTGCTGCTGTCCCAACTGTGGTGGCCTTCCCTATCCATAAAGATCGCATGGAGCTAATCCCAATTATTGCATGACAACCTTTCGAGAAATGAGGGATTGACTTCATCGGACCCATTAGTCTTGTGGCACAATATTCACATGCTAAATACATTACTATGGCCACCGACTATTTAACCAAATGGACAGAAGCATGAGCTATGAGAAAGAATGACGCTAGGACTATTGCTAAGTTCCTATGGGAGCAAGTGATCTCACGATTCGACTGCCCCATTGAACTAGTCAGCGAGACCAGTGTACACACTTCATCAAAATCCTCATCCTATTACCCATAGGCAAACTATCAAGCTAAATCGACAAATAAAATCCTAGTAAACATCTTGACCAAGGTCGTCTCTGCTTCACACAGTGATTGGGATAACAAATTGATGATGGCCTTATGGGCCTATTGCACAACTTACAAGATGGCAGTAGGACAAGCCCCCTTTAGATTGACATACGGTACAGAGGCAATCCTTCCCTTGGAATTCTTCGTACCAAGTCTCAGGATCACCCTTCAAGAAAGATGGGATGGGAAGGGGGCATGGACGGAACACTTGATTGAACTTGAATGCTTAACAGAAACCTAGCTTCTAGCCACCCATGCGCTCATATGCAAGAAGACAAGATGCAAAAGCTGGTTTGATAATCATATCAAGCAGAGAAACTTCGAACAGGGTGACTTAGAACTGCTATACTCAGTGAAGAAACATAAGCAAAAGTTGAAGTTTTAAGGGCTAGGACCTTTTAAGGTTCAAACCATCACTTGAATTGGCAATGTCGAACTAGAAACCCTAGTGGGTGAGGGCATAGTCTTCTTTAATGGTAGATGTATAAAGAAATATTTCCCTCCCATGCATCCATTGCATGAGCCCCCACTGCTAGCACCCCCTGTCCACGTGCGAGTAGCCACTATCACTGAAGTGAGCAGCGAGGATGAGGAAGCAATACCACCAGCTCACCTATGCATGACGATCATTACTAAACACACATGAACCATCAACGCATTGATCGAAGAGGGAGATGATTTTAATATCTTGACTCATGACCATTGAACCCAAATTGGCAAACCACAGTTGCAACCCACTAATGCTAGTCTCACCCCTTATAAAGGTGAACCCTACAAACTTCTAGGAAAGTGCAAGGTTGCAGTTTCTATCGATTTTGAGTGCATGCCGATAATTTTCTATGTGTTGCCCACCAAGACTAAGGATGCAGGCACAAAATCACTGGTAGGATGAACTTTTAAGAAGCAAGCTCATTGCAATGTTGACTACGAGTCGCGATGCATCCACCTAGCCATGGGTAACATTCGCATTATTACAGCTTTCAGCAAGGGCGGGGTGACTCCTTCCACATCCACAAAGCCACTAGTAGAGAAACCCACCACCAAGTCTCAGGAGGGGGATCATGACTTGTCATAGCCTACCTAGCCTTAAGGCCAGCAAACCACTAATCTAGGAAGCCAAGGCCAAACCATAAACATCGATGCACAGTCAAGCCACAATGGGTCCCCGAGACCTTATTGTAAGGGTAAGGCTACTATGTGGGTAACACCTGGATTTGGCTACCTAAAGCCCAAACATCCAAAGGCACTACTCAAACACCATCTTCAAGCTTGACCACATGAAACGTCTCATCAGAATCACTCAAACCACAAGTGATTCAAGCCACTAAATTCATGAAACCTCTAAAGCCTAGCTCAGCATGGCATAAGCCAATATATCGGCCAAAACCGCAACCTATTACTAACAAAAGGACCACATCTAGTCCTAGTGATGCCCCTCCTCAACTCTCAAATGCACCAAGTAGTATGTCAACCGTAGCCACAACTGTACCCATTGAACATAAGGCTAAGCTACAACCTCACGAGAAAACCAATCGACAACCATTAGCTAATGACCTCTCTAGCACTGTCAAACCTCAACCACTTGTCAAGCTTAGACCCTCTTATGAGCGGTGCTCAATTCTAACCTTGGCTGCAGATTTAGCTGAAAAATAATGGGGATGACTTAGTTGCTTGCCTTCGACACTTGGATGCTGCTTTCATGACATTGGCTAAAAGCTACGATTGACTAGATCTAGGACTCTTGGAAGAACCTATAGCGACAAAAGTGCGAACACTCCCTTGCTCTTGGGAGGAGTCAAAATTCATATTCGTTAAAGCTTTCGAAGCAGCTACGGAGTTAATTGCAACCGAGGTATCCAAGGAACAAGCAATCAAACAATGTCTCATCACATCATATAGCAAAAGCACGATCATGGCCACAAACCAAGAAATCGAGAAGTTGCAACATCTTGCCGACAACAATTCCCTCTTGTGGAAATGGTACGATCTACAATTGCAATGGGAGCTAGAGGGATGCCAAATAATGACCAAGATTGAACAACGATACACAATCAAAGCATCTAAACATGACGCAACCTATGTCGCTCCAACTTCATATAGGGTGTTGACTACTCTTTGTAATCGGCCCATGGAAGACCACATTAAAGAACACCCTTATTTAGATCGCATCCTCACTGAGGAGGAGTTGCATGTTGCTAGCAGAGTGGCCTCTAGTGACTTCTTACTTGATGTTCTCACTTACATTACACATGTGGGCATCTGCCTTTTCGATATGGATATCTATGCTTGGTTAGAATATAATCTGAGTTTCTATGCCTGGCTCATGTGAAAGTAAAACACTAAGATTGTGTGCTAAAGGCCCTTCATCCTCTAACCCTCTCATCCTAGGAAGGATTCTTTTCATTGCAAAGGAGAAAGGGGTAAGGTGAATCAAACCAAATGCATAGAGAAAACAATAAAGGAAAAGCACACATTGCAAGGGTAAAATGCAACATCTTATGGTTAAGAAAAAGGTCAATAAAAGTTAAAATCAATAGACTAATGGGAGGAAAAAGTCTACTTTTGCACGCAAGCATTTCAGCTCAATAAGCATGTAGTTGTTTCCTATTGCTTGCAATTACTCTGAAAACCACTAATGGTGAATATGGCTTCATGATAGGCACCCACCATGGTAGGCCAAGAAAAGGCTAGCAAATTTCCTTTTTCAGAGGAAGAACAAGCAAAATGTGGAATTTTGCTAGAAACGCGAGCCTTCAACCAGTTCAAATTCCAGCATATCTTCAACCTAGATGACGTGGCCATTGAAGAATAGGCAGTAAAGTAGATCATCGAGCAATGCAATTTGTAGAAATATGTGGAAGCAGTGAGCTGAGGGGTGGACTACTTCCACTGTGCAGAGTTCCTAAGGACTTTCCACAGAAATTGCGGCACCATAACTGTGCATGAGTGGGAGGAAACTTGCCAAGTGCAGATTGAATTGACCCCGAAGCTAGTGGAAAATGCATTGGGCCTGGTGAACAAAGTAGAAAAAGGAAGCCGATAAGAGGCATATATGCCTTACTAGGGATGGACAAGGTAAAAGTCCACACCAATGACAGCATTAGCTTGGCGGAAATTCCTAATCCAGAAATCCAACTCCAAGCCAAGATGGTACACACACTATTTTCTAGCCAAAGATGCAACTCCATAATGACAGCATTGTTGGATGAGGTCAATCTCAATGGGTTGTGAGGAAGACCATTGAGATCTCAGCAAAAGCCATGGCAATAAGAGAGCAGCCCGCTAGAGAAGAATCTCCCACCACCAAGGCTAAAAGGAAAGCTTCATCTTCAAATGTTGCAACCATCGGATTCGGTGGGGTCCTCATCACGATCATCGGGGAAGCCCTGGGACAGGAGCAGGAAGAAGGAGAAGAAGGGCTGGATGAAACACCAAGTAGGTTGCCACCCCACCAGGAATGGAAGGCACAGTCCAGTGAAAGGACACTGAGTGAAAAAGAAGAGGGCAAGGAACAAGAAGAGAAAACTAGCCAGGGAGAGGCTAGGAAGACAAAGAAGAAAACTACACAAGAACAATAGGAGGAGGAGAGGAGGAAACAAGAAAGGGCAGACTTGCAAAGGGCGCACAGGGAGTCCAAACGGGCCGAGGAGGAAGTAGGAAGAGAAGGAGGAGGAGTTGAGGAAAAAAGAGGAAGAAGACATGGCCCTTTCCATGCGTAGGTCCATTGAGTAGCAGTCTAGGTACGATGAGCCAGAACCCACAAGCCCCATCAAAAATGAAGGGCCGAGCTCAAGTGCCTGTGTGCCTGAGTTTGTGTCACCTTTACTGCAAGAAGGCAAAGGGCAAGGCTCCAATCACCCCCATCCCTACCCTCCTAATGCGCGCTATCACCGTCACCATATCCACTCCCAATTCTACAACCTAGGTGGATGCCATCAACCTAATGGCTTGGGTCCAGTACTTTGTAAATAAGGAAATGGGCCAAGGAGCAGGAGAAGGGACCCTTCTGGTAGGGACCAAAAGATTGGCTGCAATTAGACGCCAAGTCGAGGCGAGAGCCTAAGAAGCAAAAGGTGGCAGGCTCTACAACTTCCATCCCCGCAATAGAGAGGCCGCCCGAAGAATACAATGAGTATGTCAAAGAGCTCCTCTCTCAACTAGTAGAGCCAAGGAGGAGAAGGGAACCGCGGTAGCAGAGCTTGAAGTTGAAAAGGAGGCCATGGCAACATTCCAGCTGGAGAGAACACGCAAAATGGCCATGGCCCAAAGGGAAGTCAATGAGTTGAAAGAGCAACTACAAGCTAAGGAAGAGATAGAAGTTAAATGGTAGGTGCACTTGAATGGAGAAACTAAGGCCACATGATGCCTAGACAACACAATGAAGAGATTGTGGCACTCTATGAAGGTCTACAAGCTCAAATGGAGAAACTCACTAAAGCCACAGAAGAGTTGGAGAAGTTGAGGGAGGAAAGAGCTTGTACGTATGAAATAGAGGTGGAGAGACTAACCCAAGAGGCTACCGCGGCATAGGAAGAGCAGCAAAAGATAATGGTAGAAATGGAAGACCAAGAATGAAGGCTGAGAGTGCTAGCCCAGAGGCAAGGGGAAAGCCTCGAAGACATGAACAAGAGGGCGGAAGAATGGGCCAATCAGAACAAAAAAAGGGTCAAGCCTTGGCACATCGCCTCGCTCAAGCCGAAAAAGAAAAGATACTACCGAAAGCAAAGATGAGGCTGCTCAAGTGAGCTTCCACACCTAGCAATGCACCTTTCTAGAAACCCTATTGAACATCACCTAGGAAGAGGGGGGAGAGTCCATGGAGGCAATGAAAAAGAAACTGGGAATGGCTCGTAGGGCACTAAAGGCAGGCTGCAGATGCCGCCACAACCTAGTGGAGTTGGCCCAAGCTTGGAAGAACAATGCCATTATCTCCTATTGGCAGGCCTAACCTCATAGGAACTGGACACACTCGGGTTCCTTGAAGAGGAGGAGCAAGAGCCAAGCCGCGAAAGGGAGATGGATGTGAACTTTGAAATGGTACCACATGAAGATGAGCTTGTCCCATCGCCTCCTTCCTTGAGGCTTGAAGAGAAACAACACACAGACACCTCCACTGAAAGAAAGGCGGCACACTGAGAGAAAGAAGGAAGCAATTGGTGGAGGAAACAAGGAGAAAATGGAATGCTAGGGGAGTGAGGGCACCCTAGGCACCTATCCCACCATGTGCAGATGACACCCCAACAAGCTTCCACACCAACCTCATAATCTGGGAGAGGAAGAAATGGCAAGGAGCCCCTTCGACCTCAACTTCCAATTCCCCACCACCCTGTGTAGAGTGTTAGCTATCAAGGTGGTGGAGGAGGTGATTAACATCAAAAGCAGGCTCGAAAAAAGATGGATGGAGGAGAGAGAGCAGAACCCCACATTATGGCCATAAAAGACACTAAATTTTGGCAAAATAAAGTTTTTGAAGTACCATAGTCTATGCCCGGCTACGAATGCCAACCTACATGGAGAAGAAGGGTCTGCGACACCAACTTGGACACTTGGATGGCCTTTTGCAATACTCAACCCTTCAAGCGGAATGAACCAACCTTTATGCCCTACCCTTCAAGGGTGGGAGTGGATTTTGACTCCAGTATCCATGGTCATTATGACTTTCATGTAACATATAATTCTCATTGTACTATATATGAAGATGCCCTTGTCTTCATGTTAGAAAACTTGTATGATACTCTAATCCAATTCACTAGCGAATTCTCTTCATGCCCTGAATCCACCTTTATTACCACTTGTAATTACCTTAGATTGCTTAGGATACTCCTTAAGCAAGACCCCACCCTGCAGGAGTGCGACCTCCCAGTGCTCCATTTTGATCCTAATGCTATAGATAGTTGCGCGATGGCTCGGCTAATGATGCGAGCCACTCTATTGCCTTCATTTTGCTTAGCTCTACTAGAGGACATGAATGATAGCCGCTTCACATATTGCAATCATCTATTCCTCTCCACCACCACCCTTCAAGTTGGCCTAAACTTCAAGGGGTATCTCCAAAGCCACTGATTCCTTAATAAATCTATTAAGCCCCCTTCTCCACCTCACTCTGATGACGAAGATTAAAGTTCTATCACGACTATATAAATTTATTAATATTATTATTAAAAATAGAAAAGAAAATAAAGAAAGAGAGGAGAAAGCAAAGGAAAATAAAACGAAAAAGATATCACACGTCACCACTACAAGTTGCACATCCACCACAACCACTGCACCTAGGGGTCCTCAAGTTAGGTGCATTCGATGGCCCCGGTTGGCTAGCTCCATTCCTAGCTCCCTAGCCTCATTTTGATCCCCCACTTATCGTTTAGGGCACATCAAGGGTAGGACACACCCAAGGAGGTAACACTTTCATGTGGTTAGACTTGTCACCCTAAGCTCCATTCCACTAGCATGCGCACAATGCACCACATGACAATGGCACACACCCACAGGTAATGCACCCTTCCTTTCTTTCCAAGTACAATCGAAGGCCCCACCACTAGCTTTAGAGACCCCATCATCCATGCAATGCCCTCCCCATCATATGCCATGTGCCATCAGGCAAAGCACAACCAACCAAGAAGCGGACGCAACATCCACAATCAAAAAGTGAATGAAGAAGCTCATTGGGAACGATGCAGGCAAACTCAGCCACATGGAGAGTCAAATGATGAATCCATCTAGCATCATTTTCAATTTCAAGGATGGACATGCCCCTCAACCTCCCTTTAACACCAGGGGTCATATCCAACGCAAGGGCCTTTTGTTCTAAAAATCCCTCCAACACCAAGGGTCATATCCTACACAAGGGCCTTTCAATTCCATAAATCCTTCCAACAAGTCTATAAATCCCTCCAACACCAAGGATCATCTCCAACTCAAGGGCCTTCAAGTTCCATAAATCCCTCCGACACACCTCCCAACATGGCTTGTACACAAACTCAAAAAGCCACTTGGCTACTCTAGCCGCAGAGTCCAACTCACCAACCAACAAGTGCCATGGGACTAGCACTCAACTAAGAGGGGGGTAATGTTAACCCTCAAATGAATAAGGTGAAAAATCTAGAAAATCTAAAGCAGAAGACAAAGACAAGGTAAAAGCGGAATGGACAATGAAGGCACGCCAAGAAAAATCAAGAAACACAAGAAGTGTGAAAAAGTCCTAAATCAAGGAGAGGCACTCAAGAAAAAGTGCAAGTCAATACTTTTGTAAAAGAGCGAATTGTAAATGTAGATGGGCAGTAGGAAGGAAGCTACGAAGATAGGAGAACAATCGAAAAAAGGGCCTAGGCTATGGCCGGCCATGTAAAAAGGGGATGACCACCCAAATGGGATTTAGGGCTTTGTATAAAGTTCAAAAGACAATTGAGAGCTCATTCTTTGGTGTGTGGCAAAGTGGACTCTCTCTCTCTCTCTTTTCTTCTTCTTCTCTTCTCTTCTCGCTTGTGAGTGAGTGAGTGAGTGAGTGAGTGAGTGAGTGAGTGAGTGAGTGAGTGAAGGGTGAGGGATCTTGGAGGTGAAGCCCTCCTCCATCCCTCATCTTCTTCTTCTCTTCTCTTCTCGCATCTCACGAACGACTATGGAGGATGGAGCTTGGAGATGGAGGTTTGAGGATGCTTGAGCTTGCATCAAGAATCATGGAGCTATCGGAGTGCTTGAGAGAGGAAGCAACTCTATCGGGCATCAAGGTAAGCTCACTACACTCGTAGAGAGGGATTGCATGTCGGCTATGTGAGAGGTAGCCATTAGTGCTCACTTGAAATGCTTGAACAATAAGCGGTCAGTGGGTCTTGGCGGTTGAGCTTGTGCTTGCCTCTATAGTTCCAAAAGCTTTATTGTGTGCCCAAGGTTACTATGAAGGTAACACCTTGGTGTGGCTACCCAAACTCATGAGTGGCATGTATGACCCTCAATCTCAAGTTCCAAAAAATAATGCCTAGAAATGTAAATCCAAATAGGGTAAGAGAAAAACCACAAGCAAGGGTGCTCAATCTATGAGTGCTCCCATGGTCTATCAATCAAAAGCTCAATCAATTGTTAAGGAGCAACCAATCATCAATGAGCTCCTATCTAATAACTCTAATGTGATCACCAATCCGAGGCAAAGTGTCAATAAAAAATCAAACCCAATCAAATCCTCAAGCAATGCTCACCAAATTCGAGGAGAATCCCCAAGTAGAAATACCACATACCAATCTATCTAGTCCAATTAAACCAAATCCACTAGAGCAAGTCCATCATAGCAATGACAATCCATTTTTTTATTGGCTTCCAACATGGCCTTGGATACAAGAGATGACTTAGTAACATGCATTCAATGATTGGACTCAACTTTCACATTGTTTACTAAAAGTTCTGAATATTTGGACTTAGACCTACTTGAAAACACGTAGCAAATGAGGCATGTTCCTTGCCATGTTTGGAAATAATACAAATTCAACTTCACAAAGGCCTCCACCATTGTAGAAGAATTTGTTGAGAGTCAAGCTCGTGTACCTTTGGTGTGGTTTGTTTACCTTAGCTGAATACAGTTTGGGTCACACTGATTCAAACATGATTACATCTAGGTTACATTGATTTTGTATGTTGGTTGTGTTAGTACACAATTAGACTGTGTGAAGATAATGAATTGAATAGGGAGCATGCTGCTACTCTTCTTGCCTGGCCTTTGTCCTTCTCTCTCTGTGATTTCTTTCATGGTATTAGAGCAAAAAAAAGGACTGCCTAGATACTTTTGAGTCAGGATTTGAAAGTCCTTGTGCAACAATCGTGGTGGTTGATGCAAATCCAAGTTGCTATGGACAATCTTATATGAAGGTTTTTCTCTAGAAGGGCTCTATTTTTTAAACTCCTAGTCTAGATGATTTTGCAGCGGGCTTGGTAAAGGTGGCACCACTTAAAGAGTAGCCATTTCCTATAATGTTAGAATAAAGATTTGAAATTGGTGGAGTATGAGGAGGTGTGAGAAGCCATCATAGTCATTTTTTGTCCCTGATCTAGGATAAAAATAGTCCAAGTAAGCGACTTGCTTGTCCATATGCTACCCACGCTGTGACAGATATGGTTGTTGTCACAAAGCCATAAGTAGCCACAAGCCCATTAGAATACAGTAGTAGACCAAGCCTATGACATTTGAGTTATTGATTTCTATGGTTAGAGTTGCTTTGCCACGATAGAATGAATCATTGAATGTTTGGCCTTCACTATCAACATAAGGCAAGCGAGGAGACACTGCAGGTAAGGCACAATACTATATCCACCATCTTATTTTTCTCTTTTTGCAAGAAATGGTAGGGCTAAAAGATAGTGCTATCCAATTAACTGAGAAGTTGATTGGTGTGTTAAGAGATACCGCTGGATAATTAAAAGAGTAAGCAGAGAAAGCAAAAGTAGCATTGGTTGCAACTGCACAAGAAACAATAGAAAAGAGCAAAGAAAATTTAAGTCACATTGCTGAAAATGCTCTAGATCCAATCAAAGATTTAATGCTATCTCTACAGAAAGGTCCCTAGCTCCTCTAATGGACACAGTCTTCTTATTGCAAGCCTTGAATACTTGAAGCTATTCAGATTGTAAAGGTTGTTTGGTTCACTAGTGAATTGCACAAAAGCATTGGAGTTGTTGTTTAGGAGGCATCATCAAGCGGAATCACAGACCATTCCATCTATCAAATTTCTAAATCCTGCCCTCAGTTTGAGGAGCTTGATGCAAGTGAATGCTGAAACGTGACTCATGTCTCATTGGAACAAATAGGCTTCAATTGCAAGCAGATTATTGTGCTAAAAAGGAATAGGTTTGTTGTACAATATGACCCTGCAAGAAAAATATTACTACCTTAGGATTATTCATGAGGTTGTTTCAGTCAAATGCTTGCACTAACACTGTGTCAGAAGGATTTGTAGAATGTTTGGCAATATCAAGAAGCTTCCTAAAGGAGTCATCACATCAAATTGGAATGCAGGTTTGTTGGAGGCATTGCAACTAGGGTTGAATTGTGGCAAATTAGAGTTGGAAGCATGATAGAGTGTGCACAAGACGGAGAGAGAGAGCTCAATTATAAGAATAAGATCTTGCTTAGTCAGTTGTTTAAGGTACAACTAGTATACTCTCCTCACCTGTGAATGTGTACTTTAGGCAGTTTATATAGCCTCTGGAGAAGTTAGGGTTAGGGTCTCCCCTTGCTCCCTTGTCCTCCAGTCCATTTACACCTAGCTACCCTTATCACACTTCATTTTGTCAGGGTATTTCTTCCAGCAATTGCTTACAATATGCCCTTTTTTATGACAAAAGGAGCACTTTGTAGAAGTTGTATGGACTAATAGTTGCTCACGGGAAGTATCCCTTCATTATGACTCCTCTTCTCTCCATCCAGGCATGAATGAATGGTACTTGCCAAGGTTGGGTTTAGGATATTTGTTAGGTAGTCACAAGGGTTGGAAAGACCTTTTTCACAAACTTCAGAAGGATGACAATGGCATCTTCAATTGGTGCTTGGACGGAGGTTAGCTATGCCATAAGCCCCTTCATATGTGAAATAAACTTGCTGAGATCTTCTCCTTGTTTATACTCCAAGCTAAAAAACTCAATCTTTGGAGTTCTTCCTTGTAGTATCGTAGAGCCTTTCAAGTTCATCCCACTTCTCCTTGGCAGTGGAGAGTTGGTCAATATGATGAATTAAAGATTCATCTAAATGAAGCATGATGATGGCGTGAGCTCTTTCATCATCTTTTACATCAAGGGGATTGGATGGGTCAATAACTTTGGTCCCTTTTATGAAGGTCCAGTAGCCTCATTCCATCATTTTATATTTTACCAAGACTTGCCAAGGATGCAAATATTTTCCATTGAACTTGCAAATTTGAGGCCTTACATCTGCATAAGCCATGGCCATTATAGGAAGGTCTTACCTATTGCCTTAAGCAATGGCAATGTCTAGTCCTTTACAAGTGGGTAAGCATGAACCAAAGAGCAAAACTGATAGCCCTACAAACAATAACCAACTTTAAAGTTGTAGAGATGAAAAAGGTTAGAAATCATACATATGTAATATCTCAAGATAGGATTTTGGAGGTCCTATTCTTTGAACAACCCTTGATTTAAGTTTTTCTATTTTCATAGGTTTCAATGAGGTGAGCTTTGACTTGGACTTCAGGCTCCTCCTAATAATGTGGCCTATTAGAGGAGTTCTTGGTGGAGCATGGCTTATCAATTGACTCTATGCTATGGGATGAGTGAGAGGAGAGTAAAATAACACTCATTTCTCTGATTTACCAGTAGTAAACAGTAAGGAGCATCAATTGAATGCATTAGTAGTGCTAAGAAGCACTCTTACCAACTTTCATTCTAGTACTATTAATGTAGGTTGATCTTTACGAGCTTAATATTGCCCCACTCCGCATTTAAGCTCCACAAGGAAGTAACAAATCTTCACAATGTTTTTTCAGTGATTCAAATTACTGTTGATAATGCCCATATTGAAAAAAGATAAAAATGAGTGAGCTTGAAGCTTCCTGACTACTATGGCTGCCAGAAACCCATAGTTAGGGTTTGGCTCATAGCAGCCAACACATGAGGAATTTCTCTAAACCCTTTTAGAGGGAGATGGCCCACTAGGGGGGCTATGAAATCCCTATGGTGGCCCCCATGATCGTGCCTTCTGCTAGTCGTGATTCAGCTTGTGACAGGCCGTTGTCATAAACTACACTGAATCTACATTTTTCCACAATGCCGTCCTACTGCATGGCCAATGTGGGGGTTTGTGGTGCTAGGGAGGAGCATCTGATGCTAGGGAAGATTTCTCCTGAAGAAATGGGAGGTCAATATGCCCTCTTTTTCTCACACAAGCTCCTCTAATGAAGATAGGTATTGGCTGGCTATGGAGGTTAAAGGTCTAAGATGAGAGAATGAAGCTTTTCTTGTGCACTTAGTTTGAGTTGAGGTTTAGGGAACCTGAAGGGATCAGAGATGGTTCTGATACCATGTGGCAAATAAAAGTTGGAAGCATGAGAGAGTGTGTACAAGAGGGAGAGAGAGAGCTCACGTACAAGAATAAGATCTTTCTTAGTTAGTTGTTCAAGGTACAACTAGTACACTCTCCTCAATTGTGAGTGTGTACTTTAGGCAGTTTATATAGTCTTTGGAGAAGTTAGGGTTAGGGTTTCCCCTTGCTCCCCTATCCTCCAGTCCATTTACACCTAGCTACCCTTATCCTCTCCAATATAAGGAGAGTTCCCATGCTTACTTCTCAACATGAATTCCCATAAACCACATGTATTGGCTGAGAATGCAATAGTGTTTATTGCTACAAATTTTTAGTAAAAATTGGTTACACTACAGGTCATTGAAGTGCATTGCGTGGTTGACATTTTGGGGTAATTGATTCTATACATCAAATCTTGTTTTTGCAAAGCTCAAGACTTTGGAATGGCAAACACAGGAGAGAAGGATATTATCACCCAGATAGTAGGTGAGAAGCTAGATTACAACATCTTTGTTTTATGGAAGTATGGATGTCAAATTTTTAATTGGAAGAGGCTATTGGGGTCTAGTCACAAGTCTTGAAGATGAGCTTAAGCTACTGGAGGATAGACCTCCAACACAAGATCAATTAAAGGCACATAAGACATGGTTGCAAAAGGCTAGCAAGGTCTTGCATTGGTTGTCCAGTGTCAAACGCAAAAGCTATGCAAATTGCAAATTGTACATCACCAAAAACCGCTTGGGACTTGTTGATGAAGAATTATGGCCATGTTACTCATGCAAGAAAGACATAATTGAAACAAAAATTCAACCACATATCCAAGAATGGAAGGTCTATTTAAGACTATGTGAGTGAGATTAGAACCATTGCAGAGCAACTAGGCTCAATTGGAGTTGATATTGAGGATGATGATTTGGTGGCCACTACCCTTCATGGTCTTGGAGAGGAGTACAAGCAAATTGACACTTCCATATCAGTGCATCAGGAGCAGCTTGACTTTGATGAACTTGTGGCACTTCTTTTTCATGAAGAAGGGAAGCTTGGACTCAATAAAAGTTTAATGGGCCTATGAACAATGTGTACAATGACTTCTACTCAAATCAAAGGGGTAGAGGTGGAAGAGGAAGGTCAAAACTTAGAGGAAGAGGGGCTCGAAATGCATATGTAGCCTATGGACAGCAAGGTATTGGATGTAAAAATAGGTAGCCTCAAGCAAATAGAGGTGCCTCTAATGCTCATGGAAGAAGGGGTTGCTCATCTAGAGGAAGAGCTACTTTGCAGCAGCCCCAAATGATCCATGGATAGCAATCAAATGCAAATAAGGATTGTCATTATTGTGGAAAATATGGGCATATAGCTAAAGATTGCTACAAGAAGCAGAATGATCAGAGAGCAATAGGAAGGCAACATGGTAATTATGCCTCTTCTAGTGGTATGCAAGAGGATGATAGGTTTTTGCTATGCAACATGTGAAGAAGGGGTTGCCTACACAAGGAAAAGCAAATGATGTATGGTATATAGACTCAGGGGCATCTAACCACATGATTCCTCATGGAGAGTGGTTTGACACATTGGTACAAGGTGCTCATGGATATTTTTGCACAGGGGATGATATTACACAACATGACATTAAACATATAGGTATACCATTCCCTTGATGATGCATGGTGACAAGAAAAAGAGTCTATATGATGTGTTACATGTACCCTCCATTACTAAAAACTTGCTTTCTGTGGGACAAATGGCAGGGCAGAATCTACAAGTTAGATTCAATACAAATGGATGCTACATTGAAGAGTATGGTCAAGGATGAAAACTCATAGCTAAAGGCAAAAGAAATGGTAGGATGTTTACATTTGGATGCAAAAATTCCAGCCTTGACTGCTGTTATGCATTCACATGACAATGTTGCAATAAGGGACATTGAGATATGGTATAAAAGGATTGGTCATGTAAATGTTCAAAAGTTAAAAAATATGCAACATAAGCAAGTTGTACTTGGACTCCCTAAGTTCAAGCATGTGGAATTACAACATGTATGTCAGTCATTTTAATTTGGAAAGCAATCAATGCTTCCATTTATGAGGCATGTAAGTACCACTACTAGACCATTACAGCTTGTACATTCTTATATATGGGGACCCTCACAGAATGCATCTCTTGGGGTACCATGCTACTACGTGTCATTCATAGATGACTATAGTAGGTACACATGGTTGTAAGTGTTGAAGCACAATAGTGGTGTCATGGATGCTTTGAAAGACTTCAAGAGACATGTGGAGAAAGAATTGGCTTGAGATTTGATAGTGTTGGAGAATATGTCTCTAAAGACTTTGATCACTTCTTGGTAGCCCATGGGATAAAGAGGCAATTGATATGTAGATACAAGGCAGGTACACAACACAACAAAATGGTGTGGCAGAAAGAAAAACAAGGTGATCATGGAATTGGCTAGAGCCATGTTAAATGAGAAGAGCCTACCAAATGCATATTGGGCAGAGGCTGTAATGACTGCAGTGTATGTCATGAATCATACACAAAAAACATGGATACATGAAGTGACTCCTCATGAGAGGCTTTATGGGATAAAGCCTGACATTAGCCATCTTAAGGCCTTTGGATGTTTGGCATATGTACATGTTCCAAATGAGAAGAGTAAGAAGCTTGACCCAAAGGCCGAAAATGCCATCTTTATTGGGTATGCACAAGATAGGAAGGCTTACAAATGCTACAATCCTTCCACTCATGAGACATTGGTCTCAAGAGATGTAGTATTTGATGAGTTGAATTCATGGCATGAGAAGAAGACCATCTTGATGTGGATGATGATGATATTTGTCAGGAGACTTATGCACATGCAAGTACAAATGAGAGTGCAACAATTTTTGGGCCTTCTAAAGATGCTACTACATCAGTTAGTCCTTGGATAGGTAGATTGAGGACTTCATCATCTTTATCCACTAACACAGATATGTCAGTGAGGGGGAGAAATGTGGATATAGGCAAAGGAAAACTTGATGATGTTACATGGCCACTCACTTCTAGTTATTATTTACCTGGCATTGATAACTTGGATAGTGAGTTTGGTATTCCATCAGTTGTGACTCTTGGTGTGAGACATAGATATGTACCACCTCATGACAGAGGAGAGTCTCATACTACACTTCGATTGAGGAGATAAAAAAGAGTCAAAAGGCATGTGGATAGGCTTACATATAGTGGCTATACAGTGAGACACTATGCATATATGGAAAAAGTCACTAGCTTCAAGGAACGTAGAAAGATTTCTAAAGCTATTTTGGACGATCATTGGTGTAAGGCAATGGATGAGGAATATTCAGCATTGGTTGAAAATGACACTTAGAATTTGGTTGATTTGCCTGAAGGAAAAATGTATATTGGTTGCAAATGGGTATACAAGGTGAAGTGAAAATCAAATGGCACATTGGAAAGATACAAGGCAAGACTTGTGGAAAAAGAGTATGCACAATATGGTCTTGATTATGAGGAGACATTCAACCCCATTGCTAAAATGAAATCCATGAGAATAGTGATTGCATTAGTTGCATCTAGAGGATAGAGTATGTATCAGATGGATGTGAAGAATGCTTTCCTCAATGGTGATTTGGTTGAGGAAGTATACATGGATCAGCCCGAGGGCTATGTACATCCAATTTTTTCTACACATATGTGTAGATTGAAGAAAGCATTGTATGGGTTGTAGCAAGCATCTAGAGCTTGGAATGCTAAGATAAGTGTGTAGATTGAAGAAAGCATTGTATGGGTTGATGCAAGCACCTAGAGCTTGGAATGCTAAGATAAATGCATGCTTACAGAAGCTTGGTTTCACTATGGGCAAGGGTAATCATAGCATATTCTCAAGGAAGACAAGGGCTAGTTATGTGATTTTAGTATTCTATGTGGATGACTTGATCATCACAGGTGATGATGCCACATGAATCAGAGAGATCAAGGAAATGTTACGTATTGAATTTCAAGTCAAAGATTTGGGTGAACTGAAGTATTTCCTTGGGATTGAGGTTGTTTCTACATCTCATGGTACTTGGCTGTTGCAAAAGCAATATGTACAAGACATGTTAACCAAGTATGGTATGTTGGATTGCAAGTCTTTGAGCACTCTAGTGGAGAAAAATGTTAAGCTACTTGTAGATGTTGGGCATGAGATTGAGAATGCCACTATGTATAGATAGATGGTGGGTAGCCTGATTTACCTTACCAATACTAGACTGGACCTTAGCTATTCAGTTGGACTGATTAACCAATTCATGCAGAAGTCGAGGAAGCCTCACTTGGATGCAATGAGGAGGATCTTGAGATATGTGAAGGGTACATCAAATTATGGTCTATTCTATGAGCATGGTAAGCCTTTGGAGCTTACAGAATATACATATGCTGACTGGGCAAGAAGTGCCTATGATAGGAGATCTACTAGTCAGTATGAATTTTCCTTTGGTAGTAGTATGGTGAGTTGGAGTAGTAAGAAGCAACCTACAGTTGCACTCTCTAGTACTGAGGTTGGAGCCCCAAGAGGAACACCAAGAAAAAGGGAATTCTCTTGCAAGAAAATCTATATTGTAACATCAACAAGCTTGTTTATTAGGTTTCATATGATCACAATGAAGAAAAGAACACCAGGCACAACAAATCTTCATGCATCATCATGTAGATCTCCCACGGATTTGATAGAATCAACCATATTCTTCAATATCTTCACAAAATCCATCAATATAACAAAGAAAGAAAAAGAATACACCATCTTCGAATGGAAATACATCACATAGTATTCATCTTCAATATCTTCATAGTCTTCTCTCTCAATCTCTCATATACAATCACTCTGTTTTAGTAGAATTAGCTATCTCTGACTCTCTCTCTCTCTCCATCAATAATACATCATATCCTCACTACAATCTCTCATAATCACTCTCAATAATCCTTCTTAGATCGTGGATACCCCTCCCAAGAGGTATGTTTGATATGAAGAGTCACCAGAGCCACTACAGTGTCCTTTCATAGCTCACTACTGTCACTTCACTCCAGTCTTCACTTGAGTCTTCAGCAGCTACTTCTTTCACTTCTTTTAGCTCTTTTGCACTTGTATTCACCTCTTTCCAAGGCTAGAAAACTTTCCCAAGCTACACTCTCATTCAACAGAACATATACAGAAGCATACAGAACAGTCTACAGAACAGTATCAGAACAGTTACAGTACAGAACAGAACAGAGACAGAAGCTCTACAGAAGACCTACAGAAGGTTACAGAAGGTCATCAAAACCTCATAACTCATACTCAAATCATTCCAAACTCTCACAAACTATTCAATAAGCTTTCAAACAATCTCAATCTTCATCAATCATCAATCCATCCCTCCTTACAGAGAGAAAACAGAACAAAACAGAACAAAACAGAAGCTATACAGAAGGTATACAGAACCAATCAGAACCTATCAAAACATCACAGAACCACTGATAAACATCATGAACTTCCAAAACACAATCAATATCATCCAAAACACTCTCAAACCACTTCCAAACCAATCAATCATCTCATAAAATCAACCATTCAGCTCTCAAAAACAACAAAAATCAGCCAAAAAACAAGTCATTTCAACACTCAACATATCCCCACAATAAGGAAGCGTCCTCGCGACCCAGGAAAAAGGGAATACAAGTTCATTCAAAAGCTCAACTTTGATATTCAATATCTCTTCAAAAATAGTCCATCCAACCACGACCCCAACTTATCACCTGTATCTGATATAAAAATACAACGAAAGGAAAACCCTTTATACATTAACACTTCTTATCAAACTAGAAATCACAATAAACTTGTAAAGGATATAAGAGTTTTCTGCTTCTTCTTCTTAAGCATCTTCAACTCTCCAACCACGACCCCATCACCACAATTCTCCAAAATGTAGCTCGCACGAAATCCAATCCAATAGGAAACCACCACGTTCGTATTACATAAATGAACTCACAACAAAACACTACACACAACACAACCATCTGAATGACTCCTCCAAAAAGAGAGATTTTCATTAAAAAGCGTCCACCATACATTGGAAAAGATATCAATGAAGATGATCCCTCTTGAAAGATTGATGATTTCGGAAACGATCCATAGACAAAGATTCATCTACAAATGTTTTGGGAGGATTTTGAAAAAACTGAAGACAGCACATCCTTTCCAACAGGACCAGGTATCAGCTAGGCAAACAAAGGGCATGAAAATACAATATATCCAGCTGCTGGGAATCAATGCTCACATTGACATTCATGCACAACTTTGGAATAGGCTTGGAATCATTATGAGAGTGCCTATGCATATACGCCAAGTACCAAGCAAAGTGAGCAGTTAATCTCACTGAAGGATCTGCAGACTGTGAATACTACTGAGCAAAATGAATATAGTTCTGATAAGCTTGACTGGCAGCTGTCTATTCTCCTGGAATTACTGGCCAATTTATCTGAGGTCCTGTAAGGGAATCATTCGAGCTCCATCCCCTTCTTCTAGAAATCTGATTATCAAACCCGTCATAGTCATTAACCAACTGTGGTGGTTGAGATATAGAAGTGTTAGGAGAGGGAAGTGGAATAAGGAAAAGTGGATGAAGAGAAGGGTAGGCAAAATCATAAAAGGAAGAAGGGTTTAAAGAAGGAGTGGCTGAAATTTGTATGGAATCACTTAAGAAGGGTGTTAACTGATAAATAGGAAATGTGGAAGGTACATGAATGGATGGAGAAAGACATGGTGGAGAAGGGGAAAATACTCTATCCTCAATAAAGGAGCAGTATGTAAAAATGGGAATTTGAGGGAAAGATGAAGGTTGGAAAAGAAGGGGTAAAATAATTGTGGAATTAGATTGACAAAGGGAAAGATATATATTATATTGATGAGCCATTTGTTGGTAATACAAAAGGGTAGGAATAGAAGGTCCTAAGATAGATATTCTATGATAGGCATCAAAGAAGGTAGAATCAAATGGATTATGTTTTCAAAGATAAGCTAAGAGATCCACCCTCAGTTGATTAGTACTCTGGGCATAGGTAGGGGCTGTGTTCTGTCTTTGATTCAGGACCATAGAATCAATCATGGTATGCCAGGAATTATCAGGACAATTAACCACTTTGGAGGAGTAACTCTGGAACATGTTAGCTATGCGCAACGCCAAATGGGTGACATACAAAATAGCTTGTAGAACCACGTCCCCCACATACCAAGCCGTATCCACCTCGTCTGGAATTAAGAAGTCCCCTTGTAGATACATGTAGGACATCAACATGGTATCTGTCGTGTGACAGAATCTTCAAACACCATCCTTACCACCTCTATCACCAACTCAACAGACCAAGCCCCACTCCATCCATCCTCAGGAAGAGGTAAATCCATTGTGGAAATTTTCATGTAGAAGGCCAACTTTTGTAAGTGGTAGTGGACAAAGAAAGAATGGTCTGGTGGAACATATTCCTGAAACTACTCAAATATAGACCATAGCAAATCCATTCTGGATTGCAATCTTTCCACTTTATCTTGGAATAGACAACACAAGGTAGCATGTCTCTGAAGAGCAGCCAAGTCCTGCTATGAGAGAGAAGGGATCAAGGGAACATTAGGGCTTGGAGGAACAGACCGTGACTTTGCCAGTTGATCTTGCAACTGCTTGATTTGGGAGGCTTGTGATTCCACTGTGTCATGAGCAGTCTGTAAGGCTGCAAGTTTGTCATCTAAAAGAGTTTGGAACTCCTGCGCTTCTTTGGACATCCTCTCCTTCTCCTCTGAAAGGCTACTAACCTCTGATTGAGCCTCTAGTAAACTGAATCTTCAAAGAAGAGATCTCATCTCGTTGGGTTGCAACCAGTTGGGTTTGTTACTCCATCTGCTTAAACAAATCTGCTAGGCTATCCTTAGTAGAGGCTAACTCGGATGTTGCCTTATGAAAATGGTCCTTAGATTGCATCAGTTCTTCATAAAAGAAAGCGTACAGCTGTTGAACGCAGGCTGTCAATGACAATTCAATGGAACTCTGAATGTCTTTACAGAGGAAAGGAATTGCATCGCCTGAGACTAGACTGTGCAGTGAGGGAACTGATATATCCAAAAATCCTTCGAGATGTGCTCGGAACAGGTTATTACATGTGAGATAACCAGGGAGATCACTGCCAGAGGTAGCAGGAATGGGCATTGAAGGAAGAATTGAAGGAGCTTTATCCGCTACCCACTTCAAGCGTTTGTGTTGTATGACCAGGGGAGGTGGAGAATCATCATCCTCTATATCAATGGGTTCTGACTCATCTGAATGTGGAGGAGGAGGTACTAGATCTGATGGAGGAGGTGGAGGCACACTCTTCTGTAAACCTGAATAGGTCAAGAAGGCAGACAAATACGATCCATAGGTGACATTGGTAACATTACCCTTGGTGACTTTGACGAAATGTTGATCCATTTTAGTGAGGAGGTAAGTGCTCCAATCAATAGCAACTCCTTTCAACACCATCCTTGAAGCTGTGAAAAGCTCTTTGGACAAGTACTAGGATGGCATTTTGGCAGGCATAAACCTGTCCTGGAGAAACTTACAGACCATCTTCCACACGGGATCAGTGATCATGGAAAAGGAAACTCCTGAAGAGTTGATCACCTTCTTAACATCCAGCATTTCCCTTGTCTGTTTTTGTAACAGCTTCAAAATCTCTTCACTAGAGAAAAGCTGACGAGTGGTAACAAAAGGTTCACCCTTGAAGGGAAGAGACAGAACCTTCCCTAGGCCTCGAGGTGTCAAAGTCATAGAAATTCCCTAGACCAGTCCCGACTTCTTGCTGTAGGAGGCCAGAAACTCATCACACAACGATGGATCCTCTGGAAGCAATGGAAAGGAGGTAGCCACAAAAGCAACGAGTGCCGCCTTCATGAGAGGCTCAAAAGTGAGTAGGGAAGAGTAATCCCTACTGACTAGTGGGACATACTGGATAGGGGGAGGAGCGTGAGAAGGCGCCATTCAGATGGTTACACACACACCACAAACATAGACAATCAAGGAGAATGCCTGCAAAGTAACAGATAAAAAACCAAGGATAAGAGAACAACCAAAATGATAAAACGTGACTCGACCAACTATCCCCAAGCAAACCACAGCCTAGAAAAAATTCGACATGACCTCTAGACATATGCGACCGAAAGCTTCATGATATGCATCGTACAAACACCCAAATCCCCGTATCAGGCAATAAAGAAAAAACTACACATCGTACCCTTAACTGTAACAAAGACACTGAACCAAAACATTACCACAACCTACACATATTAAGACCACAACTTTGATAATCAGTTTTGACCATGGAGACAACTCCAAAGACTGCGCATACCCATCCCACGAAACCAAGTTTATTAAAAAGGGGAAATTAAGTGCAGTGAGGGGGAATTAATTTAATGAAAGGTTCATTTTAATAAATTATTAAGAAATGGGTGAATTTTTATTAAGTGATAAACCTTAGCAAGAAAACGGCGGTTCCTTCTTAAAAATTTAATTACCAATTATTAGGTGAAAGCGGTGCTTTAATTCGAATCCCAGACTTCGATACCCAGACTGGGTCTCTAAATGCAAGTTCATTAATTACAAATTAAGGTGATGTGGAGCGCTTTTTTGCCAACGCGTGCTCTTGTGATGGCTGGTTCATTTTAATTAAAAATATTAAAGTGCTTCTTTAGTGCACTTAGCGCATGCTAAGTGAACGGCGGGTTTATTTGTAGTTTAAAAAAAATGGTGTGTTTAGCGCGAATGCGCGTGCCATGGTGGTGTTTAGGTTTCATTTTTTTAATTATGTATTTGTTTGTTTGTTTGGTTTTTTTTCTTGTTTGTTTTTTATTTTTATATTAACCGTGGGTTTTGGGGTAGCTGAAAAAAAATAACAAATAAAAGGAAAAATACCTGGTAGTGGGTGTATGTGAATGCAAAGAATGCGCTCTCCTCAATCTAGAAATATCTGGATTTTTTTCTAGATGTTTAGTGTGTGTTTGGAGGAAAAATGTTTTTTTATGATATATTTTTTTGTTTTTTTGTATTTTTAAGGAATTTAGGTGTGAAATGAAATAGTGTGACAGCTTAGAAAAATATGCCATAAATAAGTAAAATTGTTAATGGAAGTGTTAGGGATTTTTCAGAAATTAATTGGGAATTTTTTAGCATTTTTAATGAATTGTTTTCATTTGTTTTGGTATTTTTAAAAGAATATAAGGGGTCGTGAGAGGGGAGGGGGGATAGGGAAAGGTAGGGGTGGGAAGGGCAATGGGCAGGGTAGGGGAAGGGGTTGGGGGTGCCCGGGAAAGGGTAGGGGTAGGGTAGGTCATAGGGGGTGCCCAAGGGGTGGGGTAGGCTAGGTCATAGGGGGGGGTGCCCAAGGGGTGGGGTAGGGTAGGTGCCCAAAAAGGAGGCATACCCCCCGTCCCGCGCGCGTGCGCGGGGCGGGGTAAAAAAAATTTACCGTGAGAGGATTGAAAGGGAACCCGGATGCTGGGACGAGGCACGCGGACACAATCGGAGTGCGTTAAGACGCGTAAAATCGAAAACGGGCGCGTTCACGCGCGCGACGGGCACGTGAAAACACATAAAAATAAAGAAAAATTAATAACTCCCAATCCGAACGTCAAAATGAAATGATGTAAAAACAAAAAGTGGGCAGGACGGCAGGGGAAAGACAGGGAAAATGTGCAACAGAGGTTTCGGGGGGTGTAAAGGACGGTCATATGCCAAAAACACGAAAAACGGATCCAAAAATGCAATTAAAAATTAATATCGGAAGATCGTGCATCGGAACGAGGTGCAAGAAAAAGGAAAAATGTGCAAAAAGACATGCCCAACAATCCTATCACATCAAAACATAGTTCCGACTGAGATAAGATGCGTTCACGTGGGAAAAACCCAAAAAAGAGATCCGGAAATGGGATCGGAAATTAATATTGGACGAACCGTTCACCTGAATGACATGTAGTAAGAAGGAAAAATGTTCATAGGAAGGGGGGGTACAGGGTTGACATGTTAAAATGCAGTTCCGGTGGAAGTAGGAGGGGTTCTCATGTGAAAAACACCAAACGACGCCCAAAAACACATTTAAAAATTAATAATAAAAAATCCAAAAGGCAAAAGAGGGTGAAGGATAAAGGATAAAGGTAGGGGAAGACACAGACGACATGGCTGTCAAATCAAATTGGAATTCTGATGCAAACAGGGCAGGTTCACATGGAAAAAGATAAAAAAGACGCACGAAAAAGTCTTAAAAAACCGAAAAATTAATATTGGACAAACCGTGCATCGGAATGACACGGAGTAAAAAGGAAAAAGGTTAGGGGGAAAGTTTTTGTCAGGGCTATGATGTCAGATCATGGTTCCGAAGCAAGCAAAGCGCGTTCATATGGAAAACCGTCTAATTTACGCAAAATGCTTCAAAAATTAATAACTCGAAAACCGTGCACTGAAACACGGGTAGGTAAAAAGGAAAAATGGTCAGTTCAGAGGGAGAAACATGGCTATAAGGTTGGATATGCACTTCGGTGAACATAGGGCGCATTCACATGGCAGAACAACAAAATAAGGAAAGGAAGGAGAACTGCAAGGGAACAGCCCCAAGGGAGGGGTGACAGGGGATGGGTGGGGGGGAAGGGACCTCATAAGGGTAAAAGCAAGTCATGGCATATATGCATGCGGAGGTTGAGGTATATGCAGAAGGGTATGCAATGTAGACGCGCAGGGACGCGTCCCCACACTTAAAACCTTAACGGATAGGGTGAACCGAGCAACAGGGACCTAGGACCACTCAAAAAACCAACCACTAACGTCCCCACACTTAAAACATGAACGTCACTGAGAAATAAAAGTGGTAGGGTTAGAAAAACTTGGCCCATGTTGTCAAGAATTAAGGTTGATTTGTCGATGGCACGGCCTGTGTTGTTGCCGGTTGTGCAGGAGGTACCAAGGCATCTTCACAGCACACGTTCTTTGTGGCAGGGACCATGCATCAGCACCCAGGGAGGTAGCTGGTTGAAGGAATCGCAGGAGATTTATCGATGACGAGGGATACTACACTCAACTCACAATCACTCAAATGGAATGAAAGAACTGTCACTCGCCCCAGGACTAATATCACTCGAGGAATAATGATTGAAACCCATATATCGTACCCGATTTAGAAATCGACAGGGGAATGATGCAAAAGGAGTATGCCAGGGTGCACAGTTGATGGTGCATTAGTGCATCCAACCCGTCTGGCATAAGTGCAAGGAGGAAGGCAAGGGAGCCTTACAGTGCAGTGTACAGAACAGGGTGGCGTGTCCAGTGATGACGGTAGAGCCCCACCCCGTGCGTGCATAGGAAAACAGGAATATACCTGACTCCAAATGTCGTAACGTCCCTCAATCTCATCTCTCGGTAATTGATTGAAGAAACTCCAGTCACACTCAGCCCACCCTCTGTCTCACTCTCTGTTGATAGATACAGGAGGGCAGCCCTTTTCTGAAACCCATTGATGTAATCCTTGCAGTCACTTGTGCAAAGGTTATATGCCTTGTGCGCATTTGATGGTGCAACTGTGCATCCCGCCCTGTGCCGATATATGGTGCGAGAAGGAAGGCCAGGGAGCCTTATAGTGCAGTGCACAGAAACAAATCCATCTTTGTGCATTGAGAGGCCCATCCCGTGCGTGCAACACTTCATTCACACTACTCACCTCTCATTTGATTTGAAGGGAAAAGACTAGTCACTCGCCCCACCCTCTGTCTCACTCTCTGTTGATAGTTACAAAGGGCAACCCATACTCACTTTCCCATCCGGTTAGGATGAAAGCTCGTGTCATTCGATTGTTGTCGATGAAGATCGCGTCATCAGTTGTTGAAGAGGTGTACCCAGGGAGGTAGCCATCAAATCAAACATTGTGTTGGATAGAACATGGCATCTGCTAGAGGATAAGTAGATGCTCTGCAGAGAGACACAGGACACAGCGTACCAAGGGAGGCAGCTTCGTAACTGGATCCTGGGGATATCAATTGATGACGCCACTTTCTGGACTACTGGGTGTTGCCACCTTTTTCACAGCCAGCTTCTCGCCCAAGGGTGTTTGCCACCTTTTCTTGGAACGAGGCCTGCTATGACAGGGAATTTCTTCCTTTTCTCTCATAACAGATTTGTTTTTCTTATCTTGTTTTTTTTCTTAGTTTTTTCTTTGTTTTCCCCTATTCCCAAGGGTGTTTCCACCTTTTCTCGAAGAATAGGTCGGCATGACAGGGACCTAAGTCCTTTTCTCCCATAACCGATATGTATATTTTTTCTTTTTGTTTTTTTTCCTTTTTTTTTGTTTCTCTTTGAATTAAGCAAGGGAATGGTAGAAAGACCATGTATCAGAACCAACCTCGCCACTATCGCTGGTGGAAAATAGAGGATAAGAGATCAAGGCTGGAAGGTAGGGTTGAGGGGACAGAGGGTTGCGTCCACTTCATCAAGAGTGGCTGAAGAACGGCTATTAGAAGTAGCATCATAAGAAGTACAGTGCCGCGCCAACGAGGGAAAGGATCAGGTAACCGTGATTGTCAAGATCCCCAAGGAGGGAAGTACTTCTTTAGGCGATATCCATTGATCAGGAAGAGATCATCAGAGGCATCAACGGTTTGCACTTGGACAAAGCCATTAGGATTGACAGCAAGTACCTTATATGGGCCCATCCACTGCTGTTGGAGCTTGCCAGGAAACTTGCCAAATCGTGAATCATAGGCTAGGACCAAATCACCTTCGTTGAACTCCTTGTGCTTGATAAAGCTGTCATGGTAAGCCTTACGTCAAGCTTGCATGGCTTCCATGCACTGTAGAGCCATCCTACGAGTTTCGTCCAAACATTCCAGGTGCAAGAGACGACGTTGTAGTGAATCATCGTCCCCCAAACGCTCTTTGATGGCCACTCGCAAAGAGGGTAATTCCACTTCAACAGGGAAAACATCTTCTGTACCATACACCAGCTGGAAGGGTGTCTGTCATGTTGCTGCTTTATGGGAGGTTTTGTACGCCTAGAGGGCCTCTGTAAGTCGATCGTCCCAATCACGACGATGTGCGGCAATCGTTCTTGTCAGAATCGAGCAGAGGATGCGATTTGTGACTTCGACTTGGCCGTTGGCTCTGGGGTAATAAGGAGTGGACTTGCGATGGCAATGCCTTCTGCATCCACAAAGGTTAACTGCCTTTCACCTTCTACTTCACGGATGAAGGTCCCACGGACTGCTTCTGGATACAGATCCGACTCCTTCAAGGAAGTGATGTCCTCTTCTGATGTCCCACTAGACCCAACTTCTTCTTTTGGTGAAGACTTAGGTTGCTCCTTGAGATGTTGAAAAGGGATTAGAGCCGTTTCGGGTTTGGTTTCACGATTAGTTACCTCTTGGCTTGAAGACTCATCCTCTGATGATGTGTCCAGGAATGTCACATAACAGGGACCCTCTGATGCCTGTTGGAATTGTGAAACTAGTGCTTGTTGGCACGGTGCATCATCATCATCTTTTCTTAGTAAGGATGGGTTAGGACGACAAAAGCCACTGCTGAAAGACGGCTTGTTCTTCTTAACCCATTTCTTATAAAGATTTTGCATATAAGAAGATCCATTTACCAGACCAAATGGTACCATCGTCATTCTGTCCCATAGCATGAGCTCGTCTGCTTCTGATACTTCTGAAACTTCTTCTCCAAATGTATCCTCTACAGGTGGGATAGATTCTTCTGGCTCACTTTCATAACCCTCTTCTTCCATATCATCTCCTTCCTCTTCTGTCTCTATCTCTGTCTCTTCTTCTATCTCTGTCCCTGCTTCTATCTCTGTCTCTGGCTCTGTAGGAGCTCTGTAAGAGAAGAACAGGTTCTCTATTTCATCTTCTGCCTCTGTCTCTGGCTCTGCTATGGCCATGTAACAGGGAGAGCAATGCATCCATGCTTCTATCTCACTGTCAGAAGTGATTTCAGAAATCGTTCCTGGTTCAGGCAGGAAGTATTGTCCCATTGACAGGGACTTTGCATCTTTTGGAAGTCGGCTTACAGTAACCACCGTTAAGGAACATGCCACTATTTTCTTGGGAAGGATCTCTTTGACAGCATCTTTGTCTGCTGATGTTCCATCCGTAGCCTCATTAGGTGAGTCAGAAGATAATTCCAAGGAGGTGGACCCATGTCCTTTTTTAGAACCATATAACTTCAGCACCACTTTGTTGGGTCCTCTACCCAAGGTCAAGGTTCCTTTGAACCAATCCGTCCTTGCTCTGGCTTCAAAAATCCATGGTCTGCCCAGTAACAGAGGGTAGGATGTACCATAAGAGTTTGGCTTCACCACCAGATAGGTTAGCCAATAATCTCTTCTAGCCACTGTAGTCTTCACATATGGGAGAATGCCCAAAGGCTTGATTTTGCTCTGATCCGCCAGTCTGATGATCCATTGGGTTGGTTGCACACCTTGTAGGCCTAGATCCTTCATTGTCACATCTGTCATAATGTTCACTGATGAACCACCATCAATCAGTGCATTTGCAATGAAGCATCCTTCAATCCCCACGCCAGTCTCTGGGGTACCCAGATCTAGGAAAGCGTTAGCTACGTCCACTTCTTTGACAGGCTCTGGAGCTTTATTGGACTTTGTTGCTGTTGAGGGAGCAATCCTTAAGCCACGTCTTCTTGTCAGTATACTTTTAAACATTTTTCGGCAACTAGGAGACAACATCAATAATTGTCGGAATGTGAGGTTTGGTTTAAAGGTATCTAGATCTCTGACCAGATCGTATTCCTTAATAGGATCCACTGGCTTCTCTAATCGGTTAGGGAATGGGGCAACACCCATTTTCATTTTCCCTCTTTCTTCCAACAGAGGCATCATGGGAACTTCTTCTGCCACTTGTGGCACCTCCTCCTCTTCTATCTCCTGGACCTCTGGTCCTGTCTCTGGAACTGTCTCTGTAACTCTCTGTGGCACTGTAGTGCTCTGTACGGCACTGTCATGCTCTGTTCTGTTGTGTTCTTCTGGTGGAAGATTAAACTTCACTGTTCTGGCAGGAGGATTATTTTCTTTTTGGATAGGTGGTTCCTTCTTCTTTGCACGTGTGATGGCAGCAACTTCCAATTCCACTAAATTGGAGGTAGGCTCTTGGGCCTTAGCCGGACTATCAGTAGCATTGTTTTTCACTGGGGCTGGGCTTGGACAGTCTTTTGCAGCGTGGCCTTCTCCTTTGCATCGACTACATAAGGGCTTATAATCCACTGACCTTCTGGGATTTGGACAATTTGGTGAAATGTGTCCTTTTTCTCCACATCTGTAACACTCCACTTCCAATCTCTGACCACCGCCAGACTGTCTTCCTCTGTAACTTTGAGAAGGAAACCTCCTTGGACCGAAATTAGGACCAAACTCTCTAGGCTTGGGTCAAATATCCTGTGTTGTCATTTTGGATTCCAGCAAGTTGAATCTTGCGTCCTCTTCCTTCCTTCTCCTATCATGCATCTCCTTCAAAGAGCAAATATCCTCTGTATGGTTCTTCCGCAAACAGTAGGAACAGAAAGCTCCAGGGATGGTTGGTTTTCGTGTGCATTCAGTGGCTAAATGGCCTGCTTGATGACACTTACCACACCAAGTATTTGACCGTATCACATCTCTTCCTGCTCCTGAAACATTGGATATGCTAGCGGTATTTACTTTCAGCGTCTATAGTTGCTCTGTAATCACATCCATCAACTCCTTTTTGATATTTGCAACTAAGTTGGATAAATAATCCTTCAAGCTTTCTCCTCCTGAGGTACTGGCATTAGGGTTTTGAGGAGTCTCTGTAATCACTGCATAAACAGGTTGGGCTGGTGCAGAGGGGTCTCTGTTCTGGTTCTGATTCAGAGCTCCTGTTTGAACTGTTGGCTGTTGGCTCTAGTTGGTAGGGTTCCACTATTGCTGCTGATTTTGCATTGGGAAAATTGGTTGGGACCATTGTTGTTGTGGTTGAACCATCATTTGAGGCATTGATTGTGGCCATTGTGGATTTGGTGCACTGTACTATGATACTGGGAGCATCTATTGGTAGGGGTAGGGGACTGTCCCTGGGACTGCATTTGGTGGGTACATCATTCCTGGCATCAAAGGAGGTAGGACTCCTCTTCCTGGATTCATCGCTAATCTAGCTTCCACTTCATCGTACAGTCTTGCACCTTCTGTTGTTTGCAGCTTGCAGTGTGGTTGGTCTTTGCAGCTCCACAAACTTACGGACTTCTGGTTGTAATCCTTTGAGAAACACCCCTTTCTGAATACCATCATCTAGATTATGGTTAGTCCAACTCTTAAGGATGGATTCCATTCCTGAGACATAAACTTCTACTCTTTCTCCAGAGGACTGACTTAGGTTCATAAATTCCTCTCGCATCCACTCTTCAAAACCTTCACGCCTGAATTTAGTAAGGAATGCCAACTTCAGGTCGTCCCATGTGCCAAAAGTTCCTGCTGCTTGTCTCTCATACCATTGAAACGCCGCGCCCTTGAAAGTGGCGGGGAATATTGCTAACCAATGCTCAGGGGTTTTGGCATTGTTAGCCACACATGTTACCATAAACTCTGCTACATGAAGATCGGGGTCTTCATTGTACTCTCCCTTAAAAACTGGCAATGGAACTACATTCCCTGGCCTGTCATCAATATTTCCAGGACGGATCTGGCTTGGAAGTGGACCTCCAGCAGGAGGAGGAAGGGCTTGATGTGCCATTGGGACTTCTGTAAATAGTTCCGCAAGGGCGTCAAAGGCGGCTTCTGCTGCGAGCTCGTTCTCAGCCCTGATTTTTGCTTTCTCTCTTTTCACGTACCTTTGGACTCGTTATAATGCTTGCCTCTTTATTGCGTCATTCATCAGGGGGTTGGCTCCACTATGTTGTTAGTGCTCCACAGAGGGTTAACAGAAGGCTTCAGTCTCTGGAGGACTCTCTTGCCAACATTTCTTCTACTTCTTCCTTTTCAATGTCTCTGAATTCTGCTTTCATGCCACTGCACAGAGGAAGGTATTCGATTCTGAAAGTGTCAAAATGCATCCGTCTAAGCATTGTGGTGGTGCCATCATCATAGTAATGCCAGCTTTTGATGGTTTCAACAGTATACATTGTAAAGAACACTCTATCTACCAACTTCCAGTGGGTTTCTAATTGAACAAACAGAAGATTATCAGTGCACCAAGCATCCCATGTATCTTGCTGTTGAGCATCCACGAACAAATTCCAACTCTTTTCCTTCTTATCCTTGTGCACCTCTACAGACCAAGTCCCCTAAAGCTTATTCACAATCTCCCACTTGATGATGTCTGGAAACTTCTCAATGAATGCCAAATCTTCCATGGATGGTCATTCTCTCTATTTTTGCTCTTCAGTTTATTCCCAAACAGTCTGCCACCAAGATGCAAGTTTCTGTTGCTTCAACATGAAGAGGAAACTATCCACCACATAGAGCATGCATCATGATGGTGATGTGTTTCCGCTATTGTGGGATGAACTTCTTGTGGAAAGTGGCTTTGATTATGAGAAATTCCAACTCTTTAGTGGAAGAAGGAACTTTACAAACATCCATTGAATTCTTCTCTTCTTGGCAATGCCATTTCCTTCATTTTCAGCCTCTTCTGGTGCTTGTTGATGGCAAGATTTCCCCGGCTGCGCACCAAAAACATGGAGCCCCAAGAGGAACACCAAGAAAAAGGGAATTCTCTTGCAAGAAAATCTATATTGTAACATCAACAAGCTTGTTTATTAGGTTTCATATGATCACAATGAAGAAAAGAACACCAGGCACAACAAATCTTCATGCATCATCATGTAGATCTCCCACGGATTTGATAGAATCAACCATATTCTTCAATATCTTCACAAAATCCATCAATATAACAAAGAAAGAAAAAGAATACACCATCTTTGAATGGAAATACATCACATAGTATTCATCTTCAATATCTTCATAGTCTTCTCTCTCAATCTCTCATATACAATCACTCTGTTTTAGTAGAATTAGCTATCTCTGACTCTCTCTCTCTCTCCATCAATAATACATCATATCCTCACTACAATCTCTCATAATCACTCTCAATAATCCTTCTTAGGTCGTGGATACCCCTCCCAAGAGGTATGTCTAATATGAAGAGTCACCAGAGCCACTACAGTGTCCTTTCATAGCTCACTACTGTCACTTCACTCTAGTCTTCACTTGAGTCTTCAGCAGCTACTTCTTTCACTTCTTTTAGCTCTTTTGCACTTGTATTCACCTCTTTCCAAGGCTAGAAAACTTTCCCAAGCTACACTCTCATTCAACAGAACATATACAGAAGCATACAGAACAGTACCAGAACAGCTACAGTACAGAACAGAACAGAGATAGAAGCTCTACAGAAGACCTACAGAAGGTTACAGAAGGTCATCAAAACCTCATAACTCATACTCAAACCATTCCAAACTCTCATAAACTATTCAATAAGCTTTCAAACAATCTCAATCTTCATCAATCATCAATCCATCCCTCCTTACAGAGAGAAAACAGAACAAAACAGAACAAAACAAAAGCTATACAGAAGGTATACAGAACCAATCAGAACCTATCAAAACATCACAGAACCACTGATAAACATCATGAACTTCCAAAACACAATCAATATCATCCAAAACACTCTCAAACCTCTTCCAAACCAATCAATCATCTCATAAAATCAACCATTCAACTCTCAAAAACAACAAAAATCAGCCAAAAAACAACTCATTTCAACACTCAACAGAGGTAGAGTATAGAGTTGATACACACTTGCTACATGTGAGGCAGCATGGCTCATGAAGCTTCTCAATGATTTGGGCATGTAGGAAGTTAGGTCTGTCACACTCTATTGTGACAACATGAGTAGTGTTCTCCTAGCTAGTAATCCTATCTATCATGCTAGGACTAAGCACATTGAGGTACATTATCACTTTATCAGAGAAAAAGTGATTGCAAGTGACATTGTGTTTCCCTTCTTGCTCCAACAAATTAGTCGACCCAACTTGCACTTTTCCGCTTTTTATGCTTTCTTCTTGTGATGAGGTTAAGAACAAATGGAAAGATTTAATTTTTCTTTTCTTTCCTTTTTTACTTCTTTTCTCTCTTTTTTAAATTACAAGGGAGTACATTAAGTGGAATTCTATTCATGGTTAGGGGCCAAGAGGCTTGAGAGTTTTTCTTAGAAAAGCTATGTTTTGCATATAGCCCTTCAAATTGATTCTTACATTGAGGGGCATAGTGAATAAAAATGGATGTTTGCACCCAGTAAACCTACTATTGCTCATATATTCAAATAAGCTCATATAAAATTCTTGCAAGAGGGTGGCTCTCATCATGAGGGGGCCATTGCGCAGCTATCTATCCCTGCATTAATGTCAAAAAAGAGGGGCAATAACTGCTCTTTCTCTACAATAGCCTTTTTTTAAAGTAATATTTGTAAGTGATAGATATAATTACAAGTGATGATGAAGGTAGGATCTAGGCAAGAAGATATTTTCCTAAGGAAGCTTGCTATGGATAGGCGGAGGTTCCTCTCTGTGAAGGTTAAGCATTCCTTCAGAGATGTGGCATTCACATTGTAGATCTTAGGAAAACCATACCTACAATGCACCTCCTAGTTGAAATCAACTCCAATTCTCAATAGGTAGGGCATGTAGGTATAGGATCATTCCTCTTGTATGGTAGTGTGCTATAGAATGCCATCCAGGCATCTAAGTTAGAGTCCCTGATGTTTTTGTGCCACTTAGGTTGTGCTTTATACCCCTCCACTTTCCTGGGTACCTCCACCACCTTGTTCTCCCAATAATCTGTAGCCTCTTGTTGCCACCTTGTGCGGTGTATAATTCTCTCCTCAAACGACCATCTCTTCCCTAGCCTCACTGAGAGCTTTATCTCTTCCTCTACCATCATTGGAGATAACACTCTATCCAATGTTTGAGGGAAGGTGAAGGTGAATTCAAAAGGTCTCTTGCAAATTTTCCACTACCCCCATACTACGAGTTCCTGGTTCTAGTTCACAAAATTGCAGTCCTCTCCTTGAGGTATGCCCACATCAGGAACTTGTAGGAGCTTGGATTAGATTTTCCTTTGTGCTAGCTCTACCTGCTCTCTCTGATTGTGCCTCATTCTACCATTCTCTCAGGGGATATAGCTTCCTTACCTTGCTCTTCTTCTTGTGCTTATATTTACAATGGGGGGCTTGAGGAGAGAAATTCTAGGAGCTCAAATTGAGAAGAGACTACCTCTAGGAATCCTCGGAGAGCTTCAACGACAAGCCAAAGATCAGGCCCAAGTACTTAGGATAAAGGCAAGGACACTATAGGAGCTAGCAAAGATGAGGATGGAGCTAGCTAGATTACAAGAAATAATGAGACGACTGACACACCCTCATGTCCAATGTGTACATTGTGGTGAAAACCACCTGCCAGCTTAGTGTCACGATCCTCGATCCTCACCTTGTGCCAATTGTGGTAGATTTGGCCATGATGCAATGCATTGCACGCTGTCGAAGAGACTCCAATACTCGCAACCATACAATCAACCATACCTAGCGAATAAGCCACCAAACTCAGAGAGTGCCACAACACTGGCCTGCGGGAAAGAAAGTGGTGGACGCAGAAGCAAAAACATTAGCCCCAAGGATGGCTAAGAAAGAAAGTGTGAGGATCAGGGAGTACCCCAACCTAAAGCACCAACTCAAAGCCATCAAAAAGGTCAAGGAGTGGGTGAAAGAATCCCAGGAACACCTAAAAGATGTCGAGCCCATATTGGAGGATGAGATTGATGATCTCTCTAGAATAAGCACACCGTTGTCACTTCCAAGACCAAAATTGAGAGATGCGGCGGCACCGGCGTGGCAAGTAGCTAGCAATCTCCTCACCTCACTAGTAACCACCCCTATGACGCTAAGCCTAGGAGATGTGCTTAGGTAGCATCATCTGCTGTGGTAGAAGAGCTGAAATAGTGGGTTGAAGGACCAATGGGGCAAGGTGCCACTAACTTGAATGAACATGATGCAGAAACACAGATACAGAGTTTGACATTGCACTTAGTGCCAAAATCTTACACATCACTGCTTTCTAGGAGGGCACTGAAACACATATTGTCTTGTCGGTCTTAGCTCTAGGTGACACTCAAGGAAAGGAATCATAGAGATGGGAGTATGAGTCAGTGTGCTAAGCCATGCAGTGCTCCAGACCTAGGGTAACCCACCAGTCGAGATGGCTAGGCTTAACATTACTCTGGCTAATGGAACAAAAGTGAAGCCCATTTGGCGTGTTAAAGAATAGGCCAATAAAAATCACAGGAGTCTAATTCTCAATTGATTTTATAGTCATGAAGGGAGTGGACTATGATATCCTACTAGGCTGACCTAAGATGCGTAATGTGAGAGTCATAGAAGACTAGGCCAATGGTTTGATCTTCCTAGGAAATCGAATAGAAGCCGTTAGAGTAGAGATGGACACCTAGAAGACTATGACGGCTGACCTAGATGCCATCTCCTCTATGCTTTAGGGTGATGGCTAGAATGGAAATTTTTATGGGCCACTGACTAAGTATATCCCTTGCTGTGAGGACAAGCAATATTGGATGCATATCCTTGCTACAATCAACCTTCTGTTATTAGACAACGAGGAATATGGGCAAGCTGTTAAAGCAGTTGGCAAGACCCGAGATGGCTAGGAGCACACAAAGAGGAACCAATCCGGTCTCATTCCAAGTAACGAACAACAGATGAGAGCTCCATGAGATCCTCGAACACCTGACCAACAAATTAGTTGGCAACCCATCAACAAATCTTAAACCACTTGCAAAGATATCTTAAATGGACCTAAGTGGCGATGGACCAAAGTGCACAACTTAAACTTGATGTACAATTGGGCCTTAGTCACCGACGAGAAGGACGAAACATATCAAGACTTGGGAAATGATGAGTAATTGGATGAAGATAGCTCTAGCAACGAATATGAGGAATGCTCTTCCTTAAGTGATGAGAGTGAAGGAGAGATTGATACGATAGAGTATGACATTGAGGGACAGGTGATAGAGCAAAATATGAGTAGACTCCAAACCACACAAGGGAAATGCCTTTAGAATCAAAAGAGGAGTCATGTGCATGGGTTGCGATCGCACCTGGTTGGAGCATGTAGCTACAATAGACTTTGGGCAAGCAAGCCTAGCCACACCAAGTGCCATGCCATTGCTTAAGACGAATTCACCATTAGAGCTACAATCACCAAAAGAGACTCCCTCTTCTAGCAAAGTTGGAGAGTTTGATTCCAAGTTGGAAGTAAGCTCAGATAGTGATCATGAGATACATCGACCTTCCAAGAGTAAACCCACCAAGGGGGACTTACCCGTCCACCTCAAGCACCGTAGATTAAAGGAGGGAAGAAGGAAGCAGCTCAAGGGCACACAGGTAGGGTAGCAAAGAACATCGTAAGACCTGCCAAGGAGATTCATCAAGTTCAAGAAAGGCAATAGGGTAGTGATCTTACTAGGGGCCAAATGCCAGGGGCAAGCAAGTGAACCCATAGAAGGACCCACTAGGGTCAAGGAGGTCAAATTAGCCAGGGAGGGGAAGACACCTTGACCTATCTTTATAGCCAATGAATTAACCAAGGTAGAGGAAGAAAGTCTCATTTCTCTCTTGCACGAGTATATAGGTGTCTTTGCTTGGTCCTTGGAGGAACTCAAAGGGATAGATCTAAGTGTTTGAGTGTAGTGACTCACAATATACCCATGACACCTGACACAATGCCTGTCAAACAAGCAATGACCATACCCCATCAATCCAAAGCATGCCCATGTTGTCAAGGAGAAAATTGATAAGCTAATGAGATCAAGATTCATCTACTAGATTAAGCACATAGATTGGGTCTCACCCATAGTCATTGTACTAAAGAAGAACGGGAAGATCAGAGTGTGCATCAACTACAAGAAGGTAAATGCTACTACGAAGAGAGATAATTATCCATTGCTATATACTGAGCATATGCTTGAAAGAGTAGTGGGTAAAGAGGCTTATAGCTTCCTGGATAGCTTCTCGGGATACAACTAGGTGCAAGTGCACCTTGACGATAGGCACAAGACTACCTTTGCCATTGAGTGGGGAGTCTTTGTCTACATAGTCATGCCCTTCGGGTTGATTGACATGCCTACCTCCCAGAGGCTTATGTGTGCTATATTCAAGGATATTACTAGGAAGGAGTTAGAGGTTTTTGTGGACAATCTGTGTGTTAATTCCACTTGGAAGGAGCACATAGACAAACTTTGAGCTACTGTCTTTGAACAATGTTGATTATATCGTCTTTCATTGAATCTTGTAAAGTGCTAGAGTTCTAGGTGAAACATGGTGTATCCTAGGGCACGTGGTATCAAAGAACAACATTGCCACACCGACTTCTCGAAAGTTAAGGTTATCGTCGATCTCCCAACACCACAACTCATTACAAGGGAGTTCAGTGCTTCCTAGGCCATATCGGGTATTATTGACGATTTGCATTGAACTATGCATTGACTGCTAGATCTCTATACAAGCTACTGATCATATTTGAATGGATCGAGAAATGCCAACACGCATACTTACCTTATAAAATGTACCTTCCTTCCCTTAAATAACCCCCCTCCCTTACACTCACGTGGTACCATATGGTAAACCCTAGTGGACCCCCTGGGTTTACACAGAGCTACCCAATCCGATCCATACTGCATTTGGTTCAAGAAGAATGAGAAATGAGAGGGATGTACCGCTGACCCTCTCTACCCATGGGGCATAGTCCCATACAGTTCCCCTAAAACGGCATGAATCGGACTCTAACTTATCACTACCTAAAGGTTGATGTTGGTAAAATCTTACAAGAAGCCTCCCAGTTCTCTAGGACCACCCTTCCATAGGATAGACCCGTCGGGGGTTTTGCCCCCCCACTTCCCTCAATAGGCGTACTTTAATTATCTAATTAGCCCTATCATATTTATGTGTGACATTTAAAAGGAGCTTTTTTAATTAAGCCTTTCACAGGACAGGGTTTGTTCATGTGATATTATGGCACTGACACGAAAACAATTTCAGATAGGTTCCTTGGAAGTAAACTTAATATTAGGATTTTAACTAAGATATAAGTATTGTTCAAAAGGGACAATTTTCGCAATTCGTGAGGATGCACCTTATTTCCTCCAAGATTCTGCCCTTGCACTAGTAAGAGGGGCCCTCGAGAATCTATCTCGAGTCACACAAATCGTTTAAGTAGGACCTATAGAAGCAAGGAATTTGCAGCCAAATCCCCCCTGGCATCCAAGGGTCCTCCTACCTTCAATCCAACCCATGGAGAGACATCTCGTGGGGCGGGTTTGGTCCACGTTCACGTCACGGCTATTTAGAACCCCCTTGGCTAGGGTTGGCGGCCAGCTCGAGGTGGTTTGGCATGCCTTCCTAAAGTTCAACCTAATTCATTAATCCCATTTCTTTTATGAGTTTGGGGTTATACAATCTTTTTACAAGTGATGTTCCTAAATTTATAAGCACAAACAATGGTGCAGGCAAGTGCTTAGGACATATGCTAAGGTGGAGTCCCTATCTTTGATGCTTAGCATTTTTCATTCTTGCATTGGTGGCAATTTCCAATATCCTCCAAGGGATAGGGAATAGCTTCTTTTCGACCCCACTTCTATGTGATAGGAGCAAGCAATTATGCAATTGGATTGATAGTTCTCGGGGATGGTAGCTATCCTAGCTTGTAGAGATTGAGAGAGGCAGAGACAAGGTGAAGAGCAAACGTGCTCTCCTCTTCTTCCATTCATTATCTCTTAACCACACACATAGCATAAGTGTATACAATAGTACTAAGGTCCGTAGGACCATTCACACTGGGTCTAAGACCATCGACTTATTTAATGTCCCACACTTGCTGATATAGCTGGACAAGGCTAATGTCGGCGGTCATACATACTAACAAGAGAATAATATGAGCTTGATATTCTAACACTCCCCCTCAAGCTCAAATCATCTGATAAACTCCAAGTAGCTGTCTAGAACTACTAAACTTATATTTACCCAAAGACTTGGTAAAGATATCTGCAACCTATTTATCAGTCTTCACATGCATAAGATCTACTCTCCCTGCAAGAACCACCTCTCTAATAAAATGGTAGTGTATCTCTATGTGTTTTGTCCTAGCATGGTATACTGGATTTGTTGCCAGGAGTACATTACTGAGATTGTCACATAATAAGGTCACTAGAGCATCCACGTGAATATCCAAATCAGCCATAAGCTTGAGCAGCCATGAAATCTCACATGCTACCAGTGCAGCACCCCTGTACTTTGCCTCAGTACTAGACAATGCAACTGTTGGTTGCTTCTTGCTGCTCCAGTTGATCATGCCACTTCCAAAGCCAAAAGCATAACCACTCGTAGATATGTGATCATATGAGCATCCTACCCAATCCGCATCTGCGTATCCAACCAGTTTCAAGGGATTATCTCTCATATAGAACAACCCATAATCTACAGTGGACTTAACATATCTCATAATCCACCTAACAGCATCCAAATGTGGCTTCGTGGGCTTCTGCATAAACTGACTTATGAGCCCAACTGCATAACTCAAATCTGGCCTAGTGATGGTTAGGTAGATCAGACTTCCAACCAATCTGCTTGTACATAGTCACATCTTGAATTTCAGCTCCCGTGCTAATGTCCAACTTGACATTCTGATCAAGGGGTGTATCCAATGGTTTGCATTCAGCCATGCCATACTTTTTCAGCATTTCCATGGCATAATGTTTCTGCATCAGCCATAAACGATTTTCAGCCTTGATTACCTTAATACCCAAAAAGTACTTCAATTTACCTAGATCATTCATGTCAAATTTAGATTTCAGCATCTTCATTACATGCTGTATGCCCAAGTCATCATTACCAATGATTATCAAATCATCAACATATATGACCAGCACTACCAAGCCACTATCAGTCTTCTTTGTACATAGGCTATGATCAGCCCTACGAACAATAAATCCCAACCTCTACAAGTAGTTACTGATCCTAGCATGCCAAGCTCTCGGAGCCTGCTTCAGCCCGTACAATGCCTTTTTCAACTTGCATACATAATGCTGAAAATCAGGGTGAACATACCCTTCTACTGAACCATATGGACATCCTCTGCTAAGTCACCATTAAGAAAGGCATTCTTCACATCCATTTGCTATAATTTCCAACCTCTAGCAGCAGCCAAAGCAATCACAGTGCATATGGTTGCCGTCTTGGCAACACGGCTGAATGTTTCCTCATAATCAAGTCCATACTGTTGGGCATACCCCTTAGCAACTAGCCTGGCTTTGTACCTTTCCACACTGCCATCCGACTTGCATTTGATTTTGTAGACCCACTTGCAACCAATGGTCTTTTTTCCTTCAGGCAGTGGCACAAGATCCCATGTCTTATTTTCAGCCAAGGCATTCATTTCTTCATCCATGGCTGCATACCAGTTCTCATCTTCCACTGCTTCATCATACGTACCTGGTTCTTTGATCTCCATTACTTTTGTCATGTAAGCATAATGCTTTGCAGTGTAGCCACTATATGTCAACCTATCAATATGGTATCTAACCCTCTGTGAGCGTCTAGGCTATGGTGTACTGCTCGATTTCCCTCTCTCATGAGGCGAAATGTACCTGCTTTGCCTTGCGCCAGGCGTATAGATAGTTGGAATACCAAGTTCACTATCTAAAGTGTCAGCAGACTCATATCTAGAAGTCATTCTACCAGGTGTCATCATCTCAGATACATCCTCAGTAACTTTCTCTTTTCCTTTGCTGTCCACGACATCATATCTCCCCCTCACTGACATATTGGTGTCAGTGGACGGTGAGCTCCTCAATCTCCCTGTCCATGGGGATACTGTCTGACTACTAGGTCCTGTCATAGCAGTGCTATGTTGCATATCAACCATAGATACATAAATAGAAGGCATATCTGATGGCACTGTAGCCAGTGATACATACCAAGAACCCATCTCATAAAAAATAACATCCCTGCTCACCAAGGTCTCCCTGGTAGAGAGATCATAGCATTATCCAATGAAAACACACTTATGCGCTTTTGGATCCAGCTTCTTCCTTTTTTCATCTAGAATATGCACATAAGCAAGACAACCAAAGACTTTCATGTGACTTACATCTGGCTTATAGCCATACAGCTTCTCAAATGGTGTCATCTCATGAATACCTATAATGGGAGTCCGATTCAAGATATACATGGCTGTCATAACAGCCTCAGCCCAATAATAGAGTGGCATCTTCTTCTCATTCATCATGGCATGAGCAGTTTCCATCAAGACCTTGTTCTTTCTTTCAGCTGCCCCATTCTGCTAAGGAGTGTAGCTGTAGGTAAGCTGCCTACATATGCCATTTTTAGCCAGGAAGTTGTCAAAACTCATTTGACACATACTCCCCACCGCTATCTGATCTCAAGCAAGAGATATAGCAGTCAAATTCCTTTTCAACCTGCTTTTTAAACTATTGAAAAATAGCAAATACCTCATCCTTTGTCTTCATAATGTAAACCCAAGTATAGCGACTGTAATCATCATCAATGAATGTCACATAATACTTCGAGCCTCCCATGGATGCATTATGGGCTGGCCCCCAAACATCAAAGTGCACTAACTACAACGGACGTGTACTTTGCCTTACATGCCTGACAAATGGCAACCTTGACTGCTTACCAAATTGGCAAGCATCGCATACATGACCAATATCTGAATATTGGAACTTGGGTAAACCTGTAACAAGCTATTTTTTCTGCATAATTTGCAGCCTTTGCAAATTTACATGCCCCACTCTCTTGTGCCAAATTTCCAAGTCTCTGATAGTGCCAGAACCATGGGCAAACATAGCTGAATTCGGCTATGGCAAGGTAGCATCAAGAGTAAACATTCTGCCATTCCTGTGGCCACGAGCTATCAACTTGCATCCATTGCCAAACTCTTCAATAAAGCAACCATGCTTGTTGAATCTAACCTGCAAGTTCTACTCCGTCATCTGCCCAACAGACAGTAAGTTCTTCGTAATCGAAGAAACACGCAATACATCATGCAAATTTTTCTTTTTGCCATCATGAACCACAAGAGGCACTTTGCCTTTATGCTCAATGCTATGTTGCTTGTCATCACCTGTATAGACATATCCATGTTTTTCAGCCACCATATCAGTGAACCAATCACCATGAGGACTCATGTGGTTCGATGCCCCTGAATCAATGTACCAAATTGCATCATGAGTGCATTTTTCAGCAACTCTGTCTTTTACATACTGCATGGCAAACAATCTATCTCCTGAAGTATCATCTGCCTGACTAGACATAGCAAAATGTCCATGTTGTTTGCCTTTCTAATTGCCCTGCTTCTTCTAGCAGTCCTTGGCAATATGCCCATACTTTCCACAGTAATGACAATCCTTATCCTTGTTCGGATTGTCAGATGGACGCTGCTGTTGCCATGAGCCTCTACCTTTGGGGCTAGATCTCCCCCTGCCTATAAAGTTTCCACCACCTCTTGCATTCGATACTTGCTGGTTGTTATTGCCATAGGATGCATTTTGCTGGCCTCCTTTGCCAGATCCATAGCCTCTACCACGGTTTCCACGGCCACATTGATTGGAATAGAAAATTGCATCATTGTTTTTAGAACTGCTAGATCCTATAGCCAAGCCAAGCTTAACCTCTTCATGGATAAGCAATGCAACCATCTCATTGAATTCAGGCATTTCAGCCCGCATAGACATAGAAGTGTCAAAAGACTTATACTTAGGCCCCAAGCCATTCAAAGTCACAGCAACCATGTCTTCATCTTCAAGCTGTGAACCAACAGATGCCAATTGATCCGCAATGGTCTTAACCTCAGTGACATAATCCTATATAGATCTGCTCTTCCTCTCCATATTGTTGAACTTCTCCTTCAACTGTATCTTCCTGGCACTTGTGGTTGTGCCATAATACTTGACCAAAATGTCCCATGCATTCTTAGGAGAGTTGCAGTTCATTATCTGCATTACCATGGCATCTGAGATACATAAAGAGAGCCAGTGCAAGGCTCTACGAGCTCTTTCTATCCAAGCTTGGTGTAATTGTCTCTGATAAGCCATAGGTCGATTTGGGAGCTCAGGTTCAGCTTCCGCTCTAGTCACCAACTCCCAATAGCCTTTCCCTATTAAGAAGCTCTCCATGTGGAACTTCCATATGGCATAATTATTACTGTCAAGCTTTTCCCCCACTATCTGGGTTATGTTGTCTGTCCTTTCTGTATTTGCCATGTTCTAGACTCTGCCTAACTACCTGCAAGCCAAAGTCTTCCAAACAGTTCAGTTTCAACCTGCAACTTTTTATGATAGTTTCCAGCACTCTATGTGCTCAGACAGTCAGTTCTTTAGCCTGAAAACAGCAGTACAATCACCTCCTGATAGTTGGCAATCACTTAGGTATTGCAGCTTGCATATACGGACTGCATTCAATGCAAAACCAGCATGTATTTGAGCAACCTGTTCATGTATAGACAAGCAGTATGTAGGCTAAAAATGACAGTAAATAGCAACTCCTTTTTGAGCTCAACATAGAGGGTACATGTCCCAAAAACACTTACACTAGTTCAGAGATCTATCCCTGTATATGGGGTTCCAAGCATGTCAATCTGACACTGAGTACATCATGTACTGCAAGTACAAGTGTAGAGTATTCTACCTGCAAATTTCAGTCAGCCAAGAATAGGCCAAAGACAATGTATTTTAGTCCACAATACCCTCAAGGTATCATATCTATATGCCACAACAAATGGAAGCCAATGCATAACCCTGCCAATACCCAAGAGTATCCTGTCTTCAGGAGTAAGTGGCATACAAATTATTCACTGTTTATAAATAGCCAAGACAACTGTAGTACATCTAATTCCAGCTGCAACCATTTGCATTCAACTCCCTTCTCAATGCTCAAAGCATTTGTAAGAGATATACCATGTCATGAAGTACATAACCCTTCAGGGCCAAGTAGTGCTTGCTGTCCACAAAATCTTGACAGTTTCTAGCCAAGATAAATGCTTCAGATCTGAGTATACTTGATCAGTAATCTCCAGCTTACAAGCAAAACATCCAAGACATATGTCTGCATTAGCATGTATGTACTTCAGTAGACCCTTTTTGGGCATGTCTATGAGCTCAAGACTCTTTCCAAAGTCATGTACTTGCTAAATACTCTCTATCTATAGCAGTTTGGGACAGATTTTAGATCTGCAGTCAACTCTCACATCTCATTAATGAGTCCATGATCAAGTGCTGACATATCCAGAACTTCAATGACCTTCCAAGGAGCATAGACAAGCTATGTGTCAGTCTATGGATGATGGAGATGATGATTTGCAGACCATGAAGGTATCAACACAAACAGGCACAGTCACGCTATTTTTAGATCTTGGAACAGCAGCTAATGTTGATGATAATGATTATGATGAGCACTCAAATGTGCTCAAGGATGCTCCCAAAAAGTCCCAGACAAGTCTTCACCACTGCTATGAAGCATAGAATCTCACATGAACAAATGCATACCTTGGAGAAACAACGGCAGCCTGTTTGCTCTTTGAGAAATCCTGATCTTCAACTCTTGCAAGTCTTCTTGACTTCCTCCTGCTCTAGAGAGCCCGCCTAGCATGGCTCTGATACCATGTAGAGATTGAGAGAGGCAGAGACAGGGTGAAGAGCAAACGTGCTCTCCTCTTCTTCCATTCATTATCTCTTAACCACACACATATCATAAGTGTATACAATAGTACTAAGGTCCATAGGACCATTCACACTGGGTCTAAGACCACCAACTTATTTAATGTCCCATACTTGCTGATACAGCTGGACAAGGATAATGTTGGTCATACATACTAACAGGAGAATAATATGAGCTTGATATTCTAACATGGCTTGCTAGCCTTTAGTCCAGGGTTCTTGTCTTGGAAAAATGACACTCGAGATCTCTTGTATTAACATCGAGTTGTGTCATGGTTAAAGGTGATATCTTCAAGGTTGATTTAGCTTTATCGAGGCTAGATGTAGAATAGAGACCGATGAGTGTTTTACTTGTCTCAAGGTCCTCCTATGAATGTAACAATAGTTTGGCTCATTTACCTTTAAACCCTAAATAAGCCAAGTTAACACCTATCCTTGTGTATATAGGATTCATCTCATTGAACTACCCTAAGCAATTAAGTTTAGCCCTTCATATGCACGTCCTATAACTATCTTTAAGATGAATCCCTAGTAGTGCAGTTGAAATCGTCCATGATACCACACAATCTAAATGTGAGTCCTTCTTAAGACGATGATGCAATGCGGAGTTCTACTCTTGGGAATTCATTTCAAGGCACTTATGAAAATCATAAATAGAGACTTGTATTTTTCTTTTATGCAAGGAACACAAAGTCATCAGGCCTAATGCAAGTGCGAGTTACTTCTCTCTAAAGGTTTATAGGAGCCTAATACCCAACTTAGTATTGCAATGACCTAAACATCCTCATGGACTTGATTCAAGCCTTTACTCCTATCTTTCCAATTTCACAAATTTCACGATGCAAAAATTATGATTTCTACTTAATGATGACTACGTTTTATTGTCCCGATAACCTATTTTTCAATTCTTTTACCTCTCAAGCATGCCAACGCTAGTGTATAAATCTAATGCACTATGAACACAATCAATAAAGTCCTTGATTTCAGTGTGCACAAATATGAAATCGTTTGTGCAAGTTGTTGTTTTAAACATGCCAGAGTGCAATTAAAAAAACACAATTTCCAAGATGATTGAATAATGCAACCTAATTGGTGGTTAGTTATCATAGTTTTTTATTAGAATACTTCTCCCTTCCCAATGAAGTTGATCTACGTTTTTAAGATTTTCCATCAAAGCAAGATTTATGGGATGCACGTGGTTACCAAGTGTCACAATTTCTTGACCCGCAGCTCCATCGGTTGAAGCGGGATTCGTGCTCGATTGGACCTTACTCTGCTTGGGAGGCATCGTATAATCTGGCTTTTTCTTCGCAGTTATGCACCCGGGCTACAAGAGAGATGATTCCTTGTGGAAGGAAATGGACCGTGAGAACCCTCTCAAAGAGGGGAAAAAGAAAGGGGAAGTGTGAAAGCCTCCAAGGGGAAATTTTGCTCTCCCTCCCTCTCTCTCTCTCTCTCTCTCTCTCTCTCTCTCTCTCTCTCTCTCTCTCTCTTTTACTCTCTCTCTCTCTTTTCTCTTACTCTCTCTCTTTCATCTTAATCTCTCTCTCTCTCTCTCTCTCTCTCTCTCTCTCTCGTCTGATAGCAAGAAAGAGTGACGATGGCGATCCCCTCCTTCTTACGCCTAAGGCCTTGTATAGTGGTATTCGTGAAAGGAAAGTGGAACCCAGGAGGAAGAAGCTTGGCGGTGAGAGCTATGGCGGATGGAGAGCAAGTGCAAGAGAGAGAGTGAAACTCAAAGTAGGAACTCCAACAACCACAATGTGTGGTCAGGCCTTCCTTTATTCAAACTGTCACTAAAAGAATAAAGAATAAGTGACTGTGATGGGCACCCGCCACTTGCAGTGTGTAGTGGCAGGCACTCTCAGTGTAGTAAAGTGTAGTAATATACGGGCGGCTAGGCAGAGGCACCTTTACCCCCAACAACCTCCTACTTAAAGGCAAATCTTACCCAGTGAGAGAGAAAAAGAAAAGACAGTGTAACATATACACATGTATAATAGGATGAGGAAAAAGATGCCATCTCATCCAACGCCCATCAATCTCCTGAGGAAGGCAAAGCACTCTATAGTGAGGCTCTTTCTAAGCAAGTGTACAGGATTCTGCTTAGACAGAATCTTGACAAGATCAACAGAACTGTCCTCAACGACCTAGCGAATGAACTGATACCTCACCTCAATATGTTTCTTCTTTGCATGGAAGACCGGATTCTTGGCCAACTAAATGGCACTCATAGAATCCAAATGTAGTGTAGGCATAGCATATGTCATACCAAGGTCTGCAATCAAACGGCCTAACCAAATAGCCTCCTTGCAAGCCTCTATGGCTACAATATAATTGGTCTCTATAGTAGAAAGGGCCATACAATTCTACGCCCTAGACATCCAAGAGATAGCCCCTCCAGCATAAGTGAACACATAGCCAGAAGTGGACTTCCTACTATCTACATGTCCTGCATAATCAGAGTCAGTGTACCCCACGACTACCCTTCAGGTACCTCATGATACCCTTCACGCCATCCCAATGTTTCTTGCCAGGTGTAACCATATAATGTGCCACAACCCCAATTGCAAAAGCAATATTTGGATGGGTGGCTATCATGGCATATATAAGACTGCCCACGACGGCTGATGCATAGGGAATCTTGGCCGTTTTGACCCTCTGCTCATCTGTCTGTGGACAATCGGCCTGTGAAACCTTCACATGAGAAGGTAATGGACAGCCAATAGGCTTAACATCCTGCATACGAAAGTGCTCAAGGACTTTACGAATGTACTCCCTCCGTGATTAATTCATGTGATCATGTTCTACTTACTAATGTGCTACCTTGGGCAATTGAAAACATGCCCTTGCACATATTTTCCTGATATCTTGAGATAGTAATTTGTAATTCTCTTCTAGAAATTGAAGATGCTGAGGTACAATCTATTACTTACTTGTTAAACCCACAAAAGGATGGCTATAGTTCTTAGTAAAGTTTGGGAATGGCAAGATATCGCAAAAGCTGAAGGGATATGGAGTCAAACACCTACTCATGACATCACAATACTACATGGAGATATAGCTCCAACAAATGATTAAGAAATACAAGTTAGTGAAGTCAGTGATGAAAGGAATGCCAGTAATGTTGAGATTGGATCAGTTCGCAAAGTGCAGCTCACCACTACTAAAGTATTAAGACATATTTTTTTCAGCAAAAATGGCAATAATAAACTTTTGTAAAGTTTAAGGTGCATGGAAAGCATAACGCTCAAAAAGTTAGGCATGATGACATAATCTATGATGCCTCAGAGATGAATGATTTTTTTGGATGCCTTAAATAAAGAAATCTAAACAAAATTTGGATCAAAGCTTTTTTGTAAGCTTTGCAAGACATCAAGCAGTTATAAAAACAAGAGAAAGGAGAAGGCTTAAGGGGAAGAGGGGGGGGGGGACATTGATGAAAAAGAACAGAAGACGACGATCGAATAATTGGATGCTGCTGATGATACAGAAGTCGAAGGAGGACATTAGAAGACAAATAAACGACAAAGAAAGAGATCAGAAGGCTACAATAGAGGAGAATGAAGAAGGTGCAACGAAATACCATTACTTTCTTCATTACCTTCATCAAGCATCGAAATGCCATTATCAAGCATCGAGGATAGTCAGGCAGCAGAGAAGAAGGACCGAACGATGACCTGCAGATGAACAGCAAGAAAGATGAAGTAACGAGGAATGAGACAACAACAGAAGACACTGCAGCGATAGATCAGGGAGAGGAAACCAAAGCGAGAACACGTGATGAAGGTCAAGATGGGATGAAGAAGGTGACAAAGAAAAGCTCTGCAGGTGATTGCTACAGACGAAGCCAAAGGGGGAGGAGATGAAGAAGTCGAAGACGAAGCAGACAAAGACAAAGAAGGAAGATCGTCAAGATCTTTATTCAAGAAGGAGGAGTGGATCACCGTCAGCAATCAACATGGCATCACACATGACTCATAATTTTGCATCCTTCCTTTGTAGAGACCGGCTCCACCTTTGCCCTCGGCCCTCTCACAATCCCTCTAATGTCACTCTCTGGTGGTTGATGCGATGTCACTTGGTGCTCCTTTGATGTCCGTCTGCTGGCCTTCTCCCTCATGGCACCTTTCTCAATGCAATAGAGTTTGAAGGATGCGGACGTTGCTGTTGTGACAGAACGGGGTGACAAACGCATGAACGAGGTCACAAGGTAATCGAAGGGGGCAGCTGATGCAGAGAAGCTTGATGATTGAAGACAATACGACAAAGTTTGACTCTTCTGTGGTGAAGTCGACATCTAAAGCCACGTGATTAGTCGATGATCAGTGAGCTAGTGAATCTATGTAATCGTTGGAACCTGCCACCTACCTACTTCGACAACACGATTTGGATTGGCCAAGGGGATGGCTCACACGACTCATGACATGGCGGAGCCCTCCACATTATTGCGGCACATCCAGAAGGTGACAGAAGATGACAAAGGTGTTGTTGCAAAGGCTAGGAATCATTGAACTTCCACATGGGACTTACCACCAACTATTGAGAACGTCCTTACTGTCTACCACACCTCTCTCCATCTTGAGTATAGAGCCATCCTCCTTGGCTTCATCCATAACATTCTTCAATTACGCAACCTATGCAAAGCAGTGACCAAAGATTCATCTCTTAGCCTCCAAAAGAAGCAACTACATTAGAACCTTTTTGTCATCATGTTTTTACACTATTTGAAACCTCTGAGTTGTATTACACTTCAATTCTTGTGGCACATCTTTACTTCTTTGGCTCCATATATGAACAATGTCTATGAATTTGGGAGATTTTGACAATTTTGGTGGAAGATTTTGACTGAAGAAGAAGTTCCTGGATGATGGATCTGCCTATGTACGGATCCGAAGCAAGGATGGGAAGAGAGCTATTCAGTTCATGACTGTTTGCATTAATCATTAGTGGAATAAAGATTCCTCGAGGGATTCCCCTCTTCGAGCAAGAGAGCTGGATTTTTGTTAGGTACCACTGTCATGCGAGATGATGGTGGTACAAGTCAGGGAAAGCTCTTGCCTCCTGGCATCAGCAGTTTTTCCTCATGTGTTTATGGTGTATCCACTCAAAGTACTTTGTGTTTTCAGCATACTTTAGATATGCCTAGAGCTGCCAAGAAATATGTAAAAAGAAAAGAAAAATATTTAATGAATGCAGGTTTTTTGCAGGATGAAGACCGAATAGATGGTCTCTATGATGGCCTTTCATGCTCAGAAATTGTGGAAGAACTTTTGGTTTTGCTTAATGCTAACAATCAAGAGATATCATATGTCTTACAAGTTCATTCTCTGGCGATGTATTGTGAGATTGCTGATTTTATGCTTCAAAATAATTTGGATGCTAAGGATTCTTAGCAAAAAGAATTCCTTGCTGACATATTTCAGCAAAAAGATTTCGGTGTTGCTGTTTATACACATCAAAATTTGTGATTACCAGGGTTTTTTCATCATGAGGTGAAATCTGCAGATTGTAGCAATGAAGCCAGAGTTCAGACAAAATATAAGACATTTGACAAGAAGGTTCATCTAGTTGCAGGATCGCTATCTTTGGACATTGATGAGATGATTAGAAGAGCTACTGTGCAACCTCCTTTGTGAGATCCTACAGTTATTGGACATAAGTTTTGAGCTAAGACATTGAAAGAGATGAAGATTGGGACCGAAGGTTTTCTACTTCCTGAAGAGGTAAGATATTTTGAAGAGATGCTATGCAGACATGAAAAAGATTTTGCTTTCTTTCCACATGAGACTGGATGCCTTCATCCTAGGGTTGTGACGCCTATGGTTATTTTTACCATTCCGCGTGTCCCTTGGAATCTACGGCCTATTCTTGTGCCGAGGGCTCACTTGCCCAAACTGATAGAGCTCTTGAATGAGCAAATCAAGATGGGAATTCTAGAACCATCTTAAGCTCCATATTCCAACAGATGGTTCACAGTTCCTAAGAAGAATGGGACACTCAGATTCATACAGGACCTACAGCCAATAAACAAGGTCACTATTCAAAATGTTGGTGTTGGACCTATTGTAGATGAGTTTGCTGGAGATTTTGCTGGATGTGTTATCTATTCACTCGGCGATCTTTATTTTGGATATGATCAGTTCCAACTTGCCCTTGAAAGCAGAGATTTGACTATGATGAAGAAACCTCTAGGCCTTGTTCGAATGTGTATGCTTCCATAAGGAGCTACTAATTCGGTTGCTCATATGATGAATGGAATGAACAAGGTTCTATGAGATTTTATCCCGGAGCTTACTATGCCTTTCATTGATGAATTACCTATCAAGGGTTGTTTGGAAGAAGGTAAAGATGATTCTTTAGATGATCATGAATGTAGATTCTTTGCGACTTCACATTAGAGACGTTGAGAAGATTCTTTGCAGACTGGAAGAAGTGGATTTGACATTGTCAGGGCTGAAATCTATTTTTGGTGCGAGAGAAGTTTTGATTGTTGGTCATATGTGTGGATATTATGGCAGGAAGCCTTTTCCTGCAAAGGTTGATGCCATAGAAAAGATTGTGGAAACTTGTTCCTCTACTTCAGAGGTTCGTAGGTTTCTAAGAGCTTGTTTGTTTTATCTTATTTGGATTCCTCATTTTGCTCATAATGCAGATGATCTTTATCAGCTCTTGAGAAAAGGGCAACGTTTTTCTTGGGAGATAAAACATACTAAAGCCATGCAGAAATTGAAGAAATTATTGAGAGCCGCTCCAACTCTTCAAAAAGAAGATTATGAGTATGAAAGACCTATTGTGCTTATTGTTGATACTAGTCCTATTGGCTTTGGATGGGCTATTGGCCAAGATGATGCAGATGGGAATAGGTATGCTATTCGGTTTGGGGCAAAAGTTCTAAATGAGTGACAATGAAGGTATCCATAAATTAAGAGGGAGCTCTTGGGAGTTGTCACGAATCTCAAGAATGATAGAGAGTATTTCATTGGAGTTGTTGTGGTGGTTGAGACTAATTGTTTGCCTCTTCTAGGTATGATTATGAGTTTTTCTACTCCAGATATTGCCATGCTTAGGACATAAAGACAACCCAGTAGCTGATATGCTTCCACGAACAAGGTATGATGATATGGATTTTTCTTGCATTGATGATGATGATGATGGGGCTAATCTTTTAGCCATGCATGCCGATCATACTTGTCATGTTTCTGCTTTGGAAAGCTTTGATGAGTCTTTGTATATAGGAGAGTATTTGCAGATTGGTCGTTATTTGAGCACAATGTCTAAATAGGATGGATGGACTGATGCGGATTTCAAGAAAATTTGAAGAAAAGCTTATGGTTTCTTCTTGTGAAGTGGGCTACTTTGGAAGCATCCATGAAAGCGACGAGGACATCCATTGAGAGTTGTTTGTGATAGAGCTTCATATGTGCGTATCATGAAAGAATTTCATGAAAGTCTTTGGGCTGAGCATCGAGCTGTTTGGGTGACCTATGAGAAGATCAAAGAGCATTACTGGTGGAAAGGAATGTATAAAGATATTTCACAATTTGTTGAGACATGCCCTGATTGTCAATTGTTCTCTTCAGTGAGGCATAGAGTTGAGCTTCATCCTACCTACCCGCTATGTATTCATTACAAGTGGGTTCTTGATTTGATTACTATGCTTGTTGGTTTATGGCAGATGCGCTATATTGTATTGGCACGAGAAGATCTCACAAATCAAGTGGAAGGAAGAGCATTACGAACAAAGTCTACTTCAGTGGTTTGTAAATTCCTATTGGAGGATGTTTTTTGCAAGTATGGATGTATTGCGAAAGTTACTGTAGATAGAGGTGAGTTGAATGCCGATGAGGCTAGAAAGTTTTTCTTCCACCTTGGTATGAAACTTGCTTTGACTTTGGCATAAAATCCAGAAGGCAACTGGAAGAGTGAAAGAGGCCATCCACCAATTGTGAAAGCCTTGAGTAAAGCATGCGGTAGATGGTTTCGAGAGTGGCCTAGGTTGTTGCTTATGCTTTATGGGCTGATTGCACTACTCACAGTGTGACTACAGGATCTATACCAGCTGAGTTAATGTATGGACAGAAGTCAATCATGCCTATAGAGACTTGCACACTTACTTGGAGTGCTTTACGGTGGCAATAAGAAGAGATAACTAGGGAAGATCTTTTGGCTCTTCGTATTCGTTAGTTGGAAAGAAGACCTGAAGATATTGAGAAAGCAATTCAAAAGCTCAAAGAGGCTAGAACTCGCAACAAAGACTACTTTGATAGCAGACACAGATTGAGGCCTATAGAGATAAAAGAGGGAGATTGGGTGTTGGTCTATGACAACAGTCTAGACAACCAATATAGTGCTATCCGCAATGTTTCCAAATGATGGTATGGGCCCTATTTAGTGCAGCATGTCCATGACAATGCTATATATTCTTTAGTAGAACGTGATGGTACGTCCTTGTGGATCGCGATTGCAGGGAAGAGAATCAAACTATTCAAGAGAAGAGATGATGCATCCTATGCATTCGAGGAGATGGATGATGTGATTTATGATGGGCTTGAGCCAAGAGATGATGAAGATGAAGATGTTGAAGATGCTTTTGCAGAAGATGGTGAGATTACATTGACCATAGAGCTTGGTGGTGATGAGAATAGGTAGTTGTGGCCCATTCGGAGGATGTGCAGATTTGGAGGGGGTAGATGTCGTGACACTGCACGCCTACCACTGCAAACCTGAGGGCGGAATTTTTTGCCATGATTTTGAACTTTTAAGTCAGCGTCATTAGGGATTTATTTTCTGTTGTGTGTATCTTTTGTGTTTGCATGACGCACGAGCACATGTAGTTAGGCTAGGCACAAATTCCTCAATGCATTCATAATTTTTTGGAGCATCGTTCGATTGATTAGCATGGATTTTAATTTGCAAATTGCACGAGTGATTGGGCACGGCATTCTCTTCCAAAGCAGGCTCTTAATAGGGCACAATGCATGGAAAAATAGGTTTCTGACTCAAGAATTGAGGAAAATATTGCAATATTGATCCTTTATGACTTGTAATTTGGATGTTGCCAGTAAGAGGAGGCAATGGTAAAGCTGACACATGCGACTACCTCCAGTAATCTCTTGCAAGCTTAACCAACAAGCATGTCCCAAACGGTGGCATTAATTCCTGTGATCATGTTCTACTTACTAATGTGCTACCTTGGGCAATTGAAAACACGCCCTTGCACATATTTTCCTGATATCTTGAGATAGTAATTTGTAATTCTCTTCTACAAATCAAAGATGCTGATGTACAATCTGTTACTTGTTAAACCCACAAAAGGATGGCTATAGCTCTTAGTAAAGTTTGGGAATGGCAAGATATCGCAAAAGGTGAAGGGATATGGAGTCAAACACCTGCTCATGACATCACAATACTACATGGAGATATGGCTCCAGCAAATGGTTAAGAAATAAAAGTTAGTGAAGTCAATGATGAAAGAAATGCCAGTAATATTGAGATTGGATCAGTTTGCAAAGTGCAGCTATCACTACTAAACGTCTTAAGCCATATTTTTTTAGCAAAAATGGCTATCATAACTTTTGTAAAGTTTAAGGTGCATGGAAAGCATAATGCTCAAAAAGTTAGCCATGATGACATAATGTATGACGCCAATCAGAGATGAATGATTTTTTTGGACGCCTTAAACAAAGAAATCCAAAAAAAATTTAGATCAAAGCTTTTTAAGCTTTTTCGTAAGATTTGCGAGACATCAAGAAGTTATAAAAACAATGGAAAGAAGAAGGCTTAAGGGGGTGTGACATCGATGATAGAGAACAGAAGACGACGATCGAATAATTGGATGCTACTGTTGATACAGAAGTCGAAGGACGACATCAGAAGATGAAGAAGTGATGAAGAAAGAGATCAGAAGGCTACAACGGAGGAGAACGAAGAAGGTGTGACAAAATACCATTACTTTCTTCATTACCTTCTTCATCAAGTATCGAAACGCCATTATCAAGCATCGGGGATAGTCAGGCAGAGAAGAAGGACCGAATGACGACCTGCACACAAAGAGGAAGAAAGATGAAGTAACGAGGAACGAGACGACGACAGAAGACGCTGCAGTGATAGAGGGAGAGGAAACCAAAGCAGGAACGCGTGATGAAGGTGAAGACGGGACGAAGAAGGTGACAAAGAAAAGCTTTCAAGGTGATTGCTACAAATGAAGCCAAAGGGGGAGGAGATGAAAGAAGTCAAGACGAAGACAAAGAAGGATGATCGTTGAGATTTTTATTCGAGAAGGAGGAGTGGCTCACCGTCAGCAATCAACATGGCATTGCACATGACTCATAATTTTGCATCCCTCCTTTGTAGACCGGCTCTGCCTCCATCCTCGACCCTCTCGGAATCCCTACGACGTCACCCTCTGCAGCTGATGCGATGTCACTTGCTGCTCCTTTGACGGCCGTGTGGTGGCCTTCTCCCTGACGGCACCTTCCTCAATGCAACGGAGTTTGCAGGATGCGGACGTTGCTGCTAAGATAAAATGGGGTGAAAAAGGCGTGAACGAGGTCACGAGGTAATCAAGAGGGGGCAACTGATGAAGAGAAGCTTGACGATTGAAGACAATACTACAAATTTTGACTCTTTACGTGATTAGTCGACAATCAGTGAGCTAGCAAATCTGTGTAACCGTTGGAACCTGCCACCTGCCTACTTTGACAACACGATTCGGATTGGCCAAGGTGACGGCTCACACGATTGATGATGTGGCGGAGCCCCTCCACATTACTCCGGCACATAGGAAGTAAATCCTTTTCATCATCATCTGAGAAGGAAGTATCCTTTACTGAGACATTATCTTATACATATATTTAATAAATATAACTATATTTTTATAAATTTGAAGAGGATTTATTTCCTTCTTCCAAAGAATTAAGAAGGACTTTTGTCAATGTGAACAAGTTCTAGGTTGAAGCGAACCTGTCTTTTCCTTAACCCTATTGGCACATCTAGAAGGTGACAGAAGATGACGAAGGTGTTGTTGCAAAGGCTAGGAATCGTTGAGCTTCCACATGGGACTTACCACCAATTATTGAAAACGTCCTTACTGTCTGCCACACCTCTCTCCATCTTGAGTATAGAACCATCCTCCTTGGTTTCATCCATAACATTCTCCAATTACGCAACCTGCGCAAAGCAGTGAGACTGCAAATTCATCTCTTAGCCTCCAAAAGAAGCAACTACATTATAACCTTTTTGTCATCATGCTTTTGCACTTTTTGAAACCCCTCAGTTGTATTACGCTTCCATTCTTGTGGCACATCTTTACTAAAGAAGAAGTTTCGAAGGAATACTGAAAATACATGCTTTAAAGAGTCTTTTTAATCTTTAAACTCCTTACCTAGAAGTTCCTTCTTTCTCAAATACTAAATATACTTCAATCTTTTCATGCTTATTGTAATAAGCTCTCTTGTGACGAAATTTTAAAGATCTCTTGTGAAGTGATTCATTGTACTTCTTCTTTTGCCTCCATCTTGCAAAGCATCTCTGTGGCAAGTGACTTCATGAACTCCCTCCACGCGTATTCTGTGTGACAGTTGGTGAATCCGACATAAAAGCATCGCTTTTTGATTGGTGAGATGGGAGATTCTTCAAATACTTCACCCACTTCATCATCGAGTGCTTCATCCTTTTTGTCTGATGAGATGAAGAATCTATTGCAGACTCTATTTTCGGCAATTATGATGCAGAACCAACAGATGCAGTTATCTACGCAGCAACAACAGCAGCATCGGCTACATCAACAAAAATTGGATCAACAACGGATGCTACATCAAGAACAAGAGCATATACATGAAGCAACCAAAGCAATTGAGGCCGTGGTAAGTGAATGTAAATTATTTGATAGCCAAAATGCCTTAGCTTATCTTAAAACTTTTGAAAGCTAGGTGCACTTTTTTGGTGTTCCTACCAACTGGAGCAATTCTTTCTTATGGCTTGACATGCGTGCTTTGCGAGTTAGAGTGACTGATTTATTTGTGCAAGATTCAAACTGGAATGTCTTCAAGAAGGCACTTAAAGATGAATATTTTTTGGAAGATTATGATATTGCTACTCGGAAGGCATTCAGGGAGTGGGTCTATCAGTCCAATAAAGGACTTGTTGCTTCCGAGTTATTGCGCAAGTTTGAAGAAGGCTACAATTAGTTGGATACACTTGAACAAAGAGCCCTAAACTCAGAGAAAGTGGAGTTATTTTTGTAAGTGGTTGACCCTGCACTTCAGGATGAGTTGGGAGAGCTTCTTGAAGACCGAACACAGCCTATGAGATTGAAGACGGATTGGCAAGATGCTGTTGATGTAGTCTCCACATTAACGAAGAGGCAAAGATGGAAGGCTCGCCTACAAAACGGTATGCAAACTCCCCTAACGATGTCTACTCCTACCTCCACTTCTCCTACTTCTCCTTCCACTTCTTCTACCTCGCATCCCATGTCTATGCCTACTTCTATGCCTATACCTATGCCTATTCCTGCAATAGTTGTTAGGCCATCTGCCAAACCAACTGTTGAAGACATGGTGGAAGAAATTTCAAAGAACCTGAAGGATCTTCAAATAAAGACGGCTAGAAGAGATCAACATCCACTTAACCCAGCTCCAATTTCTATTCCCTCTTCTTCTACTCCTATGAACTCTTCCAGAAATGATCGTTTTCACTGTTGCATATGGTGCGACAGTCCAGACCATGAGCGCAAAGACTGTCAAGACTTCGAAGAGGCAAAAAGATTGAAGTTGGTGGTATGGAAAGATAGGATGATATGTTTTGGAGACTCAGAGAAACCTCTCAAAACAAATTTCGGCAAAGGAGGTATGAAGAAATTATTGGAAGAAACTCTTTTACGTTCCTCTTATGTAAAGCAAGAGATGGAAAGAGAAGCTATAGCCTATGGTCTTCAATTGGAGCCATTATCGAAAGATAAGTCTCCTTTATGGTCCTATGCACTGCATGCGAAAAAGAAAGGTAAAGCTTCTTCATCTGAACTTTCATTCATAGGAGATGCAATTAGAAAAGAAACCGGATGGAATGATCACATAGATGCCTCATTTATCTATGGTTATATTGCAAAATCTCAAGGATTTGAAGCACTTGTTGAAGAAAAGCACAAAAGAGATAATGATCAACTAGAAGGATCAAAGAAAGCAACTAGGAGGAGTAAGCTAGATCTTCAGCCTTCTTCTTTAGGATCGGAGCAGAGCATGGCTGATGAGCAAAAGCCAAAGATGCAAGAAGACAAAAAGGCCCCAAAGTTAAAGGATTTGAAGTCGAAGAAGCAACCTAGATTCAAGCTGCTATCCGACATCGAGTCTTCAACATATTTGAAAAATGTACTTGAAGATCAAATTCTTAATTGCAAGATTGAATTTACACTTCGAGAATTTTTGGGGATTGCCAAGAGAGAGTTCCATGATGTTATTATAGACATCATAAAAAGAAAATGCCAAATTATTGAAGAACCATCGCAAGATATGATCCATCAAGAGGTTTTAGATGTTGCAGAGGCTATTCTCTATGGATTACAGATTGACGAGGTTGATTCTGAAGAAGAGATCAACCAAGAATCTACAGAAGGATCTCTATGTATGCAGTCTAAGAAGTCTCTTCAACCTTTACTTCAGCCCATTGATGGGACTTGAAATGGGCCGGCACTGGCTATAGCACTAGCCAGACCTCATGCTCATGACACACAAACACCCACACGGCCCCGCGGACCAGGAGCATCAATCTAAGGCTGAAGGACAAATTGCCCTAAAGCTTAATTCCTGCGTTTATAGTTCATAGTCCAACGTTTCCCTAAAACTCCACAAAGGGAGAACCCTTATATATTGGCAATGCCACGATCACACACATATAGGAGGCACTCCATCGACTAATAGTTGGAGCCCCACTATAGCTCTCCTACATCTCAGGGATTGGCCCTTTGATGCGCTGCTAAACATATAACACAAACGAGCACAAACTCCTCTCAAGGTACCAATATTTTATGTTCCAGGATGTACCATTCCTCACAAAAATTTCCCTTTAGGACCCAATGACTAACCTACAGCTTGGGACGTCCTCTCACGCTCATCGTTGGTCACAACCTAAGGAAGACAGGTGCCATGCGTCCAGGAGGTTTTTCTGATACCTTTTAATTATTATGCTTAATGCAAATTGTATATGGCTATGTGCTCAGACAAAAGAAAAATCAGCATCGTGCATGGTGCATAAAGCATTCTTTCCATGAATTTCACTAACGCGTGCTGCGTTGAGAGGAGGCATCGAGCCATATGCTCATGCTACCATCCTCTTTATTTAAACCATTTCCTATATGCCACGTGCAATGCATAAATCAAATATTTTCTTTATCTTTCAGTGTTTCAGCCCCTTTTCATCCAACTCTTAGCATTTTGCATCATTGATCACTTAGATAGGGTTTCTATGCATTTTTCCCTTTTAAAAGAACGATAAATACGCACAAAACATAGAAACGGGGACAAACCGAGGCCAACCTCGTGCTTTGCCATCATTATATATTGCAAAAACATAGATATAATTTTCCCTAATTTTCCTCAGCCCATTTTCCATTTTTTTCCTAATTTTAAACCCATTTTTCTCATTTTTTGGGATATTTTACCCTATTTTTCTTTAATAAATAATGATTGAAAGTGAGAGTTGATTGTGGGCTATGGCCCTTTGGTTCATTGACAGAAAAAACTCAGATTTAGTTGGTGTGACATATCATTTTTATCATTTATATAGCAAAAAATCCAATTTTATCCTTAAAACGTGTATTTTTCATGTATTTTAACACTAATTCCGGCCTTGTAGCCTTATATTTTTTGATTTTCAGAGCATAAACTAATCAAACTCATGGCAAACAATGTCATAAAAAACTTTCATCCCATATGAACAAGATTTTATAAAGCAAATAGCATAAAAAGATCATTTTTCTTCATAAAAATAGCATTACCGCTTATTTTTAGGTCTCGGTTTCTTGGTCTTGATTACGGAACTAATTTCTAGCATGCATTTAATACTTAGCATCTTCAAGAACAACACTCTTCATGTCTTCATCCATCCGGAAGTAATCCGGTCTCATTCGGACAAGCTTTCCTCCACCATTCTTCATTGTCTTCTTCCACACAAGAACATCCCCTTAAGGGAGAGAGAGGGAGGAGAGAGAAAGACTGAAATCAGATATCTCCATTGAGGCCACCATTTGACGGGTGTGAGGCGGCAATAGAGTCAGCATCGAGAGGGGAATCAAGGCCCATGATCATGGGGGGGGAGGGTTGTTTGCAAGCAGGAGATTGATCTCCATCAACATAGGGCGCAATTTTTGGGTGCCAACAGGCGCTTCTTCCCCATGTTTTTTCCTCCACCAAGAATGCCATGATTTAGTGCTTTATAAAATGCTACATGCCCCCCCTACCAAAGGTCATGACTACTTGCCAAACTTTGGTCCACCCCTTCAAATCTTGCCCATTTGTTGGCCATTTTCCCCCCGTCCGGCGTCCAAATCGAGTGCTGTAAATTTCTGCGCGTCCGGCTTGACATTCTGCATTGGTTAGTAACTCCTGACAACCTGCATGGTAGTCTGAAAATTTATCAAAAATCAACAAGTGTCGCTCAGGCGCCTTTTAAGCACTTGACGCTTGCCAAACTTTGGTCCACCCCTTTAAATCTTGCCCATTTGTTGGCCACCTCGTCAGGCATCACACATCGGCAGTAGATATCATCAACACCCTGCCAATATAGTGTTCTTGCGATCAAGGAAAACTTCAAAGCCTCTTGTTTGATTTTTCTCTTTTCACACTTTGACAAACCATCTCCCATTTAAGTTCCAGCTTCCCTGGAAATAGCTCCCTACGCACATCGTAATATAAGACTAATTACCGTTTTTTAAAGGTGTACTTCTTCGCTCTAAAGTCATGCAACTGCTTCATTCGACGTTTAGCTACCTCTTGGTGTAATAAGCTTTGCAACTTTAGCTCATCCAGGTGGGCTATGGTCGTGAAACGTTAAAAAAGGGAATCCTCATCTCCCAAAGAATGTTTAATTGCAAACCGTATGGTTGGCAATTCGATTTTGAGGGGTAACACACACTCTTTTCCATAAACCAATTTAAATGGAGTATGGCCGGTAGCACGCTTGAACGTCGTATTATACGCCCATAGTGCCACAGACAGCTTCCTATCCCAGTCTCGTTTCTTCTCAGAGACTATCTTAGACAAGATACCCACAAGCTGTTTATTAGTACTTTCAACTTGCCCATTCACTTGCGGATTATAAGGAGTCGTTTTATTATGCTTGATTTGCCAAGCTTCGGTCAAGCTTTTGATAACTTTGTTCAAAAAATAGGTTCCACGGTTCGACACTAATTCTTTCGGTGGACCGAAACGGTAGATAATCTGCTCTAACAGGAAACCCGCAGTCTCTTTTGCATTGTCCTGCCTCGTGGCCCGCACTTCTAACCATTTTATAAAATAATCAGTGGCTACTATAATATACCTCTTCTGGGTAGTAGACGATGGAGTAATAGGACCCACAAAGTCAATGCCCCACTTCTCAAATGGAAGGATAGCCATGATAGGCGTAAGTGGCCGTTTCCTATTCTCTCTGCTGTCATGTCTCTGACAGGTATCTTATCTCTTCACATACTCAAAGGAATCTTGAAAGATGGACGACCACCAATATCCAGCTCTTAAAGCTTTCTGCACCATCAACCGTCCCGGGAAGTGCCCTCCACATGCAGAGTCATGGCACTCTTCTAAAATAAAAGGAACCTCGTGAGGCATCACACATTGGCAGTAGATATCATCAACACCCTACCGATATAGTGTTCTTGAGATCAAGGAAAACTTCAAAGCCTGTTGTTTGATTTTTCTCTTTTCACACTTTGACAAACCAGCTCCCGTCTCTCCTATTGATAGATAGTGTTTAAACCCATTTTTCTCATTTTTTGGGATATTTTACCCTATTTTTCTTTAATAAATAATGATTGAAAGTGAGAGTTGATTGTGGGCTATGGCCCTTAGGTTCATTGACAGAAAAAACTCAGATTTAGTTCGTGTGACATATCATTTTTATCATTTATATAGCAAAAAATCCAATTTTATCCTTAAAACGTGTATTTTTCATGTATTTTAACACTAATTCCGGCCATGTATCTTCTACAATTGCCATCTGGTTGTATCCCGTAAAGCAATCCATGAATGAATATATCTCCCTACTCGCTAATTGATCCAAAATCTGGTCAATAAATGGCAACGGGTAGTAATCCTTAACTGTCTGCTTATTCAGCTCTCTAAAATCCACACATAATCGGATCTGGTTATTTTTCTTCTTCCTGATAACAATTGGTGAACACTATTCTGTGTGTTGTACAGGGAAGATTAAACCAGCTTTTCTTAGCTTCTGTAACTCCTCAAACAGACCGTCCCTCAATTCAAAAGGCATACGTCGTACTTTTTGATGCACAGGATGACTGCTATCTTTTACAGGAATAGTATGAACAGCTAGGCTGGGAGGAATGCCTCTCAGTTCATCATAACTCCAAGCAAAGATATCGCGGAATTCTTGAATCAAGGATACATAGTCCTCCCTTTCTGCTGAACTGAGCATGGAACCTAATTTAATTGGCCGCGAATCATTCGGCGTACCAAGGTCCAACTCAATCACATCCGCGTCTCTTATCCTATCTTGCGGCTCTATTGGCTCATTTAGAGTTATCTGATAGATATCCTCTGTAGTGGACCCCTCTTTAGATTCATTGTTGGATGATGTCTCACTACCAGATGGATCGTCTGCTGTCTCTAATTCAGTAGAAGATAAAGGAGCTCTCTCACTTTGACGAGACTCAAGATAAGCATCGACTATTACTCGATTAGCACCTCTACCTAGAACCCCTCAACCGACGGGTATATCGACTTGACAGTCTGTTCGTAAGATCCAAGGCCTACCTAGCAAAACTCGATAGCTAGGACGTCCTGCAAATCTTATCACCCTAAAGTCCAAGAAGCATTCTACACTTGCAACTGTAACATGGACTCTAGTAACGCAACCTTTTGGTTGTCTTAGACTATCATCAGCCATTCTCAGAAGGGTGGAGCTGTCTTTCTGGATGCCTAGACCCAACCTCTCCATCAACTCTGAACTCATGATATTGACAGAGGATCCAGTGTCTACAATGGCGCGTTCCACTAATATTCCATCCACATAAGCTGGAACCCTAGGGCAGTTCTTTTCAGCATGATCAAACCAATCTTCCCCTACTCGTGCTATGCCCAGAGGTTCCACAATATACCCAATACGCAGGATCTTCTTAAATTCCTTGCATACTCCTGGAGATAATTTGATCAATTGCAAGAGGTTCACATCTGGTTTAACTTCACAGAGAGAACTTGCTAAATCAAAGTCATGATAAGTAGTCAAAGCTCTCTTTTCCTGCGAAACCATCCTCTCTTTTGATCTTTGGACTGGTTTTGGTGCTTCTTTCTTATATCTTTCCTTCTTTCTTGGCACTTCTTCATCCTTCTTAGGGCAACTTTTTTGTCAAGTGGCTTTAGCGGTCCCTCTTCTATGCTAGGATTCTGGACTTGCGTCCCCTTATCCCCTTGTTTAGGGTTTGCCTCAACCGGTTTTGTATTATCTTTGTCAACCTCTTTAGCCTTTTGGCCTCTTGTCATGGCTCTTAGGTTAGAGGTTTCAGCATCATTGACTCGTACAGCCTCAATAAGGCTGACTCTGTTGCCTTGTGGCAACTCTTCTACAATTGTTTTTCCCCTCTGCAATATTTGTATTGGTGCATCATTCTGCTGCAAGTTATTTCCTTGCGCTCTATGATTCACAGGACCCGGCTGTTTACTCCCTTGTTGGAGGGAACTAATCTTGCTCCAATAGGTAGCAGCTAAATGGCCCAACTTTCCACAAATGTCACATTTCACATTTGGACAGTTTCTGGGGAAGTGCTTTCCACCACACCATTTACAATTGAATCTAAAGGGTCCACCCTCTTCAGGGCATCGACTCCCTATCAAAAATTGTTGCTTCTTTAAGAAATTAATGTCGACAGCTATTTGTTGATATTGCTCGGAAATCATATCAGTATAATGCTTCATCATGTCCTTAACTTCACCGAGGACATTAGATGCACTCAACTTGTAGCCTCGATCATCAACCCATCATTCCATTGGCCTGACGATCTGATTTGGCATTGGCTGTTGACCCACAGGAACAACGTTAGAATTTGAACCTTGGCCTCCAACATTTGACGGAGCCAACTGACTTGCCATAGGCATAGTTACACAGGGAGGAGCTGGCAATAAAGGTACATTCGAAACCACACTCCCTCTCCCAATAGGGTTAGTCATAGGCATCCCTTGACTTTCATTCGTCAATGATGGATTGCCGCTAGGTACTAAACCCCCATTAATATTCATTCGAGAGGAGTAGGCCGTTTGCAATCGTGCTTCTACTCCCTCTGCTCGCGTAATAGCGGTGTCTATATCTGCCAAGGCCACACTGCTCAATTGTACTTGAATATTAAAATCTAACCCACGCAAAAAATATTGCAATTGGGCAGCCAGCGGAATGGGAATGTAAGTTTGCAACTTACGAAATACTTCCTTCAACTTCTTGGCATATGCTTTCACATTCTCGTGAGGATCTTGGCGTGTTACATTTAAGACCCGCAACCAATATTGGCTACCTCTTTCAGGGGCATATTCCGCTCGGAAAGCTGCATAGAATTGATCAATGGTGGTTATGGTTCCAGACTCTATGCTCTGATACCATGCCGCAGCCCTTCCTTTTAACGTCATATTGAAGAACATCATGAGATGTCCCTCGTCTTGGATGCAATAATTGAACATCAATATCTGAAATTCACAAATGTGAAATTTTGCATCCTCTTCCGCTAACCCATTAAAAATGGATAAGGGAACTCCTAAGGCTGGTAAATCCGGCGTCCCTGCAGGAATCGCAATAGGTTGTGCCATGGTGACAATCGGATTAGCAGTAGGATCTTGAACTGACGGATTCACACCCCCACTTGAAGTGGGTAAACTTGGTGGAGGGGAGGAAAAACTTACACTTCCTCCTGCACCTAATGGAATAGGTGGAGCCGTTAAGTGGCTAAGACAACTGCTTTGTATACGTACTGGACTACTCCTTTGAGGAGAATGACGGCTTACGATCTCTAATTGCCATCTAGCCCTCTCAACACATTTTTCTTTTTGGATTTCGGCTTGACGGTCCTTGTCAGAGGACATAAACCAACTTCCTTTTGGTCCCTAGAAACACTAGATCTGAAAACCACTCCTTATAAGCAGCTCCCGGCAGACTCACCACTGATGGGACCTAAAATGGGCCGACACTGGCTATAGCACTAGCCAGACCTCATGTTCATGACACACAAACACCCTCACGGCCTCGCGGACCAGGAGCGTCAATCTAAGGCTGAAGGATAAACTGCCCTAAAGCTTAATTCCTGCGTTTATAGTTCATAGTCCAACGTTTCCCTAAAACTCCACAAAGGGAGAACCCTTATACATTGGCAATGCCACGATCACATACATATAGGAGGCACTCCACCGACTAATAGTCGGAGCCCCACTGCAGCTCTCCTACATCTTAGGGATTGGCCCTTTGATGTGCTGCTAAACATATAACACAAACGAGCACAAACTCCTCTCAAGGTACCAATATTTTACGTTCCAGGATGTACCATTCCTCACAACAATTTCCCTTTAGGACCCAACAACTAACCTACAACTTGGGACGTCCTCTCACGCTCATCGTTGGTCACAACCTAAGGAAGACATGTGCCATGTATCCAGGAGGTTTTTCTGATACCTTTTAATTATTATGCTTAATACAAATCGTGTATGGCTATGTGCTCAGACAAAAGAAAAATCAGCATCGTGCATGGTGCATAAAGCATTCTTTCCATGAATTTCACTAACGCGTGCTGCGTTGAGAGGAGGCACCGAGCCATATGCTCATGCTACCATCCTCTTTATTTAAACCGTTTCCTATATTCCACGTGCAATGCATAAATCAAAATTTTCTTTATCTTTCAGTGTTTTAGCTCCTTTTTATCCAACTCTTAGCATTTTGCATCATTGATCAGTTAGATAGGGTTTCTATGCATTTTTCCCTTTTAAAAAAACGATAAATACACACAAAACATAGAAACGGGGACAAACCTAGGCCAACCTCGTGCTTTGCCATCGTTATACATTGCACAAACATAGATATAATTTTCCCTAATTTTTCTCAGCCCATTTTTCATTTTTTTCCTAATTTTAAACCCATTTTTCCCAGTTTTTGGGTATTTTTTCCTATTTTTCTTTAATAAATAATGATTGAAAATGAGAGTTGATTGTGGGCTGTGGCCCTTAGGTTCATTGATAGCAAAAACTCAGATTTAGTTGGTGTGACATATCATTTTCCTCATTTATATAGCAAAAAACCCAATTTTACCCTTAAAACGCGTGTTTTTCATGTACTTTAACACTGATTCCGGCCATGTAGCCTTATATTTTCTGATTTTCAGAGCATAAACTGATCAAAATCATGGCAAACAATGTCGTAAAGAACTTTCATCCCATATGAACAAGATTTCATAAAGCAAATAGCATAAAAAGATCAATTTTCTTCATAAAAATAGCATTACCGCTTATTTTCAGGTCTCGATTTCTTGGTCTTGATTACGGGACTGATTTCCAGTATGCATTTAATGCTCAGCATATTCAAGAATAGCACTCTTCATGTCTTCATCCATCCGGAAGCAATCCGGTCTCATCCAGACAAGCTTTCCTCCACCATTCTTCATTGTCTTCTTCCACACAAGAACATCCCCTTAAGGGAGAGAGAGGGAGGAGAGAGAAAGACTGAAATCAAAGATCTCCATTGAGGCCACCATTTGACGGGCGAGAGGCGGCGATAGAGTCAGCATCCAGAGGGGAATCAAGGCCCATGATCATTGGGGGGGGGTTGTTTGTAGGCAGGAGATTGATCTCCATCAACATAGGGCGCAATTTTTGGGTGCCAATAGGCGCTTCTTCCCCACGTTTTTTCCTCCACCAAGAATGCTATGATTTGGTGTTTCATAAAATGCTACATGCCCCCCACCAAAGGTCATGACCACTTGCCAAACTTTGGTCCACCCCTTCAAATCTTGCCCATTTGTTGGCCATTTCCCCGTCCGGTGTCCAAATCGAGTGCTCTAAATTTCTACACATCCGGCTTGACATCCCCCATTGGCCGGTAACTCCTGACAACCCGCACGGTAGTCTGAAAATTTATCAAAAATCAACAAGTGTCGCTCAGGTCCTTTTGAGCACTTGATGCTTAAAATCGTCCTAGCTGGAGCCGCCGCCTTCAATGTTCAATATTTTTTCCTTGATATTCGTAATTTTTAGCTATTTTTAAGCACTTCTCAGCATCAAAACTCCGCTCTCACTAGTTCAATATGATGAAAACGATGATACATCTAGATTGGTGCCTTGTAGCCATTTTTCTCGAAGTCACTGGGCTCGTGCAACTACGACAATTGTCATCAAGCCTGGTGAGACTGAAACTCCTTGCGTTGCACTTTTGGATCATGGTTCTATTGTGCGAGGATTATATGATACTGGTAGATGGCCAGCTGATGTTGATCATGGTTGGCACATGCGTGCGGCCAACAACACTGCAGGGGATTTATATACTCCTTGCCCAAATATGAAGATTTTCATTGGAGATGTGGGTGAGTCCTATCATTTCTTTGTACAAAACTCTTGTTCTTATCCTATTATTTTGGGGCAACCATTTATTGTTGAGTCTCGGATGGAGACTAAGGTTCTGGATGATGGATCCCTCTATGCACGGATCTGAAGCAAGGATGGGAAGAGAGCTGTTCAGTTCCTGACTGTTTGTATTAATCATCATCAAAATAAAGATTTCTTGAGGGATTCCTCTCTTCCAACAGGAGAGCCGGATTTTTGTTAGGTACCATTGTCATGCAAGACGATGGTGGTAAGAGTGAGGGAAAGCTCTCGCCTCTTGGCAGCAACATTTTTTCCTCATGTGTTTATGGTGTATCCACTGAAAGTACTTTGTATTTTTAGCATATTTTAGATATGCCTAGAGCTGCCATGCAGTATGTATTAAAAAAAGAATTAATGATTGTAGGTGTTTTGCAGGAAGAAGACCGAATAGATGGTCTCTATGATGGCCTTTCATGCTCAGAATCCATAGAAGAACTTTTGGTTTTGCTTAATGCTAACAATCAAGAGATGTCATATTTCAGTAAAAAGATTTTGGTGTTGCTGTTTATACACAGCAAAATTTGTGCTTATCAGGGTTTTTTCATCATGAGGTGAAATCTGCAGATTGTAGCAATGAAGCCAGAGTTCAAATAAAAATATTAGACATTTGACAAGAAGGTTCATCTAGTTGCAAGACCGCTATCTTTGGACATTGATGAGATGATTAGAAGAGCTGCTATGCAACCTCCTTTGTGAGATCCTGCAGGTATTGGACATAAGTTTTGAGCTAAGACATTGAAAGAGATGAAGATTGGGACCGAAGGTTTTCTACTTCTTGAAGAGGTAAGATATTTTGAAGAGATGCTATGCAAACATGAAAAATATTTTGCTTTCTTTCCACATGAGATTGGATGCCTTGATCCCAGGGTTGTGACGCCTATGGTTATTTTTACCATTCCGCATGTCCCTTGGAATCTGTGGCCTATTCTTGTGTCGAGGGCTCACTTGCCCAAACTGATAAAGCTCTTGAATGAGCGAATCAAGATGGGAATTCTAGAACCATCTTAAGCTCCATATTCCAACAGATGGTTCACAGTTCCTAAGAAGAATGGGACACTCAGATTCATACAGGACCTACAGCCAATCAACAAGGTCACTATTCAAAATGTTGGTGTTGGACCTATTGTAGATGAGTTTGTTGGAGCTTTTGCTGGATGTGTTATCTATTCACTCGGCGATCTTTATTTTGGATATGATCAGTTCCAACTTGCCCTTGAAAGCAGAGATTTGACTATGATGAAGAAACCTCTAGGCCTTGTTCGAATGTGTACGCTTCCATAAGGAGCTACTAATTCGGTTGCTCATATGATGAATGGAATGAACAAGGTTTTATGAGATTTTATCCCGGAGCTTACTATGCCTTTCATTGATGAATTAGCTATCAAGGGTTGTTTGGAAGAAGGTAAAGATGATTCTTTAGATGATCATGAATGCAGCTTCTTTGTGACTTCACATATTAGAGATGTTGAGAAGATTCTTTGCAGACTGGAAGAAGTGAATTTGACATTGTCAGGGCTGAAATCTATTTTTGGTGCGAGAGAAGTTTTGATTGTTGGTCATATGTGTGGATATTATGGCAGGAAGCCTTTTCCTGCAAAGGTTGATGCCATAGAAAAGATTGTGGAAACTTGTTTCTCTACTTCAGAGGTTCGTAGGTTTCTAAGAGCTTGTCTGTTTTATCTTATTTGGATTCCTCACTTTGCTCATAATGCAGATGATCTTTATTAGCTCTTGAGAAAAGGGCAACGTTTTTCTTGGGAGATGAAACATACTAAAGCCATGCAAAAATTGAAGAAATTATTGAGAGCAGCTCCAACTCTTCAAAAAGCAGATTATGAGTGTGGAAGACCTCTTGTGCTTACTATTGATACTAGTCCTATTGGCATTGGATGGGCTGTTGGCCAAGATGATGCAGATGGGAATAGGTATGCTATTCGGTTTGGGGCGAAAGTCCTAAAGGAGTGGCAACAAAGGTATCCACAAATTAAGAGGGAGCTCTTGGAAGTTGTCACGACTCTTAAGAATGACATAGAGTATTTCATTGGAGCTATTGTGTAGTTGAGACTGATTGTTTGCCTCTTCTAGGTATGATTATGAGTTGTTCTACTCCAGATATTGCCATGCTTAGGTGGATTGGGTACATAAAATCCATGAACCCTAAGTTCAGGCACATAGCAGGTAAAGACAACCCAGTAACTGATATGCTTTCACAAGCAAGGTATGATGATATGGATTTTTCTTGCATTGATGATGATGATGATGGGGATGATCTTTTAGCCATGCATGCTGATCATACTTGCCATGTGTTCGTTTGGAAATCTTTGATGAGTCTTTGTATACATGAGAGTATTTGCAAATTTGTCGTTATTTGAGCACAATGTCTAAACAAGATGGATGGACTGATGCGGATTTCAAGAAAATTTGAAGAAAAGCTTATGGTTTCTTCTTGTGAAGTGGGCTACTTTGGAAGCATCCAGGAAAGCGACAAGGACATCCATTGAGAGTTGTTTGTGATAGAGCTTCATAGGTGCGTATCATGAAAGAATCCCATGAAAGTCTTTGGGTTCGGCATGTTTGGGCGACCTATGAGAAGATCAAAGAGCATTATTGGTGGAAAGGAATGTATAAAGATATTTCACAGTTTGTTGAGACATGCCCTGATTGTTAGTTGTTCTCTTTAGTGAGGCATAGAGATGAGCTTCATCCTACCTACCCGCTATGTATTCATTACAAGTGGGTTCTTGATTTGATTACTATGCTTTTTGGTTTATGGTAGATGCGCTATATTGTATTGGCATGAGAAGATCTCACAAATCAAGTGGAAGGAAGAGCATTACAAACAAAGTGTACTTCAGAGGTTTGTAAATTCCTATTGGAGGTTTTTTTTTGCAGGTATGGATGTATTGGGAAAGTTTTTGCAGATAGAGGTGAGTTGGATGCTGATGAGGCTAGAGAGTTTTTCTCCTGCCTTGGCATGAAACTTGCTTTGACTTCGGCATATAATCCAAAAGGCAACGGGAAGAGTGAAAGAGGCCATCTACCAATTGTGAAATCCTTGGCTAAAGTATGCGGTAGATGGGTTCGAGAGTGGCCTAGGTCATTGCCTTATGCTTTATAGGCTGATTGCACTACTCACAGTGTGACTAGAGGTTATATGCTAGCTGAGTTAATGTATGGACAGAAGTCAGGCATGCCTATAGAGACTTGCACACTTACTTGGAGTGCTTTACCGTGGCAACAAGAAGAGATGACTAGGGAAGATCTTTTGGCTGTTCGTATTTGTCAGTTGGAAAGAAGACCTGAAGATATTGATAAAGCAATTCAAAAGCTCAAAGAGGCTAGAACTCGCAACAAAAACCACTTTGATAGCAGACATAAATTGAGGCCTAAAGAGATAAAAGAGGGAGATTGGGTGTTGGTCTATGACAACAGTCTAGACAACCAATATAGTGCTATCCGCAAGGTTTCCAGACGATGGTTTGGGCCCTTTTTACTACAGCATGTCCATGACAATGTTACATATTCTTTAGCAGAACTTGATGGTATGGCCTTGCAGATTGCGATTGCAAGGAAGAGAATCAAACTATTCAAGAGAAGAGGTGATGTATCCTATGTATTGGAGGAGATGGATGATGCGATTTATGATGGGTGTGAGATGAAGATGTGGACATTGAAGATGCTTTTGCAAAAGATGGTGAGATTACATTGATCGTTGAGCTTGGCAGTGATGAGGATGGGTAGTTGTTGCCCAAACATCCGAAGGATGTGTAGGTTTGGAGGGGGTGGATGTCGTGACACTGCATGCTTACCACTGTAAACCTGAGGGCAGAATTTTTTGCCATGATTTTGAACTTTTAAGTCAACGTCATTAGGGATTTATTTTCTATTGTGTGTATCTTTTATGTTTACATGACACACGAGCACATATAGTTAGACTAGACACAAATTCCTCAATGCATTCATAATTTTTTGGAGCATTGTTTGATTGATTGCATACCATGGATTTTTATTTGCAAATTGCACGAGTGATTGGGCACGACATTCTCTTCCAAAGCATGCTCTTAATAGGGCACAATGCATGGAAAAAATAGGTTTCTGACTCAAGAATTGAGGAAAAGATTGCAATATTGATCCTTTGTGACTTGTAATTTGGATGTTGTGAGTAAGAGGAGGCGATGGTAAAGCTGATACATGTGACTACCTCCAGTAATCTCTTGCAAGCTTGACCAGCAAGCACGTCCTAAACGGTGGCATAAATTCCTGTGATCGTGTTCTACTTACTAATGTGCTACCTTGGGCAATTGAAAACATGCCCTTGCATATATTTTCTTGATATCTTGAGATAGTGATTTGTAATTCTCTTGTAGAAATTAAAGATGCTGAGGTACAATCTGTTACTTGTTAAACCCACAAAAAGATGGCTATAGCTCTTAGTAAAGTCTAGGAATGGCAAGATATTGCAAAAGGTGAAGGGATATGGAGTCAAACACCTGCTCATGACATCACAATACTACATGGAGATATGGCTCTAGCAAATGATTAATAAATATAAGTTAGTGAAGGTAGTGATGAAAGAAATGCCAGTAATGCTGAGATTGGATCAGTTCGCAAAGTGCAGCTCACCACTACTATAGTATTAAGCCATATTTTTTTCAGCAAAAATGGCTATCATAACTTTTGTAAAGTTTAAGGTGCATGGAAAGCATAACGCTCAAAAAGTTAGGCATGATGACATAATCTATAACACCAATCAGAGATGAATGATTTTCTTGGACGCCTTAAACAGAGAAATTTGAACAAAATTTGGATCAAAGCTTTTTTAGCTTTTTCGTAAGCTTTGCGAGACATCAAGCAGTCATAAAAACAACGGAAAGAAGAAGGCTTAAGGGGGGATGACATCGACTACAGAGAACATAAGACGATGATCGAATAATTCGATGTTGCTGCTGATCAGAAGTCAAAGGACGACATCAGAAGACGAAGAAAGATATCAGAAGGTTGCGACGGAGGAGAACAAAGAAGGTGCGACAAAATACCATTACTTTCTTCATTACCTTCTTCATCAAGCATCGAAACACCATTATCAAGCATTAGGGACAGTCAGGCAACCATTACAAAGAAGGACCGAACGACAACCTGCAGACAAAGAGGAAGAAAGACAAAGTGATGAGGAAAGAGTTGACGACAGAAGATGCTGCAACGATAGAGGGAGAGGAAGCCAAAGCGGGAATGCGTGATGAAGGTGAAGATGGGACGAAGAAGGTGACAAAGAAAAGCTCTGAAGGTGATTCACAAGAAACTCTAAACCACTTACTATATAGGAAAAAAAAGAGAATTTTCTAGTTAGATTTCCACATAACTAGAAAGAGTCTAATATAGGAAAAATCAAACTTTACTAGATTGCCAATCTAGAAAGATAGTTTCCAATATAGAAAGATTTTTCTAGTTAATTTACTATATAGAAAGCTTTTTTTGGTTAGCTTACTATATAGGAAGTTGATTATCATAACTATCTATATAGTAACTTTCTAAAAAATTTACTATATAGTAACTTCATAAATAGAAATAATCTATATAGTAACTTCATCGAAAAAGTTACCATATAAGAAATTATAACATATAACATCTATGTAGTAACTTTATCATACAACTTAGCATATAGGAGGCATATAATGATATAACAAAATCTCATAGAATGATATTTTTATATCTTTGATATAAATAATAATAATAAATACTTTATTTTAAAAGTGATTTTAATAAAGTAAAAGTGAATAATAGATTTTTTTGCCAATGTCCACAATACAAAAGTGGCATACTATAATGTGAAATCCAAATTGTCCTTATTCTACTACATTAACATCATCTAGGCTTAAACTTCCAATGATTGTATCTTTGATTATAACTTGTTTTTGAACCACCAGCCATTGTACTATAGCCTTTCTCATGGCATCCACATTATGCTCTGTACGATTTGTAGTGAAAGTGGGATCTCTCTTAATGATGTTAAAAGTGGATTTTAATGATGTATATAGCTCATCCACTGTAGCAATATCCAAGTATTTTAACAAGATCATTTCTTCATCCACCTCACTCAACATACTCTGCAATTCCAAAAAAACGATTTTAGTAAAAACAATTTATATTTACATATTTAGCAATACACACATATGCTAAATAAACACAACACATATAACCTGAGAGGATTGGCATTTATCAAGTGTCTTAGCATGGCTCCTAGCTAGCCGCACATTGGAGTTTTCAATCCCCTATTAAGCATCATAAAAGGGTTAAATTACCAAAATAAAGTCATCCATGTTTATCTTAAGATATATTCAAAATACCTTGGATTTATTATGATTCTCTATATCCCTTGAAGCTTTTTTCTTCATTTCCTTCATGTTATCTTTCATCTTTTCACTCCACTATAAGATAAAAATAAATTGATTAAACAAAGATAATATTTAATTTAATACAAACTATAGAGATAAAAAGAAAGAGAAATATCTTAGTACCTTTGGGATTCGCTTGCTTTTTCGATTTAGAACTATAACATTATTTGCCAACATAGTGTTCTCCTCAATCTATAATTTTTTAAAAATAATATTATTAAGTTATAATATTATAAAAATTAATATTTAATTTTTACAAAGCATTGAAAATAACTAACCTGTGTAGCATGTACAAGAAGGTCGGTAAAGGATTTATATTTCTTGAGCATGTCATCCTTAAAAGAAAATGAAACATGTTAGTAAAATTATCCAAAGTTTTTATTAAAAATAATTACAAATATCATGCTCACCGTATCAAAATTCTTGTCATTTTTTGTGTGATTTGAATCATCTTGTGTATGTGAAGGTAGTTCTGGATGATAAACATCCTCTATCTCCATCTTGTTTGAAAGAAAACTCAGTATTCAAATAAAAAATATAAATATTTCAAAAAGTAATGATCAATGAGGTACATATCATAGTTTTATTGACAAACCTCTATTGTGCCACATGCATTATGATCCAAACCCTCATTTTCTTCATTGTTAAAAGCTTGGGATTGCTGCAATGTTTATTTTTAAATATAACAAAAAAGTGCAATTTATATCAGTACATTTATGTAAACCAAATCATAATTTAAAAAAACATCACTCTAAAATGAAAATAAAATTTTTGAAATAAACCTGTTGAACTTCTTGATCATCTTTAGCATCCTCTCCAACTATAGAAGTAGTCGATTTCTGTAAAAGACATTGAATTATAAGGAGTATAAAAAGTAAAGTAAGTTCTAATACATGTAAAAGAGTGTACCATAGAGGAGCTCTCTGACAAGTGTCTCATCTTTTGTTTCTTGAATTTTCTATTTGTTTGCATATTTCGAAGGAAATATAGGCAAATGTCTTCTTTTCTCCAAATATAAGTTGCCCCTGGAAACTCAAGTGGCTTAATCTCATGATGTTTAGACTCAATGTAATCTTTTATCTCTTGTTGCAAGTCAAGCTTATGTCGCAGATCTTTATACTTTTCTTCCACATATTTCACCCAACGTCTTACAGTAGCTTGATTTGCACAATAAATTTGGTTTTGTGTACTACGACAATATGCTATGAGATATTTTCTTCCATATTTCTTATTAGGATTGCGATTGTTTGATGGCAGAGGCAAAAATATATGCTCATATGTTGGTGTATCTACAGCCATGACTCCATTAGACGCCATCGTAAAATATAACCTGAAAAAAAAACATACAAGTCAAATAAACATAATATTTAAGACGAATAATCATTCATAAAATGGTAAATATTAGTTTTAGAGATATATGAAACTTGGATTGATCTAATAAAATAAATGTTATGAAAAATACTTACATTTATAAGCATGTATATAGTCTATATAGACATGTCTTTTTTGCATAAATTTAGGATATCCATGACACTGGAAAATCACATAATTCTCTAGAGGGTAATATTGCTCTCCTCCTTTTCCTTATCAACCATCCATGTATTATTGTGATACAACAATTCCAGTCCCTCGTGCAGTTATCCTCCATAGAAACTTTCCATAAGTTATTTTGATTGTGATCTTTCTCCAACCATGCTAATTTGCATTCTTTTTTTTCTCTATCCACTTCACGTACCACCGCATGTTTGGTTAAATTGTTATTCATATCCATATATGCCAACGCAATATCATTCTTCTCTAGCCATGGAGGAATACATCCAACTTCACCTACTTGAAGCAGTCTTGTCCTGGGTGAGAGATCTTTTATTTCATAAGCAATAAGCTTATTAGTGAAAGGGAGAAGCATACACTTGTGCAATAATGAGCTTACAGGCCTTACACAATCCCAGTCAAATGGAAGGCGTTCTCTTTGTAACACACTCATTCCTGTAGTTGGTTCGATAAGTAAGCTCTCTTTATTATCTTTTACTGTGATACATTGTTTATAATACTCTGCCCCAAAGAAAAGCATGATCTCTCTATTCCATTGAACTGAAAAAAATGATGTAATACGAGCCTTCCAATGACCCATGCTTTCAACAGTAGTGTTAGGCTCATCAACTTTAACCACTACATCATCCCCAAGCTTATAAACATCCCCATTGAACACTAACTTTTTATACATTGTCACATGTTGGGACTGTAGAGAATTCTCTTCAAGAGACCAATAGTGCTCCACATACTTTTGTTCCTCCTGAATAAGTGGTCTAATTATTCCTCTCTTTTGTCGTATTGCTATACCTTTTTGTTTTATCATTCTCCAACATGAAATATCTTGATTTATTATTTCAAGCTCCCTCCATAGCTCCTTCGCCCTCTTGACTGATGAAACCTCCAAGATTCCTTGTTCATGTGTTGCGTGGCATGATGTGCTATCACGACTTCTTATCTCAAAAAAAGAAGGAAGTGACAAACACATATGAACACTTTTTAATGTCCTCTCATGTGGCAAAAGGCTATCCTTGTCTTGCTGTAATATTGAGAAAACCTCTGTAAATAGTATTCTTCTATAATAATGAATGTACGATATCTCCATGTCTTTTTTATTAGTCTTGATACCAACATATGTTAGTACCTTACGTTCAAATTCATAACACCAATAGATATCATGCATTCCATGCCTGCAAACATCATCAAGTATTTCTCCAAACCCTGTAAATAAAATAAGTTAGTAGACATTATTAGAGGCTATTAGAGGCTATGAGAAATTAATAAAGATTCATACCTGCAACATGCTCAAGAGGAGAAGAATTTGCCCCCATAGACTCTTCCTTTCTTACTCTCCATGAAAGAAGCAAGGAACGCATCATTTCTATGCTTTCCTTTGACCAGCCTTTGTCGCGACTGTAATTATAAAACCCATGGGATATATCTACTAGAAGAATCCCCAAGTCATATATTTCTCTATGTAAGTCAGAAATTCTTAGTAAAATATATGGTAAACACCACTGGGTGAACTTTTGATTCTCCTCTGCCTTTAAAATATCATGGTATTTGCTTGGAGTGGATGGCCAAGGACCATTTCGAATGGATTGTGGAGCGAGGGAAAATACCTTTTCAACACAAGCATCTATTTCTCTCTTTGTCTCATTGGATGTAGCTTGCATAAGGGCACTTATATATTTTTTGAATACATTCAATGCAAAAATATGCATTGAATCATAGACTAAATCCAATGATAAATTGAAACCATATAGATCATGCAATCTCCACATTATAGACTCTCCTGATAATCCTGCTTCCTTGAGTATACATTCTCGTTCAATCTGTGTGAATGCTTTTTTGGATTGTAAAAGTGCTTCTTTCATTCCTTCTATGGTACGTTTTTCTGGAGGATACCGAGCTTGATATCTATTTTCATCATAAATATAGTGACCTTGAAATGATGAGTTATTACTATCCAAGGTAGCATGAGCTTTATCCCTTCGACAAAAGGATTGTCCTCCATCTTTAAACATTCCAAGTTTGCATTGGGCTGGATGATCACCTGTGACCATCATTAACATTACACGTATCTTGCAAAATTGTGTTTGTTGAGCGGAATTATCAAAGATACGTTCAATTGGATAATTATAAAACACATTTACTCCCTCAAGGAATAACTCTTCAAGCTCTTTTATTAATGGTCTCAAAAGGATCCCGAATGCAAAGCTTGAATTGCGAATCAATTTCTTGCTACTTAGTGGCAAAAATAATACAGGAAGAATCCCAATCCTAGACCTTTTGCCACTATTTAAAATCATAATTTCTACTGCTCCACAATCCTTTTGAGTTGTTCGAGAAGCTTGGAATCCATCCCAATGTAGAAGTAGAGCGAAGTTTCGAGGCTCTCCCTACATAAAAAATTAATTTAGTACAAATACGCATAGAGCAATAACTAGTATGATTCTATGTGTTCACAACTAGATTTGGTATACATATGATTCTATGAAATATAACTAGTGAAATATAACTCTTATTTTGAAAAGATAACTAGTGAAATATGTACCTTGCATAGCTGCTGATGGTGTTTATTCAAAGTACGACACTTATTGCATATAAATATATACTCCTTGGTAGATTCGCTCCATCCATGCTGAAGTGTTTTTGATTTTCTTGGAAAGGTGGAAAACACAGTATTACACCTTGAGTTTTGGCAGATGATAGGTAGCTCGTACTCAGCATTTGGATTCCAAAATTCTTGGACCTCACGACATTTTGATCCATCCCAAAATTCAAAGGATGAGTTTGGATGCATAGAAACTGCTTGTCCAAGCCATCTCTCCTTGTGATGCCACATTTGTAAAAATCCATGGCAAAAGCTTTGACTTTTTACTTAAAGTTGTAGCTAATTCTTAATAGGTAAATAGTCAAATGAAAGCATATCCTTTCGTGTCTTTTGACACCTTGGACACTTGGAAGAACAAATCAAGCAATCACGTTTCAAGATGCTTTGTCTTCTATTTCCTGAACAAGAACACTTTTCAACATTTCCCACATACAGATCTTCTCTACTAGGCTCAAAAAGCTCTATCTCATGAGGATTATCATGTGTACCTCCACAAATCTTATAGCGTTGAGATTGAATCATTCCAAGTCCATTGTACATTGTAATCAATTGCTCCCAACATGCAGGAATCCTTACTCCATCCAAGGTCCCATCCCATGTCTCAGGCAATTGAACTAAGAGCTTACTCAAGCTTGGTTTCAAAGGCTCATTATCTCGTTTTCCAACTCTCTGGCCACCCATATCACCAAACAAAAGTTGAAGCATTTCATCCTGAGCTGTGATAGATATTCTATGTTTATCCCAAAGAGCTTGTAACTCAATTACTTTCTCAAGTATCTGGATGCATAGTAAAGACTCTATACTTGGATCAACGTCTTCATGCATATCCATATGTTCATCATGTTCTTCCAAGTGCTCAACATTGTTAGCATTATCCTCACAATGTTGATCTGGGTCACTATATGCATGATCTCCATGATCATGAACATCACTTATTATATCATCATTGCATTGTGGTGTTAATCCTATCTCGAGTCCCAAGTCTCGATATTTCAACCTCAATTGTTGATGAATAGCAAAGGTGGAAGGAACAACATATCTTCCACCATGACAATATAAAATGCAATCGCACCAAACCTGTCTCCTCTCTGTGGGCCCATCTATAGTTAATTGTTCCTCATCTTCGGCCATAGTCAAGTTTGGATTTTGTAAACCAACTCTCATATGCATATTACCAAGTAGATCTTGGCGGCTATGATGGTAGAAAGTACTTCGACTAACCATCTGCCATCCTTGATTAGTTTTTGAACACTTGTATAAGCATGAGCATCTTCTCATATCACTTGAGGAACTTGCCATCTGTGCCACAAGAATACCATTCAATTAAAACTTTATATAATCTCTTAACAATTATAGTTTTCAAGCTTACTTTTCCAAGCATGGTTAAACATCTCATCAAACAAGTGATACTTGGAGCTTACTATAATAAACTTATGCTTGAGAACATGAGGCACACATTTGGCATAGTTTAATTTCTTTGAAGAACATGAGGTCTTCTCGTAAGCATGTACGTGTTAAATATTTATCCACTATATTAAACAATTGCCCTTCATTTCATCAACTATTCCCTATTTGAGTGTAAGAAAATGTGGTGACAAGTCTAATGAATCTATGGATAGGAAGATCGTGTCCCTAGGGCCAAAAAGGCCCATCACAATAGTTATTCTTTCCCAAACCATGATTAGATATCTCCTCAAACAAGCAAAGGACATGTTCTATAAAAATTTCTCCAGAAACGATATGTACAAGTGGACTAATGTATTGCATCTTACTCTCGCAGTTATCCTTTTTTAAGCATGGCTAGATATCTCCTCAAACAAGCAAAGGAGAGATTATGAAACCCTACTTGGATAGGAAGATCGTGTCCCTTGGGCCAAAAAGACCCATCACATCACTTGGATACGCAGTAGAAAACGACTTAGGCACTAGTAGGGAAGCACATAAAAAACACTCTAATCCACATTTACAAACCCACATAGCACCCACCCTAAACCATAACCTAGCGTAAAAAGTAAACATGAGAACCATAACCCTTGTTTGGATAGGAAGATCGTGTCCCTAGGGCCAAAAAGGCCCATCACAACAGTTATCATTTCGCAAAACATGGTTAGACATCTCCTCAAACAAGCAAAGGACATCTCCCAAGCATGGTTAGACATCTCCTCAAACAAATCATTTTAGGATGCTTACTATAATGAAATCATGCATCAAGACGAATATCCATTGTGAAATTTTCATAAAATTGAATGGAATCTATGAGTAACAGTGCACTAATCTCAACATTATTGAAGGTGTTGGTTCTCAAGCCACGTGACATATGCGTGTACTTATTGGTCCTAGTAGAGGTGTTTCTACAAAAAGGATGGTCCTAGTAGAGGTGTTTCTACAAAAAAGAGTTACCAAAAAAAAATATCAAGGACAAACATATTCAAATCACGTAATTGACAATTGGACCACAAGTCGCAACAAATTCAACAACCTTGATTATGCAAATGCATCCTGCAAGTATCGTATAGGAATATTTAGTGAAAGAACACATTGCATGAGATGCACATTTAGCCTGCAAATATAGTGCACAAGAATGTATGGTGAACACACCTAGGTGACAATGCATGGTGCAAGAGTGTGCTATTATGAATATGGATGTGTCCTACTATGTGCATGAGTTGAATGTAGAAATGCACACAAAGTATATGCCTTTTCACAAATCCAGAAATAGTCCCAATAGTTTCTAATATAACTAACATGAGCTCATCATGATCCATTTTGATAACCTCATTTTCAAACATTTATATGTATTTTTCAATTTTGTAATTTGCTTGAAATTAAATCTCCGTTTTTCATGAAATTTATCCTATAACCAAAACTTAAGGAAAATAAGGATTACAAGGCCTCAAGCTCACTCATGCCTAATCCATTGTGATAATATCAATGGTATAGGGTTGAGTAGGAAAATAGATGCTTGTTTTTGCATATAGATAGGAGAGTGCCCTTGTTTGAAATGCACATTGCTTAAAATGAATCTATCACATTGCTTAAAATGCACAATTAGAAAAATCATGTTGCTTACAATGTCCAATTAAAGAAACAAATATGGTGCCTTATTGCCTTTCTCCCCAAAAAGAGCTATAATATATTGACTTGGGCCTTCCTAATAACATATTATGAAAAAACCATTAAACAACAAGAATAAGGCTAGAATATCTTTGTAGATTGAGATTGAGAAATTTTATAATAGTGCTTTGTCGAAGACTTGAAAGTTAAATGTATTGGTGGTTTAAGACAAGGACAAGAGCTACATGTTGTTTCCTCTCTACCTACAAGTTGAGAGAGTTTCCCAATCGTAAAACAAGAAAGCAAGGAAATTAAAAAAGACACATCCCTCATTACACTATGGCTCTCAACAAAGATCACTGCCCACAAACCCAAATGAGAGTGCAAGTGGACCCCTTTTCTTAAACATTTTCATTTTGCACCTTGCATGCTAAAATGCAAATAACAAATATGCTTCTTCATTTGCATATTGTCTTTATTAACAACATGGCTAATAGAAATAAGACTTTCAAGCAATATCAAAACTACTTTGGAGAAAATAGAGGTACTTGGTATCAATCGACAGTTACGCGGGGGTTGAGCGCTGACCGTCGAAGGGGGCACTGACTGTCGAAGGGTTGGGCACTGTGACTGTCAAAGGGCTGCTGACTATCGAAGGGGGCACTGATTGTCGAAGGTTGGGCACTGACTGTACTCGAAGGGTTGGGCGTTGTCACGTCGATGAGGCTGGGCGCCGGTTGGGTGACGCAGGCTCGTACTGCAACGGTCACAGCTACGGGGATCGAGTATCATGCCAGTATAACTGTGCAAGCAGGGATCCCCCTTGTTGCGGAAGTGTCAGGAGAGTTTGGATGGTCAGTGATCAGCGTCTGATCAGGAAGCTACACGACCACTCGATCACGAGGAGACTCGATTGAACCCTCAGCTGGGACCAATCCGGAACCCTTCAGCCGGGTCAGTGGGGATGGAGGAGAGTTTGGATGGTCGGTGATCAGCGTCTGATCAGGAAGCTACACGACGTCCACTCACGAGGAGACTCGATCGAACCCTCAGCTGGGACCAATCCGGAACTCTTCATCCGGGTCAGTGGATCTCCATCCGATCCAAGCCACCTGCACCCGGAGAGGAAACATCACACTACCGGCCTACCAGGCGACCATGGAGATCACCCTAGCTCCAGTACTCAGGCCGCCAAGTGTTTTCATACCCCGTCAGCTCGTCTACGTGGCGTCGGGGCTGCAGGCCAGGCGCAGTGATGGGGCAGCGCCTAGCAGCGCCGATGGCATGGGCGCTGAATGCAGTGACAGGGCTGGGCGGCGGCAGTACCGAATACAGTGACGGGGCTGCATTCAGGGGCTGAGCGGCAGTACTGAATGAGTGACGGGCGCTGGGCGGCAGTAGGCAGTACTGAATGCAGTGACGGGCGCTGGGCGGCAACATTCAGTGACGGGCGCTGGGCGGCAGTAGGCAGTACTGAATGCAGTGACGGGCACTGGGCGGCAGTACTGAATGCAGTGACGCGTACTGAATGCAGTGATGGGGCTAGGCGGCAGTACTAACATATAATGGGAAGTCTAAGGAAAGCTATTGAGCATGGGATTTATGCCTACATTACTCTTGTCATTTCAACATATATGTATACACATATGATGACACCTTACCCCCATGTCATTAGACTTCATTTGCAACCTTTACCTTATTTCTTGGATTTCATTTTGACACCTTGCCCCAAAGTTTTGGTTTGGGCTTCAAATTTATACACTACTTCGGGGGTAGGTAGGCATTTTTACAAGGTTTTTTCCTACACTACGGTACTAGGCTCACAACTAGAACTTAGCTTAGAAGGCCTATGTAGACATAAAAGATACTAACAAATATTGGCATTTTAGCAAAAATCAAAGGTTCTAACCAATGTTGATTTTTTAGTAGCAAATACAAGGTCTATCTAGAAATCAAAGGATCTATATAGACAATTTGTACATCAATTTATGGCTTAGCTAGTAAAAATGCATTATGTCTAATAAAAGAGTTGTATTGATTTGTGATATATTGGTCTAGTGGTTCTAACTAGCATGGTGTAGAATGAACATTGACTATTTAGAAAATAAAAGGTCTATCTAAAAATCAAAGGCTATATAATGAAAATTTGTATATCAATTGAGATATCAATTTATGGTTTATTGAGGGTTTAGCTACTAAAAAGGCTTGTATTGATTTGGAAAACATAGTCTTCAAGTATTTATGATTAGCTAAGTGTCAATACTAAGAGCTATACTTATCATCTATATCCCAACATCTCAAAGTATAGTACATGGTGTATACATGTCCATGTTGAGAGAGTCAAGCTAATCACTAGTACTCTATCCCTGACATGACAACTATAGAGTCTAGCTATCACTAGCAAGAGTGTGTGTGTGTGTGTGTGTGTGTGTGTGTGTGTGTGTGTGTGTGTGTGTGTGTGTGTGTGTGTGTGGACTAATAAGTTGGGCTAGTAAAATAACTTGTATTAGTTAACTATGGTTTGGTTGTATAACTTGGTCATCTTATTAGTAGTGTGTGAGACTGTGAAGATAGAAGAATTGTTGGAGAATAATGAAGAGGATGAGAGTATCTAGCTCCATCTCTATTTGCTCTGTCTCTATTCCCTTCTTGCTTACAGTTTCTTCATGGTATTAGAGCCTAATATGCTCTGTGACATTTTTCAAGTAAAAATATTATAGATGTATTTTGCTGAAGAAGCATGAATAGAGGAAAAGGGGCTAGCAATGGAGTTCAACAGTTGATGAGAACTAAGTGAGCAAGTGTTGACTCGTGTTTATGCCCCAACCTCCACAGCAAATGATCTTTTTGAGCCACCTTGTCTAGATCGATGATGGTAACCTGGTACCATTAATTAGTGCTCCGAAATCCCTCCAATATGTAAAGAGTCGTGTAATATATTATCAAAACCTCCAACTTTGGCTTTCATTGGCTTGGTTAGTAAGCTAACTAAATTTCGAGTTGGCAGCTTATTAAACACTTCTTGTGCTTTTGCAAGCAAGCTAAGTTCAGCACACATATCTACCAATACAATGCCACAACTACTATATTATGTGTATTTCTTAGCCCTTCTATGACACTTCTATGCATCCACATGCCTTGAAGATGCAACCAAAAGTGACTAAATAAACCCCATCTTGTGTACCTTGGTATGTATCTTTCTTCCCTTCTTTGATACAATCTTTCATAATGCAAGTATGGGTGACCAAATTTGTAGACACTCACCTTTGAGATGTAGCCAAAACATCTCAAAGCTTCAGCACCATGTCCATGCTTTGCCTATCTCTAGTGATCAAGGCACTTCAAGAGACTTTGTTTGGTACTAGGAACTTGTCAAACACTTCTTTTCCTCTTGTGAGTGCAACACACTTGGAATACACCTAGAGATAGGCAACACCAACACATATGTCCTTTTTAAGAAACCTTATCTTGATTATATCTATATGCATCATGTTGCCTCAATGGAGGTCTTACAAAGCTTCTTTGGCTTCATAGCTAATTAGGTAGAAAACATGCAAAACCCTACTAGCCATTAGTAAAACCTCTTCTTCCACACTATCTTTCATGTGCTATATACCCTTATTCTTCTAATCCCCACTAAAATCAATAGATTGCATGCTATCCTTTTTCCTATAAGATTTGCTAATGTGAAGGGTTCCTAATCTATAAGAGAGCTAATTCATATTCAAAGAACCACATAGAAGCTTGAAGAAGAATTCAAATAAAATAAAAGTATGTTCTACACAATGCATACTAGATGTTCTATACAAATGTACTTGTGTGTTCGCACTTCAATTTCTCCAGACATGATATGTACAAGTGTACTAATGTATTGCATCTTACTCTCACACATGTACAAATTTCCCCAAAGACCTTGTACCCTAGTTCTTATCCTAAGGTACTTGAAAGTGTGTGTACAAATGCATCTACAATGTGTGAAAGTATTTGCACTCTTGTCCAAGAATCGTGCAAATTTGGCCTTATATATTACCTAAGTGCATAAGGTAATCATCAGCTTTAATATGTCTAAGTAATTGAGTGGATAAGGTGTTATTTTAGTAAAATGCTATGAGCCATAATGACATGGGATGGCAATTTTCTAGCTTGCCATCCTAGACCTAGCTTATCCTCAAACTAACCCACATCCCAATCCCATCCACTTATAAGAGCCCTCTTTGATGGTGACAAAGGAGGGCAATTCTAGTCCACATCCCCATTCCCATTCCCATTCCCAAAACCATCCACATCACTATGCTATGAGCACTAAGAAGTAGAGTGTGATGGTGGTATAGTGTCTAAGTATTATATAATCATTTGCTAATGCTACCTAGAGTGATTCATGAGTGCCTAATGTGGCCTAAATTGTTGAGTGAGGTTATTGTCATAAAACAATGAAGTTCTCAATGTGGTTAGAGGGTGCCTTGTGATCAAGGGTAAGAGAGTGGAGATGGTAAAGTGAGCTGAAATAAAGTTCATGATTGTGCAACTACGTGACTATGTGATTGAGTATGTGCACATGGAAGAGTGTGCTTGAATTTTTGCCTAATTAAACATGTGGCCAAAGTGCTCGAAGTAGTTAGGACGATGTGCTTCAAGTGATCGAGTTCTCCAATGTGGCTAAACAATCATGTGGCCTATCTACATAGTAGTTGAGTGGACTAAGGTGCTTAAGTGGTTGGGTGAAAAAGGCAATGTGTGGTCCGCATGATGAAGAGGGAAAAGAGAGTGTGGTTCAAGGGTACTAACCAATGTGGTGAATGCTCATGCATAGCCATGGTTGATGCAAATATATACCCATACAATATTGATAGCTTGTAGATATGTTGCAAGATGAGACTCATGTAGGTACTTATGATATAGGGGAGATGCCATGTACACCTCAACCTATAGCCAAGTGAGAAAAATGCTACTCGATGCAATGGGAACAACACTCCACTCCTCAATAAGCTAGTTACTTGTGCACAAGTGAGAGATCAACTTCTTCAACTAATCTTGCTAATTCTCAGTCCCTTAAGATAATCTATGAAGTATGTGGTGTTATATTTTAGTGGTTCACTACACCAATACTTCAACCATTACTTTGCAATGAAGTATGTGCAATAATATTTTAGTGTTGTATCAGAGCGATGATTGCAATGGAAAATTGAGCCAAATTAATTACAAAAGCATATTATTACTAGCAAACAGTGTAAATGAGGATGATTGATCAATCGCACTCGAAATGATTAGTTCTAACATAAGCCTCAACTTAGATCTAATCTTTTATTTTTAATATTTTAATTACAATTAATTAATGAAAAATTTAATGAATATGGATAACATAAAAGAAAATAGAGACAACAATGCACTCTAAATAGATGAGTACAATCGCTTTAAAGCTAAAGAATATAAATAGCTTTATGTGATAACAATCTCCATAATAGTAATAATTTCACATTGCACTCCACTAGTGATCAATATTACAATCATTACATCTCCATACTTGTCTAGTTATTTTCTCACCAAAAGTAAAACAAATTAATTGCCTACTATTGCCTATTTAGCACAATATGATCATCATCACACATATAAAAAGTTAGAATTGTACTACAAATAGGCCAAAATTAATGAGAATCCACAAAATGACTAAATACAACTTATTTTTATAGAAGTAACACATGATGTATAAGCCTATCTTACTCTCTATATTCTTTACCTTATATTAGAATTACCCCGAGGATTAGACTATATTAAAGGTTAGTGTTAGGGCTTGGCTCGTAGTAAGGTAGAGCTTAAGTTTAGGCTTAGGTTTAGATTGGATTAGTGATATAGGCAAGGTATATGCATAGGCTCCTCATACAGACAAACTGATAGAGGCTATAGAGTGGCTAGACATAGGTATGTCTAACATAAATACACAAGGGGTAGGCATAGGGTACACATATGGCGAGTTAGGCAAATACTAGGCATACTATAAGCCAATCCTATGTGTATACATAGTCTAAGCATATTCTAGGAAGAGTTTAGACATAGGGTAAGCATATGCTAGGAGCCAACACCTAACACAACCCTATCCTATTCTATGGTTACCTTGTGCCTAGAAAATGCATGATATAAGTTGTATTCTTATGCATAGCAATGCCTAACCTAGCATGTGCTTATCCTATGCCTAATGTATAAGCTAGGCTAGATATAAGCTATGGATAGGCTAGACTAAGCATAGGCTACACAAACTAGTGAGTATAGCTATAAGTGTGGAATCGAAAGCTTAGCTCATAAGTGAGTAATATACAAATGTAAATTTCAAATAAACTAATATTTATTTACTAGTTTTACCTAGCAAAATCGTGAGTCTACGTTAACTTGAAAGACTATCCATAATTTCCTAGTTAGATGATAGTACTTGCTAGTTATGACTAGTGAAAACAAAAATTTCCTAGTTATGTTGATATTATTACTAGATATACAATAACTTACTAGATAATGTTACTAGATAAGGCTTCAACTTTCTAGATACTATCTAGAAAAAGGGATTTACTAGTTAGAAGAGATTCGTGATGACAAAATTATCTAATTATAACTAGAAAATTCTACATTCTTCCCAGTTTGGTTGCTATTCTTCCTAGTTATAGTGTGAAATTTCTATATAGTAAGTGGTCTAGAGTTTGTTGTGATTGCTACTCTACAAATGAAGCCAAAGGGGGAGGAGATGAAAGAAGTCAAGACGAAGACAAAGAAGGATGATTGTTGAGATCTTTATTCGAGAAGGAGTGGCTCACCGTCAGCAATCAACATGGCATTGCACATGACTCATAATTTTGCATCCCTCCTTTGTAGACCGGCTCTGCCTCCATCCTCGACCCTCTCGGAATCCCTACGACGTCACCCTCTGCAGCTGATGCGATGTCACTTGCTGCTCCTTTGACGGCCGTGTGGTGGCCTTCTCCCTGACGGCACCTTCCTCAATGCAACGGAGTTTGCAGGATGCGGACGTTGCTGCTAAGATAAAATGGGGTGAAAAAGGCGTGAACGAGGTCACGAGGTAATCAAGAGGGGGCAGCTGATGAAGAGAAGCTTGACGATTGAAGACAATACTACAAATTTTGACTCTTTACGTGATTAGTCGACAATCAGTGAGCTAGCAAATCTGTGTAACCGTTGGAACCTGCCACCTGCCTACTTTGACAACACGATTCGGATTGGCCAAGGTGACGGCTCACACGATTGATGATGTGGCGGAGCCCCTCCACATTACTCCGGCACATAGGAAGTAAATCCTTTTCATCATCATCTGAGAAGGAAGTATCCTTTACTGAGACATTATCTTATACATATATTTAATAAATATAACTATATTTTTATAAATTTGAAGAGGATTTATTTCCTTCTTCCAAAGAATTAAGAAGGACTTTTGTCAATGTGAACAAGTTCTAGGTTGAAGCGAACCTGTCTTTTCCTTAACCCTATTGGCACATCTAGAAGGTGACAGAAGATGACGAAGGTGTTGTTGCAAAGGCTAGGAATCATTGAGCTTCCACGTGGGACTTACCACCAATTATTGAAAACGTCCTTACTGTCTGCCATACCTCTCTCCATCTTGAGTATAGAACCATCCTCCTTGGTTTCATCCATAACATTCTCCAATTACGCAACCTGCGCAAAGCAGTGAGACTGCAAATTCATCTCTTAGCCTCCAAAAGAAGCAACTACATTATAACCTTTTTGTCATCATGCTTTTGCACTTTTTGAAACCCCTCAGTTGTATTACGCTTCCATTCTTGTGGCACATCTTTACTTCTTTGGCTCCACATATGAACAATGTCTACGAATTCAGGAGATTTTGACCATTTTGGTGGAAGATTTTGACTGAAGAAGAAGTTATGAAGGAACATTGAAAAGACATGCTTTAAAGGGTCTTTCTAATCTTTAAACCCCTTACCTAGAAGTTCCTTCTTCCTCAAATACTAAATATACTTCAATCTTTTCATGCTTATTGTATTAAGCTCTCTTGTGACAAAATTTTGAAGATCTCTTGTGAAGTGATTCATTGTACTTCTTCTTTTGCATCCATCTTGCAAAGCGTTTGTGTGGTGAACGACTTCACAAACTCCCTCCATGCGTATTTCGTGCGACAATGCGTAATGCACATACCAATTATATGAGAGGCATGTTATAGATCTTCACTACAAGATATAGACCTTATACCGACATTTAAAGCGACGAAAATACAAACAACAAAATTTGCCCCCGTTGTCGCAAAAAGCGTCGTTATTAACAACGCCATAGAAACGTCGCTATTGGCGTCGCTATTGGCATCGCATTTAACGATGCCAATAACGACGCCAATAGCAACGCCAATAGCGACACAACCAGTAAATTTGCGACTCCCTAAGTCGGCGCTAGTCGTCTGCATCTAACCACTCGGGCTTTGCAACCCCACTCTTGATTGCCTTGCGTGCGTCGGATCGTCTATGTGACATGTATGTATGCATGCAATCCATCATCCAACCCGTAGAGAATCTATCTACTGCGGCTGGCACCGGAAACTCCTCGTGCAAGGATGCTACTATGTAGTCCTTGCTCCCCTTGGTATGTTCTTCCAATGATCCAGGACCTCCTCCCCTCATCATTCCATATGATGGCTCCTGACCTACTATCGACCAGATATCCATAATCCCTAGGAGTCTGCCTAAAATGGGTCCTCTCCCATCTCCGTCCATGCTCCTGGGCATATCCAGGAGACCCCTCTACATCCGGTATACCGACGGGGGTAACATCTCTCGGCGTGGTACCCAAAGGGGTGCCACCTCTGCTGACGGCTGCGCAAAGGCCGGAGTAACTAGAGTAGACATCTCCACAGGTGTGACAAATCCTAGAGGTGACGCAACTCCAGCTGAACGACGAGACGGCGACACCACATCCGTGTCTCCACAGCAGCATCCCCCGATCCCAATGCAGTCCCTCCCTCTAGCCCAAGTCATGAGCGTCAAGATCGTCTGCTCGAAGCCGAAGCATCCGATCGCGCTAAAGTAGATCTAGCAGAGCGCCTTGACGAAGAACGAGACAGCTCCTGGTCTGCCATCTCTCTGAATCTCGTGAGCTGGTCTGGAGACATGCGTGCGAAGATGTCCTACAACTCCTCATCGCTCATCCCTCGACTCATCTTGAAAATGTCACCTGCACAGATAAAAAATGGTGTTAGAATAATCAATTTAAATTATACAAAGCACAGTAATATAAATCATTTTTTAAAAATCCCTCTTAAAATGCATATCTTATGTACCTTTATAAGAGATTTAAACAACGAATTGAGTAAGTAGATGCTCCAAGTATGAAGTATCCTATGGTCCCATGTTAATCTCCTGACACAACTCTGCATACACTGAAAGGTCGATAGATATGTCACCACAAAAGAATGAGTCCATCTTGTTCTCAAAAAATTCTTCGACTCCTATATTTCCATCATTGTTAGCTGATGCGGGCTCCAAGCTTTCGACGGCCTCCACCCCTTGTAATATCGACCCCTCTATTTGCATATGATCTTCATCTATGCTCGGAACATCGCTTTGATCATATACTCTCGCACTTCGGGGAGTTGAAGGTATAACATACCACCATCGAGGTTATCGGGGTTTGGATAGAAGATTACCTGTTCACAAACACGTACAAAGCGAGTTCAAACCATTGTGACATAAACCATGTCGTATTACAATTAGCAAGCAAATGACTCCATGCACCTGTTCACAATGGGCCAGCAACACAAAGGTGTCACGCAAATCCGTCCATTTTTTTCCAGAATCTATTTCGAGAAATCCCGATGGACCTCGTCGAACTGTTGCTCTAGCTCCTCCAAGTACCACTTTGAACCACTGCACATTGAATAGTATCATGGAGAAGCTACGGTAATCCACCGTAATAATACTTTGCAAGTTCCCAAAATACTCCATCTCATCCACAACTGTGTTCGGATCCGTTGCTCGTCGTCGGCTCTCTTGCTCGAACCTTGCCATGACACCACAGTCATTGTGGAGTGCATTTTATCAATACACTCCATGTGAAAATACCGTCTGCGCGACCACGCTGCACTATTTGAAACACTCAAATTAGATGTCGCATATAAGATTTAGATACGACACATTCTAAACCCCTCATCACCTTTGGACTACATCCCCTCGAGAATTCACACTACTCCATTGAGACCTCTGTCCCTTCACTGGATACTGTGGTCAAGGCTCCATGCAACCATCATGTTGACATAAATCGCGGCATCTCCTCCATGCCTTCGGGATATCGAATCGGTCGATGACGCGTACTACATTGAAATTTAGCTCGCGCTTCCTCTCGATCTTGCCTTGCAATCTGGTACTTGGCGAGCCACGTCTCCATGGAGGCATGGTGCAACATACAAAAGCGATTCACCTTCTCTTCCATTGAGGCATCCATTATTTTTTCTACCCCATTTCCAACCACCACATCTCCACTCAGTCTATCATCGTCCTTCAGCGTCCATAGCATTTCATTATCTGGTTCCACCGTTGGTAGCCATTGTGAGATATGCACTAACGCCTCTGACACCAACCAACCTTCGGCCATGCTACCTTCTAGCCGAGCTCGTTGTCGCACAAAGCCTTTCAAGGTTTTCATGAAGCGCTCCAGGAAGAACATCCATCATGTATGGACAGGTCCAACAATCTCCACTTTGTCCACAAGATGCATAAGAAGGTGGACTTGTATCGTGAGCATGCTAGTGGGCAGGTATTTCTCAAAGAGACAGACCGTCTCCACTGCTCCCCGCCTCGCGGATTCAATAGAGGACTTCTTAATCTCTTTCTATGAGATCCATTGCACCAAAGTTGACAACTTGTAAATGGCCCCGCGAATTTCTGGAGTAAGGCATCCTGCGATCGCGATCGGTAGGACAAACTGCCAC